>NW_024340695.1:580207-894725 GCF_902729225.1 Pteropus medius | reverse complement strand
ATAGATAGATAGATAGATAGATAGATAGAAAGAAAGAAAGAAAGAAAGAAAGAAAGGGGGGAAGAATGCAACTTTCTTGAATCACTTAGCAGGTCTTTCAGAAAGGATATGAGAGTAAGACATCACAGTCACCAGAAGAGAATACTTGTATATTGCAAGACACCAGTAATCACCTGTACCCTATATGCTCCAGTCCTCTGCTGATCCCACTAAAATAACCCCTAAAGTCAGAATCTTCACCACTACAGGTAAATGTGGTGCCTCTTAAAATGTCTCCCCACCACAACCATTGCACTGTAGGCATTTTAGGTTTCAGACCCTCCCCAAGAAGCAGAAAACCTTTTGGTACCATCCGTACAGAAAATGCAAATGATATTAAAAGACATTACCTGAAAAGAAATATATCATTAGGCATTTTGGGGAAACTTCTCACAACTGAAATAATTTTGGCAAATCCTGAGAGAGAAGAGGTTGAACATTTATATACTTAGTTTGAACAACTATGTTTTCTAGACCTTTAGGCAAAGTTTAGCAGGAATTAGGAAAGATAAACTAGAGGTACTCTGGACCAAGGATTCAGATGCCATCCTTACAATCAGTCCCTCTCCCCAGGGAGACTAGAAGACATGGTCCTCTAGAAAAGGGATTACTGCCACCGACCCTCACAGCCTCCAAACCAGATACTGCTCAATCTTATTCCTTCTTAAATATTATTACTACATTTTATCACCAAGGCATTTTATTGCCAAGTAGATATAATTTTTATTTCTACACAGGCCTCTATGAAAAATAATGTCTATTGGCATCCTAGGGAAACTCCAGATATCTGGACTGAAAATAAAGATATTAAAGCTTGCCTAGAGGGCTTTATATGTTCATGTTTTCTGAAAGCAAATTTTAAAACTCACTAATACCTTCCTCTTTTCATGTTCTTCTCATTACTTTTATGCCAAGATCACTTTAATACAATTGCAACAGCAAAAAATGAGATACCATGTAGAACAAAAGTTCTTGATTGAAATTAGCCTCACTCCGGTAATAGTCAAGAGTCCTCCATCTTTCTCACAGGCAATGCACGTGCTCTTCGGTTAGGGAAAAACTGATGAACGGACACACAATATGATGCAGGCAGCCATGGTTCCAACACCAGCTCACCCACTTCTTCCATGGAGTATCGAGTAACTTAGAAAAGACTTCAGCATCCTAAAGTCCTCTATAACTGATGGATTTTAAGTTGGCATCACGAAGGGAAGTGAGAGCGACATTAAAAAGTTGGAGGGAGGATTTATATTTGATAACTACTGTTAGGTGGAAATATGTTAACCAAATTCCTTTCTCTGACATTCCTGTGTGTATCAGCAGAACAAATTCCTGGAATAAAGATGGTTTAATCTTTACAGGGCAGTTGTCATCACTAAATCAAGGGCTCTGCAGGTTAGTGAGCTTATCTGTAAACTGTGGGAAATTCTCTGAGGTGTTTGGGGGCAGTGTGGCAAAAGGCTTTAAAAAAATCTCAGCTTTCTTGTACATTGTGAAGCATTCAACAGGTTTAGTATTTCAATCCAACCACTTATATGAAAACTACCACATAGCACACCCAGCTTAGTCACTGCAAGGATGCTGATATTTGCTACATTGACCCTATCCCCCTTCACGTTGTCCTCAGTCACTGATCTCAACTACTGATTAGTCTGTTTCCACATCTGAAGGCATCTTGTCTGCACAGGAAAGTAAGTGCAAACTGGTCACCAAGATAGAAAACCTACTGCAAGCACCCAGGGCCTCTAGCTTTCACACTTTCGCCTCAGAAAGATCATTCTGAATACATGTAGTCACAGCCACCATTTGCCATTACTAATGTAAAAAACTTGTTTATGGAAAGTTAAATGCATGGTGAGCCCTGGGTTTAAAATTACAGTGTGGTGAGTTGTTTACAACATCCTGAGTCTCTCCACAAAGCCTGCTGCTCGAAGGGGCTCATTTTGGGCAAGGCCAGCACCACACCTATGCTCGAGCTGTTCCCTAATGAGTCCTGCTCATGACGAGTCAGGGAGAAGCCACCCAGAAAACAATAAGGACGGATGATGGGGAGTCGCATTATGAAAACTGAAACTCCCTTCGAAAGAAGCACTCTGCCCTTCATAAAAAGTCTACCTACAAATTTAACAAAATCTTCAAGAGCGGTTTGTGGAAGGATGGTAGTAAAAGCTTCAGTTGAATGCAAGTTCTGATGTAGAAATAAGGCAGTAAAGAGGCATTCCGGCCTCCACCTGTTACAGGTGTTGTGTGGCTCTAGTAGTTGTTGCACTTCAGTCAGAACTGCCTCACCCCTTCGTGAGAGACGCACATACCCACTAATGATTAGAAGTGAAGGCATCACTTTGTCATGCCAGCCTATAAAACTAATTTCCAAAGACACAGCACTAAAAAGATCTAGAGAAATAAAGCTTTGACTTGGTATTTCCCCAGTCTCCCTTCATGTTGGGAACCTCCATAAGCACTTAGATATACAACCTTCCAAAATTAGAACAAACTTTTTTTTTTTTAACTGTGGGAGAGGGTCAAGGGGGCCAGCCCTCAGCACCACAGTGTGCAATCTAATAACTTGTAGATGGGAAAGTCAATTGTATCACCTCAGTAGGGGCAATTTGGAAGTAGCTATTGTTATCTTTAATATACTAGCCACAGATAAGAACTCCTAGATTCCATATCTAGGGATTAACCTACAGGTATACTCACACATGGGCACAAAGATATATTAATAAGGATGTTCACTACAGCACTGTAATAGAAAAAACAAACAAACAAAAAACAAGATTATTTGTAATAGAGAATCACCTAAGTATCCTTCAGTAAAGGAATGGTTCAATAAATGTTGCTGCACCAATAGTATGAAATACTAGTTCTCATATCCCAATGCTCAGACTTTCCTCCATGCCAGTTATATTAGAATCTCTGCTACAGGGGCCTGGGCCTAGGCATGGGAATTTTTCCAAACTTCACAGGTGATTCCAATGTGCAGACAAGTATGAGAACAGAATCCTATGCCCAGGTTCAAAGAATGTGCTAGATCCATGGATACTGACATGAAAAGTTCTAACATATTCATAGGGGAAAAAAAGAAAGAAATCAAGTTGCCTATCAATATATATGTATCACCATTTATGTTAAAACTAAAACAAGACTATATTTGTATCTACTACACACACACACATACTCCTATATATGTGAGTGCATAGACATCTACAAGGAATTGGAAATAGTAACTAAAGAAGCTGCTAAAGTATTTAGCCAAATGCTTGGCACATGGAAGATGCTCAATAAATGGCGGCTATTATTTCCATGTGCGTCTAAGATTTTGGAGCCTATAAGAATAGTTTCACATGGATAATGAATGCTCATAAGTGCATCATGCAAATGTCAGTATTCTATGGAAAGGAGAAAGTTTGCAAGCCTCCTCAAAAACTCCATAAAAACTGTAAGGATATACCTGAAAACTCATTAGCCATTTTATTGATCCTTTTATTTAAAATTACTTGGTGCACACTTGAAACCCCATGCCCCAAAATGCATCCAGCTTCATTGTCAATATTATATTGATTTGTAGATCTACTCAAACGACCCATTTAAAAGTTGTTTTATGTCAGCCAACAAATCTAAACACTTGAATGTAATGCTAGATGCAATCTTGATGAACACAGAAAAGTACTCCCAAGGCTGCAGGCACCAGCTATAGGGATAACAACAGGACAAACTTTTAAAAAACGTTTTCTTCTGTTTTAAATTCTACATGCCCCAAGAGGCAATTATTGGAGAATTTCCAGTTTACGAAAGCCATTATGTTGAAAGTTCTTCAAATGGTCACAGGGCCAGTTAGAGGAGAAGTTGGGAAGTTCTATTATATTTTCCTTTTTTTCCCCCCTGGCTCTGTTTCAATTATACTTCTATTGCGGATCAAAAATCATAAAAGCATCACAGATATAGCCCATAACAGGAGACTTAAGGATGCTCATACATGAATGAAAATTAGTACTTGGTACGTTTTTAAGATGCAATCAAATATATTTTAATATTGTATTTTTATAAAAGTGGATTCAGTACAATTTTCAAAATTCTTCCTTACTTTTAGGTACTTTTTTTAAAAGTATGCATAAGCCATATTTACTTGAGTACTGATTGTTTGGCTACAAAAACTTTAAAGTTGGTTTCCAGCAATTTTCTCTTACGTACAGGCTCTTGAGGTTTTATTTTTAAAAGGTGAAATGTTAGGGGTCCTCCTTGTCAATCAATAAAAAAAGTCAACACACTGCTTATAGAACTAAATGAAAACATGGTGATCATATGAATTTATAAGAGGCAAGGGATGGTCTTTCCAGGACTAGGTTAAGATTTTATCAACCAATTTTATAAAATTGAGGTTTGAATGCTGACAATAGTTCTGTAGGATTCTAATTATTTCCTGGCCACACTTCTCAAAAGTTTATGTAATTGAAACTCAATTTCCTTTGAATATCACTAAACATTCACTACAAATAGCTAGAAAGGAAATCAATTCTGAAAACTGCAAAATGATTACCAGTACACTGATATCAATTGCGATGAAATAAATTTACCATTACTTTGAAAGCAAATGCTCATTCAAAAAGGAAAAGTAAAATGGTCTTTTCTGGGATCATTATAAGATACTAGAACATAAGTACACACAGCTCATAGGACAGTGATGACCAGGTCTGAACAAATGGTCCAGCATCAGTCAACTGGACACGCCTATCAAGCTTTGGGGAAGTATCGAAGACAGCAGGAACTTGTTCTGATACCGGCAGAGTCACTAAGCTCCTTTGGTAATTGCATTCCAAGTCACTTTCAGAAATCCCAGATGGCCTAGGAAGAACTGGATAATGATGCCATTTCTGGGAGTTAAGAAGTCATACAAAGGCAGAATCTTGAAGAAGTACAAAGTCCAGGCATGTGCTCTCAGGAAAAGTGTTTTCCTTTTTAATACGCACTTCAAAACTACTTAGCCTGTATGTAATAAAAGCAATGCATAAATCTAGAGGATGGGGAAAGGACAGAGGAAATTTTAAAAGACAGCAGGCATCGCCAAAGGCAAGAGAATACGTGTGTTAAGCAGGTAAATTAGCGAATATATATCATTTCTTTTCATTAAACAAAGCTAATCATCAACCAAAATAAAAATTACCAGCAGCTACTATAAAGAGTGTGTTTATTCACTAGAGATTTCTCTCTATGTGATAAATACCTTTGGGAAGTTACTCACATAGCTTACAAACAATTCTGAAATGTCAGGAGCCAAGTAGTGAAGAATGATCCTTACTGAATTTTAATTACTATACATGGATTATCACACTCTTGATTTAAACATGGGCCAAAAAATAAAAAGTCATTCCATAGTCAGCAAAAGGGAAGTGTGAAGGAAGCTGATACTGCCCACTATGCCCACTCCACCCAACTCTGTAATTTTATATATAATTAAGTGAGAGCAGTAATCGCTCTATTGAGCAATTCGAGAAGACTAGACACGAAAGAAACTGCTTCTCTTGCAAAATTTGTTCACAATGTGATAACGAGCTGTTTTAATTGTTATTTACCAAGCCTAGAGTAGTTAGAAGTTAATATGTGGACTTCATAGTCCCAGGAATATTGTTAAACCGTCAAAAGTCATCAAGTGGCTAAACATGGGAAGCTATCAATATAGGACTGGTTAAATGACTTAGGCACCTCTGTATAATGAAATACTACACAGCCATTAAAAAGAACAGGGCTCTTTTCTGATGTTAAGAGGTCTAAAGTATATTAGATAAAAAGTCCACGTTGTATAATAAACATGGCATATCATAAATGTGAAGAGGATACTTATTTAAATATGCAAAGAAATTGTCTATCATGTGACAAAATAGATACAAAAATCCATTAGGAGTAGCTTTCTTCTAGGGAATAAAATGGAGACTGAAGAAGGGAACTTATTTGCATTTTATTAGGATTAGGAGTAGCTTTCTTCTAGGGAATAAAATGGAAATTGAAGAAGAAAGGTAACTTATTTGCATTTTATTCTCTTCAAATTTTTTTAACATGGGCTTGGACTACATTTTTTTTTTTTGCCTTGATTATCAAGCTCTTTCTGAAAGTTTAGAGAGATTTAGCAATATTTGTTTGTAAACTAGTCTTTTAAAAAATTAAATAACTTTTGTTTATCAAGGCTCTTCAACATCTCAGACACTTTCAATGTGCTTTATATCCATTTGTTATCTCGATTAATCAAAGAGATAAGCAATGGTCCTTAAATGTCTCATTTTGTCCTCCGGGGAACACAGTCCACTGTCAGTGAATATCTGATTTGACTTTGCTTCATAGAATGCTTTCACTTCTTCACTTTTCCATGTCACCACACCCAACCCTACAATTGCTAGATCTTAAAATGAAAACAATCTGTTCAACTGTAAAGCAACAATATGAGCAGTGACTTTTTTCTTTTAAACTTATAATTTAGAATGGGATTGGGATGGAGGGGAGAAAAAAGAAAGGATACCAAACCATTTGCTAAAGACAATACCCAATTCCATCTCATCACCATAGCAACAGAATGCATAGCTGCTCACTTTCCCCCAAATAATACAATTCAGAATCTCCTTAAATCCCAAGGATTTTTGTTTTTGTTTTTGTTTTTTTGCTACAGCTGTAAATATTGCTATCTTTGTCTTCAGAACATCCACTCTCTAGGTGGCAGCTCCAGGAACATTATATAAAAGACTAGAAGTGTTTAATTAAGGAATTTTTTGTTACGTCCTAGTATAAATATCAAAGTCTTGCTTCTCAAGCCAGATTCTAAAGCTATTGAAATAGTAGTAAAGTGTATCCTGTTACATTCACGGCTTCTGACCCAATCTTAAATAAGCAAGCAAATACAGTAATGGAAAGTATAAATTACAAAAGGGCATCAAATGGAAGCATAACAGCTGAACACAAAAGATGAAGGCAAATGTTGGTAACTATTTTTCAAAGAAAAACAAGAAAACTAATACCAAAATAAGAAGTGGCATAACACTAAAAGAGACCTCAAAATAACAAAATCAAGAAAGTTAAGCATTTCAAGGGAGCATTCAATCTACTACTTGAAGACATGATCAAAAAGTGCTTAATTCTTACTTATGATTTCTATGTATATACCCTCACCTTTCCCCTGTGCCTCACATCTCTCTTTTTTTTTAACTCCTAAAATTTTCATTTACCTTACAGGTACCACTTTCCATTCCACATGAAAATAATCAACCAGGACATCTGTTTTTGTTAGGTCTCTCTCCTGTTCATCAGCAGTAAATAGAGCTGTGACAAATGTGCTTGCTAACCTGGCTACTGGCTCCTTCATGGTTACTCCTCTTACCAACACCGCCTACCTCGCTGGGTGGTGGCACATGAAAGGTAAAAGCCAGGCCCTTTGTGGAAAAACATGCTGGTTCACAACTATACCTGCTCATACTGGAAAAGCAACCAGGACAGAGATGTCCACAGATAATGAAGCTACACACGGACATGCACGCATGCATGCACGCGTGAACACACTGCTTTTTCCTCATAGGTACAACTTAAGGCAGCCAAGAATCACCCCCTCCTCACACACAAACACACAAATTCCAAATCCACAATTCTGTGTGTGTGATAATTTATACACTTTTATTCACCCATTCACTCATGGACCTAGTGCCCACTCCCCTGTTCAGTGTTCGGGTACAAGGATGAAGAAGACGGTCGTGGACCTTGCTCTCACAGAGCTAGTTCACAGGCACATGAGCCCCTGGCTTCTCAAACCATCTCAGTGTTCCAGACTCTATCTTGCTCTGTGGGAGACAGGCAGAAAGTGAGTGGGAATAGATTTCAGGCAGTTCCCAGACCCTCTGCAGTTCATGGGGCTCAGCCTAAGAACTGTAGTTTAAAGTCACATACAACCAAAATGCACCAAAGAAATGTGCATACACATGCACATTGACACACATAAACACAAAGAGTAAAATTTGAAAGTATACTTATCTGTCTTTGGGACCTCTGATCACCTCTAGTGGACATGTCTCTTACCTATTTGTCTACCTTACACACCTTTGGGAACTACTTTATCTCCTCTGTGTAATTCTGATGGGGTAGTCAACCAAGTGGTCCTGCCTCTCCGTCCTTAAAGGTGGACACATGGCATTAGCCTGGCTAATCAAGGCACTCTATCCCCTGGACAGAGCAACTGATCTAGGGATGGGTACACTACACAGAGACCAGAGGTCTTTATATGGATGGATAATGCAGATGAGAGGGCTGCTCTCCTTTTCTTACAATCATGAGATAAAGGGCCACATACACCTGGAATTTACAGTAGCTCCTTTTTCCACCACATGTTGTAAACTGCCCAAGAATGAAGCCAGCATAGACAAAAGCAGAACTGAGAGATGGGGCAAGGGGGATGGGAAGATGAGAAGGTTTCCATGACATCGTTTAACTACTAAAATCAGCTGAGCCTCAAGTCAAATATCCCTTGAACTTCCCAATGCATGATTCAGTGAACTTTTTTCCCCTCAGGCCAATTTAAGTGGGACTTCTGTCCCTTAACAATGCAAAAGCCCCTGGTTCATGATCCACTTGACTCTTTCTACATACCATACCCCCTTAAACCACAAACTTGTATCTTTTAAGCTACTGTATTATTATTGTCTAAGAATCAACCTAATAGTCAACCATAAAATCAAGCCATAAATCCAAACACAAATGTCTCATTTTAGAGAAGGCTCTAAAGATTTTGCTGCTCACAAATCAGTATGAATAATGTAACACCTCTTTTCTTAAAGGCCTCCTTTTTTTTTGGAAACAAATTTTGCCAGATTGACTTTCTAGGAATCTAAAATAAGCCTATGGGGACTTATTCCTTGAAGCTTATAAATAACACAAGGTTTGGTATGTATGGTGCTGTAAAGATATACTTAGTAGAATACAAAAGTCATTATCATGGCTAAGCAGGGAGTACTCAGAAATAACCACCACCATATAAGTACTGCATGCTAACCAATTGTGCCACATGGGCACGGACAGTAGACTATTGGTTACTAGAGGGTAGGGGGTGGAGAGAGAGGGGAGGTAGATGGGGTAAAGGGGGTCAAATATGTGGTGACTGAAAGAAAACTAACTATGGGAGGTGAACACACAGTGTAAATATATATATGCCTTACTGTTAAAGTGTACAGCTGAAACTTATTGAATTTCGTTAACCAATGTCACCATTAAATAAAGTAAAATAATAAAATAAAATAAAATAAAAAAGAAATAACCACCACCAGGACCTCTTTCTCAAAGACAGGCCACACTCCAAAATTTTAGCCATTCATTCCCACCTCTGTTTCCAGAAGTAGTTTGAGAGAGAAACTGTGTGGCAAGAGAAGGAATATAACAAAGGTGGTGGTGGAGGGTAGCAAACAAGGCAAAATTTAAGAAAACTTTCAAGTATATGAAAATTCAACCGTGAAGCCTGTAAAAGAAAGTGTCACAGGTAAAGGCATCAAACTAATTGGGGGAGGTAAGAAAGAAGGAGGAGAAACTGAAATATGCAAGTGTTTGATGAATAAAATTTTGTGTTTTGCTCTGGGCCTAAAATTCATTACCTACATCTATCTCTTTTTCCATCAAGAAAAAGAACTAGTGTGGCAATAAGAAAACTATGTTCAACTAACTGGGCATTACTATCCTTTTTTTCAGGACTCGGGTATAACAGGTAAAACCGGTAGAACTTGAGGCCCCTATCTGGGTAATAGCCAACTGTCCTAATTATAGGTAGGATTACTTTTTTATATAACTACAAAAAAAATGCAAGTGTTAAAACCATAGGCTGTCACCTTATTTCATAACATGTAATAGTATACTCCCTCTGTAAGGTAAGTTGTTTTTCTAAGTACTCGTATATGCACTGTATCATTTGATTTTCCCCCAAGAGAGAAAGAAAGGCACAGGCAGTCAGATCTTGTTTTTATTTTGACTTTATAAATGAGAAACTGTCTTTGGGTACTGAAATGACCTCCATAACATCAAACCACTCCTAAGAAGCAGAGAAAAAGGACTTGAATTCAGGCCATACTTTTTACAGTATTCTGCATTGCCAGACCACCTGTCCTAGGCTCTGATGGAAGAAACATCATTTAAATTACGTCTGAAATAAATGATTATTGTGTGTCATCAACACATTTGATGTTTTAGAGGGTAATACATATACTTCCAGGAGGTGTCTATAGCAGCAAAAATCATATAAATGTAGATATTCCAGTGTTTTATTGGGCCAACTATAGCTTTACTCATTCTTCCATTCATCTAAACATCAAATAAGCAGCTATTTGTCAGGGGGTTATATGTGAAGAATTAGGAATACAAAATGGAACAAACCATACTCTGTGTCTTTCAGAAATTAAGTAGATAAAAGGGAGAGGCCGACCTGCAGATGTGCTCTGAGAACACAGAAGAAGGAGAAACTAACCAAATCCAAGACGGCCTTGATAGGGTAGGAAACAATAAGAGAAATCACACTTGGTTCCAGGCACTTAGGCGCTTATAGTCTAACAGAGAAGAAACTCATGAACACAGCAAATTACAGAGTGACAGATATAAATGCCACAAAAGAGGTATTAAGTACTATAAGGGTTCAGAGGACATAAAGGGCACTTCCAATTAGGATGACCTCAGGAATTTTTTGAAAAAGATGAAATATGAATGGGCCTTTAGAAAACTGTTACATCTTCGTAGAGCTGAAAGAAGGGGCTACAAAAGCCAGCTGCCTTCTCCCTGTACAGACACAGCCTGAGAAATTCTGGGTTCCATTTGGGTCTGTGACAGCCATGTAGCTGAGGACAGGGGTGCTGCTGGACTCCCTTGAACTTTCATTCACAAGGTCATAAAGACACCTAATAAAACAAACAAAACTGATGAAAGACATCCAAAACACTCATCTTACTAGGACTTGAGCCATTATGTTAAGGACATGAATCGTTTGTGCCTCCAATATGTCTCTCTAAATAGCCTTCGTAACCAATGACATAAAGACTGCCATGTAAAGAACAAATATCCTACTCTTCAAATTATCAATTACATCCACACAAGTCTTCCTAAACAGACCATTTAGTTTGGAAGGAAAAGCAATTTATGAATATATCATCTAAAACCATGCTAATAGCTTCAAAGGGATATATGGACTTCACTAATATTCCCATTTCCAGCAAAACTGAAGCTGGCATATGTGCGCAACTAAAAATCATCACAAATTATAAAAAAGACTTGAGAGATGAACTTCATTTTATAGATACTGAGGCTATGATATTAAATGACTTCCTCGTGGTCACATATAAATTTGGAGACACAGCAATTAAATAAGATACAAAGAATGATTCTAAATGGATTCTTGATAACTGGGAAGTCTAACCTAGCAAAATGAATCTCAAAATCCTACATGAATGCATTTTTTTTACCATAATTAAAAACAAATTGATTGATAGATAAACAAACAAACAACACTTACATGAATATTTTTGGTTTATAATGATGCTGTTTTTGGAACACTGTTTGGAATCTCATCAAGATTTTAACAAGAAAAGCGGAAACCCAACTCCAGCAGCAAACTACATGGCATGTGATCTGTGAATCTGTGATCCCTCAAATGACTGAAAGAGCTAGTTCAGAGAGACTTCCCATGGACCAGCTGGTTTCTGCTTTAGGAGCAGGGTGGGAAGAACGGAGAAGGTCCAGGGACTAATAGTTTTCTTGGCTACCAAGAAGCTCAGACACCTGGTAGTTTCTTACCAGAGACAACAAAGCCTGTGATCAATCCTGGTACAAAGCATTTTATAAATTCAAGTTTTCAAAAGTGTGCCCAATGACATACAGGTATCCTTGACTTTATTCTTCCTTTAGAAGAAAAAGAACAAAGTGCTCCATAATTTCAGATATTTCCATTTCCTAAATTTGCTACATTAGGCTAAATGAAATCCTTTGTTGGTTTAGCTTGGCCAAACTAAGCCTTATAAATATTTCTTTCGAGACTTATAAATATTTCTCCTGATATTTCTACCACAATGCTAGATCAGTAGTTAATTTTTCTGTTATAGTAGTCTCTAATATGTAATCCACTAACTGGGGGATGTCTCTCTTTTGCAATGTTTCTATCATGCAACAAATAATTTCTACTACGCGTTTTCTTCTAGCAGAACAAAAATAGATATTCATATTCTCCTAGTGTGAACCAAATCAACTGAGCCTCCAATTAAGACAGCTACTTTTCAAATCCCACACTCTTTCACTTATACTTAAGATTGTGTATGTTAAAAATGACGGATTCTACACAAGGGGTAGGCAAACTACAGCCCGTAGGCCAAATGCGGCACCCCTCCCCTCACTAAAGTATTTTTGTAAATAAAGTTTTTGTAAATAAAGTATTTTTTATTGGATCACAGACACACTCATATTAACAGACTGTGTATGGCTGCTTTCTGAGTCATTGCTACAGAGATAGTTTGGCCCCCAAAACCTAAAACATTTATGATCTACTAGCACCTTATAGAAAAAGTTTGCTGACTCCTGGTCTACATTAAGTACATGAAATGAGAAGTTTGGGGATGTTTTTAAAAACACATTAAAAACAAGTTAATTCACTCATTTAACAAGCATATCTTTGACCACCTTTGGGGACTGTTCTAGATGCTGTAGACGCATCAATGAGCCAGAAAGATGAGGCCCTCATCTTCATTATTCTAGGGAGAGGAGACAAACATAATTACTCTAATTTCAGATAGATGAAACAGGATATTTAGAGAGTGGCCAAGGATTCTGAAGGGCCAAGGATTCTGAAGGGGCAGTGATTCAGTTTAGAAAACGCAAAGTCATGAAGATAGCAGTTGAGAAGATACCATTGAACTGAATTTTGAATGATGAGAAGAAGTCAGTCATGTAAAAATCTAAAGAGAGATTGTCCCAGGCAGGGAGAATAGCAAAGGCTTGAGAGGAGGAAAAGCCAGGCCTGCTCAAGAAACAAAAAAGTGACTAATGTACCTGAAGCACAGTGGACAAGAGAAAGAGGCCCGAGGCAAGGTCAAAGAGGTCAGCAAGGGCCAGACCCTGTGTGATGAGTAATAAACAGAATCATGAGTCTGTTTTTCAGATCCTTAGCTACTAAAAAATACTATTAGATAGAAACCTAATCATAGTGTAAGGATTGCTTTGACAACTTCATTTTGCCACAACTTCTTCCTTTTGATTTGCTGAAAATTACCTGAAGCCTCAAATGCCTAGCAGCTCAAGAAAGAACACTTTGTTAGAGACCATTTCTGTTAAGGACGCAATTACCCACTCGCCACACCCTCCAAAAAAGACTGACTGTTCTTCTCATTGTAAAGAGACTGACCATTTCAAATGGGATTTTTTTTTTTTTAAGAAAGGGAATTTCCCGTTGTTAAGCATAATTAAATCAATTAAGTCTACTAGGCTATCCACTGGATGAAGTGAGGTCTGTCGCCTCACCACCTCTGTGTACCAGCTGTTTGCATGTCCCACCACAAATCTTTCAAAGTAGTTGACTGGTTTGGACAAAATGCAATATTCCTTGAAAGCCTGTAAAGATGTACCATATGGCTTCATTTACCATCTCCAAACTAAATGGAGGATTGAGTTTCAATATGTTGGTGAATAGCTGCCATATCAATTCTCCTTTGTTAATGCCCTTTCTCCTCCGATTTTTTAGAGGATTTATGAATCTGAAAGGACAACTTTCCATTTTGGATCCAAGAATGAAAGAAGTCAAGGGCATTCAGAAGAAAGGCCAAGACAGAGGAGCTCTGATAAAACCATGACTGTCAGTGAACAATATATATTTAGGAGGAAAGAGTAGTTATGAGATTTTCTGGAGGGATGACATCCAACTAGACATCACTGAGACATGACAGTGCATGGATCTGCAGAACAAGCTCTCACAATGAACACTGTGTGGGAGGACAGGTATAGGTGTTTACAAGCAGACGCAAACAGGCCATAGAAAAACAACTTTGAGAAATATGCTGACATGTGAACCTTCAAGCAGCAGCACTGCTAGAGAAAAGCCAGTGCACAACCGCCCCAAATTAACTTGCAATCAGTTTTCTCCCCTGTGAAGTGGGATAAAATACTATCAACCCTCAGGTCAGTGGACACTTTACTAAGTGCTCAATAACTAGTATATTTATCAACTGTGCCAATCACTTCACATGCCCTACCTCACTGAATCCTCATTAAACTCCAAAGCAGGTTCTACTGTGCTGTACTTACAACTGATTAGAAACAAAGGCTCAGAAGGATTACAGGACTTGCCCAAAGATAAAGAAAATGTTCAAAGTCTATATACTATTAAACAGAAGTTGCATGTTGGTAGTTCACTGACATACTTTCTTAGACCTACTCAGTGTTGATTAATAATATAGTAACGCCTAATGTTTGTTAAGCACTTACTATATGTCAGGCATTGAGTTCCCCCAAGGGACTATCTCATCAAGTTCTACTTACAAGCCTGTGACACATTTTTTTTTTATTGGCATTGTTTTACAGTGAAGATCTGAGGCTCAAGGATTAAGTACTCTGCTCAGAGCTACACAGCTAATGAACCGTGCAGCTGAGATTTGAACCCTGGCTCTCTGACTCCAGAGCCAAAATCATAACCCCTAGACCAAACAGTCTCCTTAAAAAATAATAATGTTTAAGAATATAGTTTTATTAATTTCCAAACATTTGGACATTCTATTAACAAAGGACTTTCATTCCCAAGCAGCACTAATTTGGTGCACAGTTTGCCATGGTCCCACCCTTGCCTACTCTTTCTCCAATACCAAGGCTAGGAGCTAGTTGCCATTTTTTATCAATATCATTTGTACTTTTTTTCCTTATAGAAGAATTAAGAGGAAGGTAAAATAATTATTGGGCTTGCATTTCTATCGAAAGTGGGAAAATAGAAGACAGTGTGCCACATGTCCGAAGACACATGGAAATTAATATCTTCGTGTGTTTAATATGCAAAACGAATGACTGCTTCCCTTTCTAAGCTCAGTTAGATTACTTAGCAGCTAGAAACATTTGAATTGGATCCATCTTAACCTACATCACTGTAAGCAGCAAAAGACATATTGGCAGCAAGAGTACATATGTTCAACAGAAAAGACTTTTAATTCTGACAACAGGATGATGGAAGGAGTCCCATATGCCACAGAATGCTGCTTCTTAATTCATATGACTTCGAAGTCTCCAGTCAATTTAATTAATATCTGTTTCATTTTTTAAGTGTTTAATTTGCTTGAACAGAAAGAAACTCAGGCCCAGAAGAGGCTCCATGTTACCCTATAGAACACTACTGCTTCCCTGGGGACCCCCCATTTGTATAAGAGGCCTCTAAGCCTCTACGTTAACCCACCACTGCTCAGCACCCCAACTGCTCAGCTGTGATGTTTGCTCCTGGTTACACTAGTCTCTGTGCTATTCCAATCAGACTTCCAGTTGATAAAGGCTACATGAGTCTAGCTCCACTACGGCCTCCTGCAGGGACCTATCTGTAAGGAAATGATAAGAGGCCTATCTGGATACTTACTGTTTCAGAGAAATAATGGATTTGTCATGTGATTTGCCTCATATACATCTCGGCTGAAATTCCATTTGCAAGGGGAAGAGAGTTAATGATGGGCTTTAAACTTAAAATCAACTAAGGTTTATACCGGTAAGTTGACAGCAAAATTTATCCCCATCACACAGTATTCCATTATCTCCAACATTCTACTAAAATGGGTGGTGGGGGAAGAAACTTATTTGGCCTTCATTTCAAC
Organism: Pteropus medius; assembly: GCF_902729225.1. NCBI lineage: Eukaryota > Metazoa > Chordata > Mammalia > Chiroptera > Pteropodidae > Pteropus > Pteropus medius. The sequence continues at coordinate 878,865 of NW_024340695.1, read as the reverse complement.
ATAGTAAACTATTTATAGGCAGGAAAATAGCCATGGCCACCAATAAGATGGAAACCAACATTCGGACCCATTGGCTTCTCTGAAGGATCTCAGGGCTTGCTAAATAAGAACAGAAGCTGACCCACATGGTGGGGTTAAGCCTCCTTCCTCTGAATTTCAAATAGGAAGTTTAACCAAGCAGATTCTATATAATCTTATTTACTCTTCACAAGTTTTTAGAACATAGGAATACACTGTTGACCACCTGTTACAAAGTAAACAAGTGGAGAAATCTTTCTACTATATTTACTTCAAAACTGAGAACAGAATGAATATACAAAGGGCTAGGACAGATGACAAATAAATGTGGGCCTTCCTTTTAATCTTATTTGTATGCTTTTTATTCTTGGTTTTACCTCCCTTTAAGAGTCATATGAAGTGAGTTTGTAAACCAAACTCACAAAAAACAAAAGCTAAATGATACACTGGTGTCAGGAAGATCTCCTCCAAACATAATGGAAAACAAAATACAAAAAGCATCCTCCACTCAATGAAAACCAAGAGTGTCTTTGATAAATATGCTAATATGTCAGGTTAAGCAAAAACAGCGTACACTGAGGTAACCCCATGAGAGGAATCTTCCAAATCAGCCCACTACATGCTTCTTAGTTTCAATACTTGCTTGCTAATCAGAGCTATAAATATTCATACAAAATTATTAGACTACTTCTTTAACATTTTCTAAATGTAATATATATATATATATATATATATGTAAACAGTGGAAAACTAAGGTGTTTTAGAACTCAGGGGGAAAAAATGGAGAGTATTCATTCCACCAATGAACTGCCACTAGTAACCAGGAGAAATAAATTACTTGAAACCAGAGGTAAATATAAAACAAGTAACCTTTTGATCTACCACACTTGGGAGAAGTGCAAAGGAAAAAGGCAAAGAAGACACAATTTATTCCGATTACAAACTGACATGTGTACTGAATGTGCTGGCCTCTAGGTGGTTCTGGGTAAAGAGAAGAATAAGGAAAAGCCATCGAGAGCAGTACACATAAATACGACCCTGGCCCTGGGGGGAAAGAATCTGAGTAATGAAGCCCAAATATAGGAGTGCAATCTAAAAATACCCCTTCTGCTTCTACAGAGGTACTTTCCTTTTAGCATTCATTCGAAACGTGTGGGAAGACAAAACAGTTTGAGTTAAATAAATTTCCAGATATCATCAAGTCAAATGATTCTCTAAACCATTTTCAACCAACAGTAAAAATGCAATTTTCTCTTCCTTTTTCTAAGTAAAGTTGTGGGGTAGAAGGACGAAGGACAATACTGAGTAAGAATGAAATTTCTAAATTTTATGAAAAGCTGATAGTATCTCTAGGTAAAACATCTTCATATCTAACTTATTCATGGGAAACCATTAGATCCTTGGAACTGTGTCAGTGAGAATCACCATAATATTTTTTTCCCACAAAGAAAGATGAATAGAGAATGACAGAAGACATTGTGATTATAAGTTCCCATCATGCCACAAATTTAAAAGATTTCAGTCTTACAGCCTTGGATTCCATCCTCACTCTTAAGAGTAAAAAAAAAAAAATGGTAAGAAAAACCAGTTTATGGGTCGAAATGTTGTAATTCCAGAACTTCTTCAAAAAATATTTAAGGAGTATCTACCAGTAGCCAGCTCTTATGCTCCCAGCCGAGGTAAACCTTTCCCCCAATGTCAGGCAGAAAAAAGACAGCCTTACTTCATTTTCCCACACTACTTAAAATTATATAACTACAATGGTAGGGCAAAAAAGAAAAAAGACAAAAATGGAGTACCAAAGGATTCCATTTCACTACATAAGAGCCGAGAAGAGCCATCTGGAGATGTCCTTTGGGTCACGCAGAAGCAACAGTGCTTCCGTACAAGGAAAAGCGATAGCTTGGTGGTGATGACTGGGCATAAGAAGTGAGCTTCACTGTGACAGCCTGCCTTTGGAGCAGTGAGTATCACCCATTCGAGAGTCCTGGGTGTGCATGTGGCTGCCCAGCGGTGATGCTATGACAGTAAATAAGACCCCATCCTCGCCCTCAAAAAGAGTCAAGTTTAGTAGAACAACTCACATTGTGAACAGTGAGTACCAGATCTGGTCTGGGACTTCATACTGGGAAAGTGGCACAAGTATAAAGTTGCAGATTCCCTATCTACGGCACCCCCACCCCCCTGTGTTTCTGCACACTTTATGCAGCATAGGATGAACGTGACAGAAATGTTCCATGCTGGAACAAATTAAACTTGCCAATCACATTTTGGGTACCCAGCCATCCCAAACAAGTCCCTTGGGACTTTCACACAAACAGATCTCACAATCTCGTGGCCAGCTGTCTCAGTTAAACAGTGTAAGAGTACAGGAAGGTGACCAACAGAGGTCATCTGTAATGGAGAACAGAGACTTCCCCCCTCCTCCCTGAAAGCACATTTTCAGGAGTGAGGGACAGAAGGAAGGAAATGAAAGGTATACCACGGCTTTCCTGCTCACATGTAAACCCATTTCTGTACAGTGGTTCACTTTCTGAAAGCACCAACAGTATTTGTAGGGGAGTCTATATAAAGAATCAGAAGCTGAAATTAGAACAAAAGAGAATTACTTTGAAGGGATAACGTATATTAATTAGTTTGACTATGGAGAAAAACATGACTATTTTGACTCAAAACAGTGGTTTATTCCATGGACCTATTTTGGGCACTTTTATTAAAGTACAGAAGTGGGAAAATAATCTAACAGAAACATCGCCAGAGATGTGGAAAGGCAGAAACCATAACCTTACATAACTCCAGGGGCACCATTCACACTGTACTTTCTGGACTGGATTTGGGCAGTGTCAGTCTATGCAGACACATGTTGCCCTTTAAAATGATAGAAGATGCTATTGAGTAGCATGGCCCATTCCTAGATTCTAAGAAAGGGCCACTATATTGTATTTTCAGGAAAAGTGCCTCTCATCCAATGAAGATACTTCCCTCTTTGATCTTTCTCAACTTCTATTTCTCTTGTTACTAAAAAGGAAAGGGAGATTTAACCTGTGCTAGCAGGTCCATGGACAGAAGCATGACACATTGCTGCCAATGTGAGAGAATTAAGAATCCTGTTGATCTATTGATGTTTTTGCCTGTCTAGCATACTGATTTTACAGCGAATGACCACCCTATTCCTTGTGCTCTTGGTGTCCCAGCTCCCCACCTCTCCAACCCTGCCAAAAATGTGCCAATGTGCTGAGCAAAGACCAAGGACAGGCCAAGCAGACTTTCTCCCAGAAATTCTAAATCTCCAGCTTTCCTCGCAGGCAAAAAGGCATCCCCATATTCTTCTGGCAAATTCTTTTTTGTTGTCGTTTTTGCTTAAGTTTATTTTATCTTGCTTGCAATCAGCTTTTCATGAAGCCCCTGCCCCTCCTAAAGCCAAAGCCAAAACAAAGGCTTCAAAGGCAAAGAAAGCAGTGCTGAAAGGCATCTGCAGCCACACACAAAAAAAGATACGCACATCACCCACCTTCTGATAGCCCAAGACACTGTGGCTTCGAAGGCAACTCAAATATCCTCGAAGGAGTGCCCCCTTGAGAAACAAGCTTGACCACTATGCTATCACCAAGTTCTCCCTGACTTGATGACTATAGAAGACAATCATACACTTGTGTTCCCTGTGGATGTCAAGGCCAATAGGCATCAGATCAAATAAGCTGTGAAGAAGCTCTATGACACTGATGTGGCGAAAGTCAACACCCGGATCAGGCCTGATGGAGAGAAGTTCGGTTGGCTCCTGACTATGATGCTTTGGATGTAGCCAACAAAATTGGGATCATCTAAACTGAGTCAAGCTGGCTAATTCTAAATATAAAAATTTTTCACTGTGAAAGATAAATAAATAAATAAATAATTCTGATGCACCAACTAAAAGGAAAAGAGCAAAGAAATAGCCACTTTAGTGCTACTCGGTGCCTTCCCTATGATCTTACAGAGGTAAGTCAGCCCAGACAACACCATACCAAGGAAGTAGGCATCAATTCAGTACTCCTCTACCAAGCTAAATGGCCCAGTGAAAAATGGACTCCAGTGAGAAATGTCCTAGCTCTGTTCTCGAACTACTTGAAAATAGTAAGAGATACTAAGTTGATCATTCACATGCAAAAAAAAAAAAAAAAAATTCAACGAGCAACTAAAATATATTTTCAGCATACGTTTCATTAGATTCCTTGAAGCTGTTCTTAGTTTCCCCAATGCCATCAGGCTTGAGTTTTCTGACACATGAATAAGAGGGTTCAATCAGTATAAATATCAATCCCTAGATATACATAGGCAATTTATTATTTTTTAATAACAAGATCATAGATTTTATGGCACTGTGTAGAAAAGATTCCATGTACCATTTCTCTTTTGATCTTTACAAGCCACCTTTCTAAGTAGGCAGGAAGGCCAGGTGCCATAATACTCATTTTCTAAAAGGAAAAATAGATCAAACCTTGCCCAGAATCACAGAGCCTAGTAGTGGCAAAGTTGGCCCAAGGAGAGGCCCAAATCAAGATCTCTGACTGTCAACCTCTGCATGCTACTGCACCAACCTGACAAATTCAGACTGCTAGAACCACATTTATCTAGTCCCAGGGGTGCATCCTACCTAATGTTAGAAATGGAGCTTAACAAATCTGTGGGGTAAGGTAGGAGGGGAAACAAAGGCAAAAAACGAGGATGCCCAAGTTCCACTTTGTGTCAGAGGGGAAAACACTTCCATTAGTGTTGCTTCACTAACCACATTTATTTTCTGGCTTCATCATGAGAGCTATTAATTATGATTAATAGATTTATAATAAGTATTGTTGGAAGCAATAATGAGTGTGGTTAATGAGGAATCTATGTAATAAGCCAGCTTACTGTTCAAAACTAGGCAAACTTATTTTTAACATACAATATTCAATTTTAGCACTTTTAAATTTTAACAAAAATTAAAAAAAAACTGAGCATGTTTTCTCTAGAGTTAATCAATTAGTCAATTATATGTTAAGTACTTATAGGTTAAGCACAGGTAATAAAGTAAAATACATTATCTTTGCCTTTTAGAAGCTTAAAATTTAGTTAAGTTTCATGGCTTTTTCTAGAGAAACATCATCAATTCTCTGACTTGTATGACTCTCTTTCTCAGAACAATCTATATCTCCTGCCAGAAACTTCTGGTAAAATAAAATCTCAGGAGGAGAGGCCTTGAAACTTGGGGCAAATGCTTACAATCAAGAACCGAAGCCAAGGCAATATTTTTCATTATGGTTCAGTGATGGGCAATGGATGCCATTCTGGAAAATCTGTGTTTTCAAAATAAACAACTCTCTCCATAGCAGAAACTACTCTTGGGTTCAAACTGAATCTATGGCTAGCATCCAGACAAGGCAAATGGAGCAAGATGTTGGACCACAGTTAAAGATGAATAAATGCATGGCTAGATGCAGTGCCACAGTCCTTGGGGCAAAAGAATGGGCACCAAAGGTATACTAGAATAACAGGATCCTGAGCAAAAGGCTCTCAGAGTAAGTAGGGGCTGAATGAATTAGAACACATGATGGCCAAGTTTATGTTCAAACCAAACACATTTGCACTAAGTTATGGCTAGATCTAAGATCTAATTGTGGAGAATAGAAATTCCAGTTTTCTAGACTTTACTCTGGGTTTTCCTCTTGGAGGAAAGAGTACTGTATAACAGTCTATGTACAAATTGAGCATAGGCTAAAAAAAAAAAGAAAAAGCCATGAATTATAAGCAGATGTGAAACATAACAACAGAGTAAAAAATATGAATGATCCTTCATGAAGGAAAGAATATAAAAGCCCTTCTTGAAGCGCTGTAACAAGAATAAAAAGTGCTCGTTTGTCCCAGAAGATAGCAGAGAACAAGAACCAGGATACTCAGTCACAGCACACCAATGATCTCCCCCAGAGTCTAGGGCAAGAACTGGCTAGTTACTATAGAGCAAGCTTTTCCGGCCCCTAGGAAAATATAATTTTTAAAAAAGAAAAAAAAATCCTCATACAACCTCACCCACGAGGTTTCTGAAAATAGGCTGGCGAGGAGGTGGTGTTGGTTGGAGGGAGTTAAAATCCTCTTCAGAATCATGTGCTTGGCCTAAGTTTGGAGAGGAATTTAGATTTAATTTTGATATAGATACCATCACCACCAAATACCAACATTAGGAAGAATACACAGTTATATATTCTCAAGCTACTGAAAATTATTCAAGTTAATGGAAATCAAAGAAGAATACTCACATTGACTAGGAAAAATCAGTTAATTGCCACTCCCCTGTCCATTTACTAGAACCTTCCTAGAGAGCTAATACGTTGTGTGTCTATGTTATATAGTTTGTATGCAGCCTCAAACCTTGGATATCAGTCACACAAAACCATTTACAACTTAATAGTCACATATGGAAGGCTGAAGAAGGGGAAGATTTGTGCTCAATTCTTCTGTTTACAAATTAATAACTTGTAAATTCAAATTTCGAGGTGGATAAACATAGCAAATATCTAGTCTTAAAAATATCTCCAAAGAGCTAGAAGTCAATAGATATACATTTAAACCATGAAATCTAACTCCCCAAAAGACAAAGCCTGAATGAGATGAAATGGGTATATGTGTGCCTTTAGAAAATAGGCCAATAGTGATCATCAAATCTTGGTAAAAATTTTAACTTACCTTCATCTCACTCCTGGGCATAGAATTGGAAGTATTGGTTCTAGTGGAAGTGGATAATAACTTATTTATAAGCTGTTTATATTAAATTTGCATTTGAATATAAGCAAGTCTAATTACTGGATATTCACAGACTTTGAAAACAAAACCATAGCAAAAAAATGCTGCCCAGAAAAAAAAAACAGCACAAATGGCACATCTACTTACTTTTCTCATTTCAGTCTAGGGACAGGCAGCAGCAATTTTCCAGCACCTGAATTTACCTAAGCAAAGCTTTTCCTTTGCTGTGATTCACATCTTCCTTGGATCTTCTGGCGTAGAGAAAAGTCTACCATCAGCCAACTTTCTGTTATGATGGACATGTTCTATCTCTGTGCTGTCCAATAGAGTTGCCACTAGACATGTGCGGATAATGAAGGTTTAAAATGTGGCTAGTGCGACTGAGGAACTGAATTTTTAATTTGAATTTATTATAATTTAAATAGCTAGTCACTACCATATTTGACAGCATAGGACATGTTTCGTTCAGAAAAATCAAATCTCAGACTTCTACTTAGAGCTCCAGTTACAAACCCAACCGATATAATCAAAAATCCATCAAAGGTGAAAATGTCAGAGAAAAAAGGACGATTTTCTGCAGATAAGTTGTAATGTAGATAAATCCACTCACAGTACTCAAGTTGAAGGTAGCTATATGAAGTGTTACAGTGGATAAATCCTCACTGCCTTAGAAATCAGACGCAGGGGGTTGGTCTTGAGTCCAGGCAGCACAGACGGGCTGCCTCTCTGAGTTACTGTGGTCAGTAACTAAAAAGGCGCATACACAGCTAAGGAAGAGCCAGTTTTCCACTCCCCAATTATATGAGAACCAGCCTCTTTCTGACAGATCTTTTTCTCCCAAGACCAGGGCAATCACAATACCAGTCGAACAAATGTACATTGAAGACCTGTTTTAAAAAATTAAAAACTGCTGCAAACTTCTATTTTGAAGAGTTAGGGAAGGTATTATGAATTCTCAATCCAATCAAAGCGTGGCTGGGCCACAAATAAGTCAAAAGAAATACATATGTATTGTATATATTTAGAATTCAATTCTTTATAGTTCCAATTGACGTCATTAAGACAAATACATAATTATGGCAGAAATTACACAGTGGTTTAGCCAACAGAAAAACCATCAGCTGTTACTCTAATCTTACAGTTTTCTAATTCTTCATAGTAATATGAAATTGACCCTTGAAATTGATGTACTTAAAATCTTTCTCTTTTTTTTTTTTTTTTTGCCTAATCTATGATATATAGGCTTAATAAAATGGGTAGGCAATTTGCATGGGTGTAATAAACAGGCAACTGTCCCAAACCACACACCCATACATACGTATACATACATACCCCAACTTCATTTTAAGAGAAACAAGGTATTAATTTGACAGAGATAACACAGGACATTGAAAAAACTATGCCTGAATGGGCAGTTTTTAATGGAGAGGAGATAAGAATATGGGGTCCTCTCCTGATTTCCTGATTTGAGTAAGACATTTCAGGGAAGTCAGAGAAGGTATGACTAGACACTGCTCAATAAGATCAGCTAAAACAGTGCTGGAGAAGGCCCTGGGGACCAACATTCATCTTCTAGACCCCACATGTGCACAGTGAACACCATCCACAAGGAGCGTGATAGAGGCTCACACTGGGCATGTGAATGAAAATCTGCAGGGAATCTACCCTTGCAATTATCATTCATAAAGTTCTGTTCTGCAAGAATAAAAATGGGGAGAATGTGAGAAAGGCGATCATAAGAGGCGGGGTTTCTCTGTGTGTGGTTTGAGCGGGCAAAATATTCTGACTGCTTACTGCCAATATATGACCCAAAGTAACCATAGTGGCCAGAACACAGTAGGAGTTGTGATATTTATGTACCAGAACTAAGAAATGACATTTCTTGGTGTTCCTTTTTCTGCCTACTTCCCAAGTCGGCCACCCAGGGCAAAAGAGCTGGGATCTTGTCTTTGGCTCGTGTACTGGGCCATTTCCAGGGTCTCCAGACTTGCTTGTTCACTGCTGTAGTGGATTATAAAAGGCCTTGTTATTCTGAGCTCAGACAGGGCAAATTCAAACACCATTGCCTGGCACAGGCCTTTCGCAACCTTCAGAGGCTAAAAAGCCTGCAGGAAGCATGGTCTGCGGCAGGTCTGCCAACTGCCCCGAGCCAGCTGACCAGCACTGGTCACTGTTTCTTTTCCAAACACTGACTGAACAAACCTTGATTCAGCTCTTAAGTTACGCTCCGGTGGAGAACAGCACAGAGGAAGCACCAAGAGAATGATGTTAGAGAAATTAATCTGGGCATAAACCAAGTACATGTTCCGTGGAATTATTAATAACTCAGGGGTCCTTTATGTTTGTTTGAACCTTCCATGTCTAGCTGAGGAAAAGACATATTTCTTTTTTCTCCTCAGGGAGAATTAAAGGAGGAAAGTAAAATTCCTGGTAATGTCATATCCAGTCAAACAGGAAGGTTTGTAGGCTCAGGGCTGAAAGGTTTCCAGAGCTACACTAAGCCAATCAAAAAATAATTTATTTGATTTCCATTTGTTTCATTTCCTTCGAATTATCATATAAGCTCCCTGCTCCCACACCTACCGAGAAAAGAGTAAACTTTTCATAAACACAACAAAAACAGTGTTTAAGAAACACCTGAGATATGAATAAATCAAAACCATTCATTCATTGCTGGTGGGAATATAAAATAGCACAGCTACTTTGGAAAAGTCTGGCAGTTCCTCAGATGTTAAACATAGTCGCATATGACCCAGGAATTCCATACTTAGGTATTTACCCAAGAGAACTGAAAACTGATGTTCACACAAAAACTTATCCATGAATGTTGACAGCAGTATTATTCATAATAACCAAAGAACAGAAACAAACAAAATGCCCATGAATAAAGAAAATGTGGTATATCCATAAAATGGAATATTATTTGGCAACAAAAAAGAATTAAGTACGGATACATGCTATGACGTGGATGAACTTTTGAAAACATTATACTAAATGAAAGAAGCCAGTCACAAAAGACCACATATTGTATGACTCCATTTATAGTAAATGTCCAAAACAGACCAATCTATACAAACAGAAAGCAGAGTAATGTTTGCCTGGGATGGAGATGGGGATGAGGTGGGGAGGATGGGGTATATAGATGACTGCTAATGCCTATGGAGTTCCTTTTTGTAAAGTTGAAAATGTTCTATGATTAGATTATGGTGATAACTGTACAAACCTGTACAGAGTTTGTATCCACCAGTGAACTGTGAAAAAACAATTAACTGTACTCTAAAATTGGTGACTTATGTATGTGAAATATATCTCAATAAAGCTGAGGGAAGAAAAAAGAAAGGGAAGGAGAGAAGGAGGAATTCGGATCTGAAATGTCCCACCTAGAATAGTAATTTTTCTTCTCAGGGTATTTTTTAAAAAATTTTTATTTTGTAATAACCATACTTATAAGAAATTGAAAAAAAAAAAAAAAGTACCAAAAAGTCCCCTGCATTCCCCACTGGTGATAGCTATATAACTATGGTACACTATCAAAACCAGGAAACTAATATTGACACATTACAGTTAACTAAACAACAGCTACACATCTTACTCAGATTTCTAGTGATGCCTTTTTAAAAACAGCTTCTGAGTTGTAATCTTTGAGGTTATATTCCTACTCTTTTTACCTGAAACAGCAGTCACTCTGGCTGCAATTACAGCAAGCTAATCAATAATTCTAGTGACATAGATACGAGTGATAGATATTTTAATACCTTGCAGTTCTGCATTTGCCTTGGAAAGAAATTAAGTTACCATTAGTAAAATGTCCGCTAAAGCTCATTGTTACATATATTTTTAAGGGCCTTTCAAACTCATGTTATTCACCAAGCTTCTCCCCAAGAAGGGAAGTTAGTGGGTCTTTCTCTAGAGCAATGTTTGATGTGCTATGACAACTAAAGCTGTCATACAAAATCTTTTCTTAGGTGGACAAAGAACTTGAAATTAGCCAAGCTAGTTGATTCTGCAAGAAAATAGACTGGTGGAGGCCTGACGGATAAGAGGAAAATACCTCCTATTACAGATAGCAGATCGCTTTTTAATTTACATGTAGGAAATGACAAGAAATTTCTGCTCAAGTGAAATCTTTCACTAAGTTCTTGAACCCCTCCTTTACATCTCAGCTTTACGACTTAGAAGCAAAAATTACTGCTCAATGGTCTAATAATCAGATTTCTGAGGTAAGACTCTCCTATGTTCTTTTTTAGTTTCTTTCATTTCTTGACATTTGGCTCTTCTGCTTTAGTAATTAGTGAGGGGGGCCAGAGAAAGTCATTTCAGTTTCTCATCATCATATGAGAAACAGTATATGGGAAAAGGAGGAAAGGAGGTTGCAATTATTGGCTGAAGTGAAGCATTTGGCTTTACCGCAGTTAACAGAAAAGCATTTCCACACGAGAGGAGACGACTTTCCTGAGGAGGGTGCGGAAGCAAGCAGCCTGACAGGGGCCTGCAGCAGTCAGCGCCTCCTCTGCCCTAGCAACCGGGAAGACTCTGAACAGGAAACACTTAACACCCCACACCCAGATATGGAGCTCAGATGTACACGGTACCCTCTGCAAACTGTCACCAGACACACGGATCATCTATAACCCCAAACATCCAAGGTAAACTGAGGTAAGCTAGTTCTAGAAATCATTGAGAGCATCAGAGGGACATTTGGCTTCATGCTAAAACCCCAGTCAGAAAAAGGTAACCCAGACCAGAGCATGTTAACATCAATGTGGCTGACACCTTGATGGCATGTTGATGTAATAATGGCAGTAGGTGACCACTGTAGATAAATGAGCCCTGTAGTTGTCCTTTGGTAGATGACAAAATCCAGGAAAGAAACTGAATATGCTGCTTGGACAGTGGTCAAAATTAGGACAAGGTAAAGCACCCCACAAATACAACAGGAAAGGGACACAGCACTGGGAGAAAAAAAGGAAACTGTCTTCTGCCCAAAGCATCACTCTTTACGGTTTTAAAAGAAAATTACGTTTTCTTTTAATTAAAAAGTTACACTATCCCTCCACTCACCCTAAATAGCGAGGGAAGCTCACACACAGCCAAACAAAACAAACATTTACAAATATGTATATCACATAACCTTTTATTGAAGGGTGGAAATAGATTGGAATCTCCTGGTATTACAAGGTAAACAATTTTTCTTTCCCTATGAGTGGGTGCTGCACTCTCAGCTGACAGTGTCAGCTTACATCCTCCACTGGTCCTGCGGAGGCAGCTCAGGTAGGGGGATGAGGAGTGGCCTGTAAACTGGCCAATCGAGAGTCTTCATCCTTGCTCCACTGTTAACTAATAGGGTAATCCTAAAACACTGTGTAAAATGGGAAGGTGGGATTAGCAGTGGTTTTCAATATTTTTAAAGCTGTGAAACCCTTTATCCAAATGAAATCTCACAGAGAACCCCAATATATAGAAGAGTTTGAAGCAGACAGGCTAGTAAAAGCTAGAAAGGGTGTGGGGAAAGGGACGGGGTGTCCCCTGAGGTGCCCTCTGCAAATGGGACTCCACAGCACATAGTATGAAAACCACTGAGATCTCTTAAAACACAAATTCCATCCTACTTAAAAAAAATTTAAACTGAAACCAAGAAAAAAAGAAAGTGGTATAGAGTAATGGTTTCTGATACCTAACTCTTGGTAGGTAGGGAAGGGGGTGGGGGGTGGGAAGGTATTACAAGAGGCCTTTCATAAACATGTAAAATGTCTCACACACATATGTATGCCCATTTTTCTAAATAAATTTATATGCTGTGATTAATAAAATGAAATCTATTTAAGTATTACAGAATTCACGGTCATGTGGGAACCTATAGTTTCTTTTTAAATTAAAAAGGAATCATCATATTGGGAACCACTGCTGAAGAGAAAGCAGCAATATTCCACTTGAATTAAACGATATAAGTAAACCTCCTTAACAGAATTTACAGTAGCCTTTTTTATTTTAAAGATTCTACTACCAACTACGTCAAACTAGTTAGATGTCTTTATCTATTAGCTGCGGCTATTAGAATGTTGCTTTGAGAAGGATCCTGAGGCCACGTTCAGGCTGGGTAGAAAAGAAATGTCACATTAGATAAATAAACATTGGATAAACACTGTCTGCCATGGCTGTGGAGGGAATAGGAAGTTGGGGAAGGGACATGTGTATCTGACATCCAGGGCTGTGTCAGATAATCAAATAAGATGTAATGGTTACTGGAGACCTGAGTTCCAACTCTGATTCTGTCATTACACTAAGTTTAGTACTAGGAAATCATTCATTCCAGGTTTCAATTTTGCTGGGTCTGGAAAGAAGGCATCCTGACTTTTGATGCAGAACAGCCAGAGTCAACTCAGACAGTGAATGTGACACTCCTTAAAAGCCACTGGAAACAACAAAACTGTCACAGAACTGGTGAGCTAATCCAAACCTCTCCATTTTATATGCGAAGAGATTGTTGGCCAAAGTCACACAAGTAGATAGCAGGCTAAAGAATTTGCATTCCCCCACTGAAATTTTCTACATCATGAGCCATAATATGTGGTTTGAAAATTTGAGTTAATTACTTGTATTAGTTCTCCTTAGGACAATTCATAATATAAGGGCTTTTCATTAGATATTATAAAAAAAATCTCATTTCAAAAATATTCATGCCTCTCAACTAAATGACTATACTATACTAAATAAATTGTAGCATTATTGCTGTAAAATAAATCTATTATTTTGTCACTTTTAAGCTTATGTATTAAAATGTTTCTCCAAAACAACAAAACAAGATATACATTTGAGGCTCTTAGTAAACACAAACCAAATAATAGTTGCCAATCTCAGTAGAAAATTAATGACATCCTACAAATTGTCAAAGTTTGATCCACTTATGACCAGTTCATTTAAAAATCAAAACCTACAAAAAGAAAATTTTCAAATATTAATTCATCAGTTATATAGTCTACCTAAAACTTTTATATTAAGCATTAACAAAGGATGGCAGAATAAAAGAAAAAATGACTGAGCAGTATTTTGTATTTCTCAAATCAACTGTTTTTTTTGGTAAATTCATAAACATGGAATTCCTTATCATTAATAAGAAAAGTATGTTTGAATACTTTTAGTCCAGAACTTTACTAGCAACAGAATAAGACTTTATAATCTCTATTCCGTTTCGTATTAAAGATATTTCACACGATTTTGCCACTGCAAGTCAAGAAAACATTATAGAAAATTAAGATAAAACGTCTCATGGTCCATTTTACATTGGAGGTGTCATTTGTCTACAGAATGTGTGAGAGAAGCGTCTGATTCTTAGAAAGGCATTTGGTACTCTTAGAAATTCTTCATCAGTCAGTTTTACATTGAGTCAAACCACTTGTGATTTGAATGGTGCCTAGGAACTAACAAATTGGCTGGGGAGAAATATCCATTCTTCAGGGCTGGGAAGACATAAATTGATGTTTCAGGAAGGAGAGTGCAAAAGTGACCTTCTCGTCAAGAATCTTGGTCCTTACTCCAGAGAATCCTCTAACGACCGCTACACCACTGGGTCAAACCATATCTCCCAAACAAATGTACAGAGACTATCTGCCAACACATGCCTTGCCAGAAAGCTCCACAGGATGTGTTGTGCATTTTGTTACTTAAATGAAGACAGACAGATGTAGCGCCTCAAAAGAGAGTCCCAGAAAAAAAAAGAAGTGAACAAAACCATGATAATACTAAATAACTAGTCTTCTCTAAAATGCGCTAGGAAACACTGCATTATATTTTATTACTGGGTAACCATAATCGTATAAAATTAGTTTCAAAACATGAGCATCACTCTATGCTTAAAAAGGATGAGTATTTTCTCTGTTTAAATTAGAACAAACCTAAAGCACTTAAGGTAGGAGAAAACCCATTCCCCCACATTGACTTCTGATATATTGACAACATGAAGACAATCTGAATGTGAGCACAGCATTTTTCCAATATTAGGTGCTACATAGGCAATGCTTTAAATATTTTACCTAAGCATTTGAGTATCTGTTTTATAACACCGTTTATAAACAAAAAGCACTGGGTATAACATTTCTTTTATCATATAAACCATTCTAATATAAACTTCTGCCTCTCTCTTCATAATATTTATATTATTTCATTGTTCTACCTCCTATTCTCCCAAACATGTTCAGTCCAATGGAAAATCTACATATCCTCTCTCAGTTCTCTCTGCCTTCAGAAAGCTCTTCTGTGTAGCAATCTCACTATCAGCCGAAAAAAACACATACAGTGGAAAAACCACTAAGGCAAAGTCCAGGAAATGCAAATGGGCCATAAAATGACAAGAGCTGACCTAAGGTTTCACTCTAAATAATGAGGAAAGGGCTTATTAAGTTAATTAATTTTTCAAATCTGCAGCCAGAGACCCTTAATCACAGAGAAATAGTTCTGGTCATTTTAAATGCGCCTGGAGGTCTCATAAGTTTCCTTCTAATGGGTTCCATGATGTTTACTGCATTTATGAAAAGTTCTAGTAGATTCACATTTGCATTACTAATTAATCTCTTTTAGGGTCTGTTCAAATTATTGAGAGTTAAATAGAGAAATGGGTAAACAGGCCACTTGAGAAAGGAAAAATACAAATAGCCTAGAGAAAAAAGATCTGTTTAACAAATTTCTAAAATGCAAATTGAAATACAATGTGATAGCATTTGCCAGTTGCTCAATCACAGATAATTTTAAGATAATACTTAACATAGACATGAGTGAAATGAAAGATGCTTTAATATCCTTATTCAGTGTCAACTAGCAAAACCTTTCTTGAGGACAATTTGGCAGTACTTACAAAAAGCTTTAAAATTATATATCTTTTGACCCAGTTATTTCTAAGAATATAACCATAAGAAAATAATTTGAAACACACACACAAAAAAATGTTCATAATAGTTTTTTAATGGGAAAAAAAAAACATTAGGAAAATGATTACCCTGCAGCACATAAAATGGAAATAAATGCTGCCATCTAAGTAGTTTATTAAGAGTTTTAATAACCTTACATCCATTAGGATGGCTACTATAATAAAAATAAAAAACAGAAATAACAGATATTGGTGAGGATGTTGGTGAGGAAAACAGAATATAACAAATGTTGGTGGGAATGTAAAATGAAAAAAAAAAAAATTGAAAGTATGGTCTCAAAGAAATATTTGCACATCCATGTTCACAGTTGCATTATTCACAGTAGCAAAGAGGTGGAAGCAACCCAAATGTCTATCAAAGGGTGAACAGATAAACAAAATGTGGTATATACATACGATGGAATACTATGCAGCTTTAAAATGGAAGAAAATCCTGTCACATGCTACAAAATGGATGCATCCATTCACTTAGATAAGTGAAATAAGCCAGTCATAAAAGGACAAATATTATATGATTCTACTTATATGAGGCATCTAAAGTAGTGAAATTGATAGAGAAAGTAGAATGGTAGTTACCAGGGACTAGAGATAGAGAGCAAAGGGGATTTATTTAAGGTATAGAGTTTCAGTTCTGCAAGTGAAAAGGTTCTGGAGATCTGTTTTAGTATACTTAAAAATGGTTAAGATGGTAAATTTTATATGTTTTTAACCACAATAAAAAAAGTTTTAATAACTCGAAATATACTTATGACAACATTTAGTTGGGAGAAGGAAGTAAAAGAATGCAGAAAACATAATTTCAATTTTTTTTAAACTTCAAGAAGGTATTTTCCCACAATGTTAATGCTTTCTGCCTCCTTAGCAAGATTTTTCTCTATTTCCTTATACCTTTTTTTTTTCGTTTTTTCAGAGTAACCTGTATTAATTTTATAATCAACAAAAATAAAATAAGTTTCTGATTTAATAGTTTCAGAATAGCCTTAAAAATCCTCTTTCTGAGCAAGACAACATTGGTCAGAGAAGGTACTACTTTTAGGGAAAAAAACGAAGATTTAGAAATGGGCAAAAGGGATTCTGGGTATCTTTTCAGTGGAGTGCTACTTGTGATCTAGCAGATCCTCCAGGGATTACCTTTTGAGTTTTTCTTTCTTTTAATCAGGCTAATGATTCTTAAAGTATGATTTGGGAAGGCTGGGGAGCCCTGGAGCACCTAAGACCTTGTCAGGGTGTTTATGAGTTCAAAGCTATTTTCATAATAACATTAATGCTATTTGCCATATTCTCTCATTCTCTCAACAAGTGTACAGTGGAATTTTTCAAAAGTTTCAATACCTATGATGAAGTCATTCCTCAGATATTTACATGAAACGAGTTTCATTATTTTCCCTTTTTTTTAAATGAAAGAATTAATAGTCTTAAAGTTTCTCAAATTCTGATTTCTAATGTGATTAATACATTACACAAACAAATCTATTTCAGGGTCTTCAATATTTTACAGGATCAAAGTGTTCTGAAACACACACAAAAGAACAATTGAGAATGTGCTGGGCCAGACTATTTTACAGCTCTGTAAGGGTAGGAATTAACTTATACAAAACACAAAGCAATATAATGGTTCTTACCTACAGCAAAGCACATGGATTTTGTCTGGTAGAGATACAATTGATTAGAAAAGAAAACATTACATTTTATAGCCCTTTAGTGTATTAACCAAATTTGTATCTACTAGCAAATTTATTTCAACATTTCTGATTGTGGATGGATGGTTGAATGGATAGGTGGATGGATGGCCAGATGGGTGGAAATATATCTGTTCTTCAAATTCTTTGAACTGGTCTTAACACCTTTTTACTTTCACTAATTAATAAGTTAAATCATTGATGTGTTTATTTTATAATTTTGAGAATCTTATTTTTAAACTCTTTGAAAATTATGCTTTAGCATCAACTATCTACAAACAGATCAGTTTCTGCATACTGGCCATAACATTAATAAAAATAGAGCAATCAATAGTTAATAACTTTCTAAAACAGAAAGCGCCAGGCCCAGATGGGTTCACTGGTGAATTCTACCAAACATTTAAGGAAAAAATTATACCAATGCTTTATAATCTCTTTCCGAGGATCTGAGCAGAAGGGATACTT
Organism: Pteropus medius; assembly: GCF_902729225.1. NCBI lineage: Eukaryota > Metazoa > Chordata > Mammalia > Chiroptera > Pteropodidae > Pteropus > Pteropus medius. The sequence goes on along the minus strand of NW_024340695.1, from coordinate 861,030 downwards.
CCTAACTCATTCTATGAGGCCAGCATTATGCCAATAGCAAAATCAGACGAAGACATTATATCATAAGAAAACTACAGACCAATATCTCTCATGAGCATAGGTGCAAAAATCCTCAACAAAATATTATCAAATTGAATTCAACAATGTATAAAAAGAATTATAAACCGCAATCAAGTGGGATTTATCCAAGGTAAGCAAATCATATCATAGCAATAATTGCAGAAATACCCATTGATGATAAAAACTCTCAGTAAACTAGGGCTAAAGCAGAAATTTCTTAACTTGATAAAAACTATCTACCAGAAAACCAGGTTGCAGGATACAAGATTAATAATAAAAGTCAACTGTTTTCCTACATACAATAAATGGATGGAATTTGAAATTTAAAAAATACCATTTACATTAGTACCCCCTAAAATGAAATACTTAGGTATAAATCTAACAAAATATGTACAATATCTATATGAGAAAAACTACGAAACTCTGATGAATGAAATCCAAGCACTAAATAAATGAAGAGAATTCCATGTTCATGGATAACAAGGCCGAATATTTTCAAGATGTCAGTTCTTTCCAACTTGCCACACTCATTTGTTTCCATATTGTCTATGGCTGCTTTTCCTACAATAGCAGAATTGAATAGTTGACAAGGACAGTTTGGCCCACAAAGCCTAAAATATTTACTATCTGGCCCGTTATAGAAAAAGCTCTGTATCCTCAATTCTAAGTTATTATGCTCTTAATTAAGTTTTTACTTATCTCAATCTAATGCTACTTTCTCCTCCAAAACAAAATTTTAAATAGATCATCTCTTCTGCTTTCTTTCAATGACAGTCGTATAAAATTGTTCTCTTAAAACAATATTAAGGGTTGCATTTTTTAAATAGAATACTCAAATGATAAAGATTTAAAATATACATCATGTACTTTGAGGACAAAGGACATGTCTATGAAGAGCCCACCGAAATGAAATGACTAGCAAAGCCCTATAATAAAAAAAAAAAAACAATTATTTCATGATCTTTGCAATTTTAAAAATCTGGCTATTTTCCAAGACTCAAAACTAAAACATCTTCCTCCTTAAGAATTTCTTTTTTTCCTTTTATGGAGGCTAAAACTCAATTTAACAAAAACATTTAACCCAAAGAACTAAACAAATCCAAGTATCACTTAATGAATCTATCTATATGTTGTATATTTTCTATAAGAATTTAAACTGCACTAATTCACACACTCTAAGTATATAACACTTAGACTGCTCTTAATAATAGGAATCTGAAAAACGTAAAATCCTTGCTCTGCTCCCAAGTGTTTTTCTAAATCTCTCTACACACATGGATCTAGTAAATTATATCTGCACATTCTATTTACCAAATAAACTTTGTTGTCCATAATGATCAGACAGGTCCATTGCATTAATTATTTTTATCTTAACTAATTTACAGGAAATAGAGAGAGAGAGGGAGAGATGTTGTACCTTGAGGTCTAGGCTGTGGGAAATTTTATAAAACAAATAACCAGTTCTCTTCACAAGTAATTTGCAAGGAAAAGTACTGCACGGGATTTAGAGAGGCTGAAAGGACATATCAAAACTGCAACATATAAATCCCTTATTGAAATTCTGAGTTGAACAAACTTTTTTTAAAAGTGGAAGGTAATCTGAAAACTGATGAAATGTTTAGTATTTTTAAGGAAATTATATAAATGATTATAGGTATGATAACGGTATTTTAATTATGTTATTAAAGAATCTTGATTTTTTTGGACATAAATACTAAAATATTTACAGGGAAAATTATAAGACATCTGGAATATGATTTAAAATTATCCCACAGTTGATGGAAAGTAGTTGGAGGTAGAAATGAAAGATTAATCATTAATTGATAATTGTTGAAGCTGTGGGTCTATGAAGGATTCTCATACTAGCTATATTAGAAATTCTACCTGTGTATATGTCTGTAGGAAATTTTCAATAATAAAACTTTTTTTTAAAATAATAAAGCTTTTTAAAAAAATTGTTTTCACTCTACTTGAAACAAGAAAAATAAGGATGGAAAGCAGCAAGTCTGAGGGGGAAACATTTTAGGAATTTGAGGGGAGTCCTGAAAAACATTTGTAAGCTGTCATTCATTTTTGGATTTTGATTATCTTTATAATATACAGCCTAGTGGCATAATTTCTGTTACTTGGTATCATTGGCAGGACTTTAAATGACCCCCTCCAGTATCTTTTGAGAGTGAATAGAACCTACAAATATGATATCACATTCATAATTATGCTATATTATATGGTCAAAGAGAGATTACCCTGGGTGGGCCTGACCTAATGATGTGAGGCCATAAAATTAGCCTTTTCTCTGGCTGATAAAGAAATAGAAAATCAGAGAAATGTGTTCCAGCTAGCCTGGAAGAAGGTAGACATTCACATGTGAACTGAAAATGTAGACCACATGGCATGAAATGTGGGTGGCCTCTAGAAACTAAAAGTAGTCCCTGGCCAATAGCTAGCAGTCCTCAGTCTTATAGTCACAAGGAAATACATTTTTCCAACACCCAGTGAGCTTGGAAAAACGCCGAGCCCCAGATGAGAACTATGGCCTTGGCTGACACATGAGTTTTAGCCTGGTGAGCCCCTGAGCAGAGAATCTAGGCCCAGCATGCACAGACTGACCCGTTGGAGTTTTAAGCTGCTAAATTTGTGGAAATTCATTATGCAGCATAAAACTAATATGCCTAGATAAGCATCTTATACCTGAATAGTACTGCAGTACCTCAAAGCTTACTTCTGCACATGAGTTTATGATCCCACTGGCATCAAGTGAGTACCTAAACATTCAGCAATTTAACTTCTTATGCAGTAATTCTCAAAGGATTATGAATCCAAATTTGAAAAACCTTGAACTACATAATCCCTTATAAATGAAATATTTCTTTTCCAACACAGTTAGCTTTACAGGCAAGATTACATACTTGAGTGCTTTTTACAGCGTAAAGGCTTATATAGCAGAAAAATCATGCAAAATAATCAAATGGAATAAGTTTAGAGTAAAATGTGACTAAGCCAAACATATCTCCAAAACCTTAGCTTATCATCACAGCAGGTTTAAAATAATGCAAAGTTCTCCATCCTTTAACACCCTAGGTCACAATTAGGAAATGTAAAAAAAAATATGAGCCAGATTCCATTACAATAAAAATTTCTTTATAACAAAGTATCCTATGTCTCACTCAGGTGGTCCATAAACATTAAGGAATTATCAGAACTATTCTTTATCCATGATATACATCTATTTATTTAGAAGAAAATCGAGATATTCATGAAAGAAACGGAAGTTGTAGATACTATCCTTAAAGTTTAAAATTATGTTTCTAAAGTCAAATTTAGTCTGATTCTTTTTAGCCTCACTAAATAATTTTTTTTTTAAGAGCAACAGCTTTATTGAGACATAATTCACAAACCGTAAAATTCATCCATTAAAATGTATAGTCGAATGGGTGTTAGTACAGCAGTCCCTCTTTATTCGTGGTTTCGCTTTCCGTGATTTCAGTTACTGGAGGTCAACCACGGTCTGAAAATATTAAACATCTCCCTCCAACCATCGACATCATCTGCTCCTGACATTCAACCATGAACATGGCTCCGCTGATGATCTAGGCTCACCCAAAGCAGAAGATTCTCCTTCTGACACATAGGCAGAAGGCCAATCGTAGCCTAAGGCTACATCACAGTGCCGAGTCATTCACCTCCCTTCATCTTATCACTAGGCACTCTGTCATCTCATGTGGTCAAAGCGGGTGAGTACAGCACAGTAAGATATTTTGAGAGAGAGAGAGAATGCATTCACATAACTTTTATTACAATATATTTTTATAAATGTTCTATTTTATTATTAGTTATTATAGTTAATCTCTCATTGTGTCTAAATTATAAATTAAACTTTATCATAGGTACGCATGTATAGGAAAAAACACAGTATGCATAGGGTTCAGAACTATCCATGGTTTCAGGCATCCTCTGGGGGACTTGGAACATACCCTGCCACAGACAACAGGGGACAACTGTATACCTACAAACCGTGTAACCATTACCACTAATTTTAGAACATTTTCATTAACCTTAAAAAGAAATCTGTATTATCTTTCTTTTTAGCTGTCATTTTTTCTTTAATACTGTGTCATACCGACAAAATTTTCTCTAGTACTAGAAACAATGGCCATCTGAGACTCAAAATCAGCATATAGGGAAGAATTGAGTTAAAACCAACGGTAGGAAATAGAATAAAATGTCTCCTTTCCTTTGGATTTTACTTAGTATTTCAGATCCAGTTTTCTACAAGCATAGCAGAGGCAAGGGAATAACTAAGTTTTAGGGGAAAATATTATACTTGATCTATAGGCATTATAAATATGGGGAAAACTGTGATTTGAGATTGTAGAGTGTTGCTCTCCATAACTAATGCTGTGAACATTCCTTTGAAAACATGAATATGATCCAAATAAGCAAAACATGAAACCACTTGCCAGTGAAAGCAATGAATCTTCCATTGGTAACACTCTTCACCTACTGTGCAATGCAATTTGTTTATTTCAGAAGCTGGAGACAGAGGATGATCTGGGTTTTATTTAAGTAACACAAGAATCTGTATTCCAAAGAAAAAACCTGAAATTTAAAATAGCATTCTGAAATGTTCATGCCCAACATTTAAACATTTTTTACATGCCAAAATGAATGAATGATGTTTTAAGATATCACATCCATGGCTTATGAGATAGTCCATTAAAATGCCCAGTATAATACTTTCCTCTAAAACTTAGTTATTACCTTGCCTCTTGTCTTGCCTTGCTACGCTTAATAGAAATCTGGATCTGAAATATTAAGTAAAATCCAACTGAAAGGAGACATTTTATTTCCCAAGGTTGGTTATAATTCGGAGACTCTGTAGTCCTTCACCGTGGTGCAGAGGCCAAAGAAAAAAAATTTCAATAAACAAATCTATCTTATGTTTATAAAACCAGAAGGAAAAGCCTGATGGGAAACCCCCTGAGTTAAACTCAACTCTGAAATGTCCAGATTCTTCCTAGAATCTAGATTTCTCTACAATAGAAGCCAGTAAGAGCATTTAATACTACTCTCCCACCCACTTTAAATCCAGGGCACTCATGGTATTGGCCATTTGTGATTGGGTGGTTTCTGTTCTATTATCTTTTAAACAATAGGTTAACATGCAAATTGAATCCTCCCAGGGAAGTATCTTGAAAAGAAGATAATCACTACAAGTTTTTCAGTAAAGACGCAAAATATAACACTTCAAGATTATTAGAAGCATTATGTTCCACGTATTAGATAATGTACACTATATACTTCATGTAAAAGATGGATCCTTTTCAAATTCAAAGTTCTAGGTAAGTAAAAAAAAAATTCACACCAAAATGGATACAAATTTTTTTAAAAACAAAGCTAGGCATTTAACCAGCCAGCCATCTGGACCCAGCACACATCTGCAGCTATAACCACTCTGCCAAACGCAAGATCATTTGCTCTTTCCACTAGTTTTCAGTCCTGGCTAAATATCAGAATTACCTGGAGAGCTTTAAGAATCCTGGAGATTGGGCCCAAACTCCAGATCTACTGAATCAAAATCCCTAGGCATCTTTTTTAAATCCACCAGGGAAAATTCTGATGCCCATCTAGGGTGCAGAACCAACACACAGCCTTCAGGAAGAGGCCTGGATCCCTTCGGAAGTCCTACCTATGTTTCCGAGGACTTTGGTTTACCTTTAACTGAAAGGGTGTGCTTCCCTCAGCATTATCTTTGCATTAGTTGCTCAAGAACTGAGCTCTGGTTGGTTAATTAAAACTTTTGCCAATTCTCCCTTTGTACATAGAAAATCTTATCAATGTTTTTTTTTTTGAGAGGCAAGGCAAGTTTGAGCATTGCCAAAGCTCAAGTTTTAGAGTCATGTTTTAAAGACATTCTTATTTAAGGATGAGGGGAAAAAATGGAATGTCACTCTGTTAATCCTTTTCAGGGCCCTTCCCACAGTATTTGAGATAAGCTGCCATGTTTAAAGGCTGAAGGCCCCCACCTCTTTTTTTTAAGTGTTTTGGCCTTTGGCAATCGTGACAGAGAGGACCTTTTCTTTCCCCAAAGCCGCATCTTCCTTACCCACAGATGATAACATTACTGATCTAGCAACATAAGCCATGGGCTTCAAAGTTGTTTACCCACGAGTTCTGGTAGGCTTGCCCTGACCCAGCATCAGTGTCTCACAGAGTCCCCTGTTGTGACCAAGGACATGTCCTTAAAATGTGGCTGGCCTCCCAGGCAGTGGTCATGGAAGAATGGAGAAGTGACCCCCAAAGGGCTTAATCTACTGACCTTTACTTTGCTCTAACCAACTGCCCAAATAAATAAAAACAGCAGGGTAGCTCAGTTTCCCAGAAGAATTCCAATTTATCCCTAAATATCCAAGCTTGCTTCCAATGTTTAAAGTTCTCAGGCCTTCCAAAATCTGTCAACTGGCTTTCAACCGGAGCTGATTTTACATACAATGCCTCCACCCACCCAGGGGACAGTTGACAATGTCTGGAGACATTTTTGATTGTTACAACTGGGAGAAAAGTTGTTACTGGCATCTACTGGGTAAATGCCACTAAACATCTTATAGTGCACAGCACAGCCCTCCACAATAAAGAATTATCCTCTCTAAAATGCCAATAGTGCCGAAATTGAGAGATCCTGGATTGGGTCATTTGCCAGCCCACTGCTTGATAAATGTTTGAAGAGACTCTCATTGCAATTTAATTTAGTTTAAAATAGGGATTACATACTCAAATACTTTCCAGGGCCAAGGAGTTAAAGAAATATCACATAAACAAAGTAGCTGTGTATGAGCCACTAGGGTATAGAGAGGTCTATGACAAATAAGAGTATAAATGCTCTTTTTAAAAATAAAATCATTCCATTTTCAAAAATAAAATTGTGCTGGACAAACAAAATGTGACAGCTGGCTACATCCATCTTATGTACCACTGGTGGTCAAACTCTGGTTTAAAGAGAATATCAATTTAAACAACTAAATGATCACCCAAAGACACCATTTAGCCTCATCCCTTACATCCTATGGAACTTTCTGAGCCTCAGGACTGGAGAACGTGACTACAATCTGCTCAGTTAAGAACAGACAAAGGATCCCGTCTTGAGGGTTAAGCTACAGCCAGGAACAGGGTCTCAGGTTCATGGTGCTAAGCAGGAGCCAACTGATCTCCATTCTAGGGAAACCCAGTGGATATTACACCAATATTACATAGTGCCACATACATGAGGTCATTATTTTTCAGATGATGCTTTTCTCATGAAATTTTAGAATTTTCATTGTTTCACAGAGGAGGAAACAGAGACCCAGGATGTTTAAAGGAATTGCCAAGATAACCCAAATCTGAATCTAAAATCAACTGGTGTTTCTTTTTCTTCTGTGCAATTGCAAAGCAGCAACCAAAAGGTGAAAGGATTTCATTCAAAGTGTCAAACATTCATGACTAAAGTCTCCACTGACATAAATAAGTTATACATGGATGTTAAATTTAAACCTACTCAACATCATCCTCTTTCCTCCTCAGAAAAGCCATTATTAACACGCTTGCCTCAAGTCACTGTTTTAAGATCTCTTCCATATAACGGAAGAATTCAAAGCAGGTTAAATATCTCCAGTCCTCCTTTCAGATCAGGCTGTAGGGAGGAAAGCCAAGTCAGCAGGAACACAAGAAGGAAGTGCCATCTGAATATCCCCATGTGTATGCATGATTTCTGTTGGAGGAATTCCTGGCCTGAAGAGACAGTATAAACAAAGACAAAGCAGAGGGAAACAAATGATAAGACAAGTGAAACCCAATAACTCCCTCCGTCCTCCCTTCCACCTACTTTCCCCAACTTGTTCCATCAGAAAAACAGTAGGAGCTCCAGAGAATTAAAATGTAAGCTGTCCCCTCTGCTGCCACACTACTCCCATCCTAAGTTAGGAGGCTAAGGGGGAAGATGTGCTTCTTTGTAAGGTCAATGATTATGGCTTCACGTATGTGGAACCGGACAGCCTGGGGACAACAGTCTCCCTCTGCCCGCAGGCCCCTGACAGCCTGGGGACAATAGTCTCCTCTGCCCACAGGGAGGCCAGAACATGCAAGGAAGCAGTTCACTGGTCCTCCAGACTCAAATTACAATCCAAGGAGTGTAGTAAGAAAAGGTGGAGTATGGAAGAAAGGAAGCTTCAGTCACAGCCCGAAAAGAAATTGGGTCAACCTAAAAATAACATTTTTTACATTTTAAATCAATTGCTTAGCAGAAAATGTCGTAGGCAAGGCAGTCTCTTGCCACAGTTCCTGGAACTTTAGTAGCTGGAAGTGTCACCTACTCACAGAATGTCAAGCCCTAAATGGGTCATAGAGGTTTGCCAGTCCAATCCTATCTCTATTCTTGATTTTAAAAACACAAAAATATAATAATGGGCCATTTGTTTAACCTCCTGAAAATACGATGCAATCTCAGCCATCAGCTTCAGCTCCAGCACAATTCTGACTTTAGTTCGAATCACCACTGAGTGCTGGGCGGGGCGGTGGGGGCGTACCTCTAAAGCAATCATGATTGCCACACCCAAGCAGAATAGGAAACAAACAAATGTTATTGTTATTTCTTTTGCCACAGCATCATCTTAGATCAAATAACCACTAATGTGGGGTAACTGAAAATGCTTTTTTAAAAAATCCTAAATAATTTACTTGAACAGAACCAAAGGATACTTTCTGTATTCACAATTTCACCAACTTTCAAGAATAAAGTAGAGAATGCAGCAAAGTCCTTCAAATGGTTTAACTTTTTACAATAAATTTTATAATTAATTCTCAGGATTTAGGAGGGCCACAAGTCTAACCTTGTCACAGAACTGCAGGTTCTAACTTAACCTGTGTCTAGACATTTCACTGCTCAGCTTTACCAAATCTCTATGAAACAAATCCAGATTTACAATACACCTAGACACACATGAACAACTTGACTCACCTGGTGAACGATGTTGACCACCGTCCTATGGTCTTCTTCTAGGGCACGAATCTGCAGCAGCTTTGTGAAAGGAAAGTGAAGCCCAGAAGTGCCACCAAAACACACACTAATGACTTCGGTCACACCCCCAGGAAAAGTAAAAGACCACGGCTATGGGACTTTGGTAAAGTTTTAGGAAGCTTCCCCTAGTCCTGATCCATTCTTCACAGGTGGACACCTGTCAGAAGCATATAGTTCCTTTGCAAACTGCGGTAAAGACTTACCTCTAACCCATGGGGTCTGAAAAAACTAAGACCCACCACCCCACATCAGTCCATTTTATAATATAGCACCGTCTTTGCCCCTATTGGTGATGGTTATGTATTGATATATCCACAGTGTACTATCTAGTCTCTTTTGTGACCAAGAGCATGAGTTAAAAAAAAAAAAAAAAAAGTTGACTAGGATTACAGGTACAGTTTGTGGCTCTAAAACAAGGCAAAGAAAACTCATGCCCTTGACCTGGTTTGTACGTCACTAACAAACTAAGCTTAGCCAACAAGCCAGAATAGAAGAACTCGTTTCAAAAACAAAAGATGGGCATCTGTATTGCCCAGACAATGCCCAATGCTGGGATCTGGGCTATCTACTTTTGGAAGTCTAAATTCAGAAAGTCCATCAGATGGGCAACATTTGCCAATCTCAGAGATTTTTTTTTTTTTCTCAGAAATGAAAAGGACAAAGACCAGTTTAATAGGTGACCCTAATTGTGTACCTGGCAGAAACACAAGTAACCTTCAGCTCCAATCCTGGTGCAATTTATAGAACAGAATGAGCTCAGGTTGTTACTAAAGGTGAATGACATACTTAAGAAGTGTAACAAGATGAATGAAAAAATAAAAAGCTTCTGCAATCAATGTTTGTTGAATGATTATTACATTTGAGTAGCCTAATGACTAACAAGGCTTTTGTTTTTATTTTCCTTCCCTGGAAATATGCTTTTAGGGCACAACTTTCCCATTATTTCTCTAAATGACAGTTTTTGTTTTAGTCAATTGTCTTCATTAAATATTGTGTCAAAGTGGCACAATATCCAGTTTTTTAAGCCAAAAGGAAAAGATCTATTGTAAGTCAGGAAATCACATCAACAACATTGGAGATTGAACTTGCTTCCCTAATTTTCCATATTTAATTCACAATCATGGCTATGGTTTAAAAGAATTGCAATTGTATATTTGCCACCAAATTTGCTCCACTGTAAAAATAAATAAAAGTCTTTCTTCTGAGGTAGGAAAAAAAAAAGCTCATTTTAATATCTAAGAATAACCAATATTAGATTACATGTTTGACTACTGCTAAAGTTTTCATTATTTTCTTTTCAAAAGAGCTCTTACAATTTATGTTAAATGACGACAGGGAGGAGGGAAGCTAAGGAGTTATAGGAGTCTTAACTCTCAAGGCATGCTCTGTGGCCCTGTTCTGGATAAGAAGGGCTTTCTTCAGATAAGGGATTCAGCCTACTGAAAAGTTATCTCAGTTAACAAATAGGGTCGGTCTAATGCTGGACAGGCTCCAAATCGATTTGGAATGTAAGAGTATTTCTTTTTTCAAATAATTTGCCTATCATTCACATAGCAAAAAGAAGGCAATTCAAAAGTTTTATCATTCAAATAAACAAATGCAACATTTTTAATTTTATGCAACATTTTCTACTCCAGAAAATCAGACTATATAAGAAACCATTAAGTGTAGAAGCATTTTTACTCTCAATCGACACAGCACTTATTGACACAGCACTGTTTCAGAATTAAGAGATGCAAAGGAACTGTGGTTCCCCCAACCTGATGGAGACAAAATACAATATATAGGAAAACTAGAGGCAAGGCAAGAGTGTGGGGTGTAAAGAACTAGACTGCTTGGTTCCCTAACCTGGTCTGCTACCTACCAGCTGTGTGACCTGAGCTAGCCAAGTTCTTTAACTTCTTCTTACCTCAGTTTCTTCACCTGTAAAATGGTGATAATAGTACCTACTTTATACAATTATTGTGAGGGAGCAATGTAAAGAATTAGGAAGGGCTTGGCGAAAAGTGAGCACCTCACATACCTTGACTACTAGTATTACATGAACTGTAAGTGCTAAGTTGTATGGTCAGGTTCAGGGCTCTAACAAGGAAGGAGAAGAGGGTAGTAGTGAAAGCTGAAGGATAGGCAGGGAAGGCTTCCTGGAAGCTGTGGCATTCAAGGAGGGATCTGAAAGCACAAGGAGAATTTAGATACTCAGAAGAGTGAACATTCCAGTTAAGAGGAACCATTACTGTAGAAGTTCATAAAATAGAGGTAAAAACCAGGTGAGCTTAAAAGTCAACAAGGAAAATAAGCCCACCCAAGCGCTGCTGAGGATGTATTTGGTAACCCCAGTTTAATGGGCGGGAGAGGGGGAGGCAGGGGGATGGGGAGGATTCTATATGTTTGTTGTGGTGCTGCTAGGATTTATCAATTAACTCGTTTTTAGACTTGTGTGCTTTGAATGGCTTGGTTCTCTGTTCCTTCACTCTGAAATGCTTGGTTCTCTGTTCCTGGAATAGTAGAAGGGATGCCAGAAAATAAAAAGGTAGACTTTTTGTTTGTTTTGTTTTGCCATAGAAATAGCCTGCTGGAGTAGAATGTAGGTCACCAAAATCAATTTGCATCTCATCTTCATCTGTCCCTCTTTCAGTGGGAGTACTAAGTGGTGGCTTGGAGGAAGGTTAGGGGGAAGGCAGGTCAGATCCATCCTTCAATTCCAATCTCTATCAGCAGCTCTCAGTCACTTTAAGCACAATCTATATAAAAAGACAGTACACTGTCTTTTTCTAACTGAACGTAACCTCAAGAGAGGTATCCTCAGCCCTGGCCTGCCCGACCCTGCCCTAACAACATACAGAAGCTGCCCTCCTTACCTATTTTTAAGTTACTTGTGCTATCATGTGCCTCTAAACTGAGTTCATCAGTTCATTCAGAACTGATGCTGTGATTGTTTAAGATACGTATTCATTTAGAAGATTTCCTCTATTACCAACTGTAATGTCAAAATAAGAGACAGTAGTCCACATTCCTTATCCAAAGAAGAAAAATTACAAAGTAGAATTTCCATTTTGACTGGTGCCCTTCTAGAAATTAAACAGGTTGCTAAACTAAATTGGCAAAGTTGCTTTGTTTCCTGCAATATAAGGATAGACTTAACTCTTGGAAATACCAAGAGCATGACACGAAGCCAGAGAGGGTCCCACAGAGGTTACGAGCTGTGATTATTTCCTGAAGCAAACATCTAAGACTCTCAGTGGTACCAAGCTTTGTTGGAAAAGCTTGTTTCCCCTGATCCAACAGCAGTAACTTTTTAAGTGATTTCACAAACCTCAAGATTTTCAAGCAAAGCCACCCCCCAAATATTTACAAAATGAAACACTTTCAATCTTAACTATATTTTGTTTGTAAACACCTTATTTATTCTGATGACCATACTACCAACACCAAAAACATCCTTCTAAACAAAGTAGCTCAAATAAACCACCCCTACACACACACACACACACACACACACACACACACACACACACACACACACATATTAACACCTAGAGTGTGTCTACAAAGGAAGAAAGCCGGGATTCAAATTCTTTGGCACATACTCACTGAGCTCCTGTAAGCACCACCCAAGGACATGACCCACCACACCCTCATTACTATCACACCTCCTCACTAATTTATACTTCTGAAAACCCACAGAACCTGACTTACTAGATGGTAACAGAATGTTACAAATATTGGACAAACGTCTCTGTTCCTCTCTCACATCAGCCAGTCCAAGAAAACTGATTCCTTCTACAGAAAAACTCCATCCCAGATGAGAGTGCTATTGTCCAGCTCTTCTACCCAAATGGTGCCGTAGGAGCCATTGGTGGCCTGGCTAAAGGCTCTAGGTATTGTTGTCCTGGTCTCTTTTCCTATTCTTCTGTCATGTACCTCCTGGGAAAGTTATCTGGGTCACGGAGAGTACAATGCAGAGAAAAATAGAAATGTCTAGCTTGGGATAGTAAGAATTGTCTATGTTGGTGAATGTGTTCCAAAAGCAAATAATTATGAAAAGTCTCTATTTCGAACACATGGAGGGCCTTTTACACTTCATCACATGCTACATAGTTTTGGGGTTATGCTGATGAAAACGATTGACGGAAAGCTAAGAGGAATATTACAATTGATGACAGAACTATCGATGGAAAGAATACAGATCTTGGATCTCCAATCATGGCTCTACTACTTAATCCTGATTCAACAAATATTTATTAAATGCCTACATAGCCAAACACTTCTTTAAATGCTAGAGTCACAAGGATAGATTAGACTAAGACCCCTTTCTGAAAGACCTTAGGAGAGTGGGATAAAAACTCTCTACACTGGAACTGGTGCCAGAATTACAGGGAGATGAGAAGTAAACAGATAATTAAAGGATATTTTTTTCAGTCAATAAGCTCTAGGACAAAAATAGAGTGACAACTTCTGATCCCATTTCCTCATGAGGATGTAACCACCTACTTAAAATGAGATGATGAATGTCAACTACCTGACATACAGCATCCCCAAGCATTCACCTGCACACAAATGCACAGGAATAAATGATCACAGATACACCCTCCACCCCTTGATGGCAATATCTGTGGTAATCGATCTTGGTATGAAATGAAAGCAGAAGGGAAACAAAATCTTTATGTAATTTAATTACACTTAACGCAATTAAGTTACAAATAAATGAATTCAACAAGAATTATTAAAAGGCGAAACCTAAACAATTAATTCTAAGATAAAAGGACAAATGGAAGTCCAGATACTGGGTTAATGATAGTAATATTAGAATATTATAGATAGTAACATGGCTGCCTTGCCCACTTTGATGATTGCCATGAAGAGCCATATTATTTTTCCATACAAGTAAGACTCAGTGTCTATAGCTGGGTTTAAACTCTCATCTTCAGATATCTTTGAGAAAAATCAAAAATAATGACAAAGTCCTTCTTAGAGTCACAGAATTTTATACCTCGAATCAACTTTAGGAAATCCTCTGTAACCTTCTCCCCACATTACGGATGCCTGAGGTCCCCAGAGGTAAAGGGTTAACCCCAGAGTGGGACAGCCAGAGCCAGCCAAGGACTCAGGCTTCCTAGACTGCAGCCCACCATGCTTCACTCTCAAGGGCTTGCATCCTGCAGGGAGGCTTTTAGATTTTATCAGAGCCACAAGGAATGGCAGTGACTTCTAGAATTCAATTTGTTATTACTTGTCCCTAAAAACTTCCAGTAAGTTGCACCTAGGGCAAATTGAGGACCTTTACACGTGGCCAGGGAGCTCTCTTCAAGCAGAATTGAGAACTCCCTTGAGAAAGCTGCCTCCAACACTATAATACATGTTACTAGGTAAATGATGCAGCTAGCTTGAAAGAGGAACGACATCTTTCTATTGTAATTTTCATACAAGTTTGCCTTAGGAAAGGGGCTCCAAACAATTACCTCTAGGGAGGGAGGTGGAAAGACGAGGTACGCACACTCAAGGGAAAGGGGCTAAGAACTGTGTCCAAGCTATTTACATGGAGAGAGTCCCAGGGTTGTGAAACCAACGAGCTGGAGAAAGCAGCTGGGCCCAGGGCGAGCACTTGACCACACCCCCTGGCCACGCCCTCCCAGCTGCCCACAGAGCCACATCGAATTGAAACGGCAATGAGAGCAGTTAAGATTCCGACGACAGGAGTCGCCATGGCAACGAGATTCATCCTGCAGACAAATTCCGCTTCAATTCACTAGGTCCTTCTTGAGGCTCGAGAAACTACCAGCTTAATGGGAGCAAAACGGTCATGGGTGGCATTTTCTCTTGATGCTCACCTGCAGGTGGAGATGGGGGTCGGTGGGGCGGGGTTGGAAGAAATGGAACATGGGTATCTATTCCTGGGCCTCCTAATATATTTTATGAAGTCAAGAGACAGAACAGCCCAACCCCAGGCTGTGAGCAACTTGAGAACAGAGCCATTAGCAGGGTTTGATGAATGAGTGAGTAAAGGAAAGAACAAGGGTGCTAGGGACTGGGAAATCCAGAGGACTTTATGGAGTTCTCGGGCCTCGTGCACGTCTCCAATCCGAGGGCAAGTGGATCGCAAGCAGTTGGATTTTCCGCACCAGCTGGGAAACCCCGATTACCCAGCGTTCCTGCCCCACAGCAAGCCTTACGATTAGACTAACACCTCTCCCCTTCCTCCGCCCCCCCCACCGCTTTACCATCTCCCAGCCCAGGGCTCCGGGCAGACGCTTCGCCCAGCTCAGGTGCTCTTTGTCGAGGGAGCAATCAGTGCAGGGAGGACAAGATACTCCCTCCCGTTCTGCAGCTCCTCGAACCCGGTCCGCAGGCGGCGCCGCCTCCCCTCGCCGCTGTCTGCCAACACCCCTTACTCCTTCCTCAACGCAGGTTTCCCCTCTTCTCTCTCTTTTGAATCCTTTAGCTTACAACTTTGCCTGAACTAGTCACTCCATCCCTTTCGAATGAGGTTTGAAGTGAGTGTGCCAGGGATGGTGGGGGTTCTGCTCAGACTCCCTCCTTCCCTGTCGCCACCTCCACCAAGCCTGCCTTAGGATTCTCTCTCCGAGCCTCCCCCGCCAGCAGCTCCTGACAGCAGCAATGCCCACAGCCGAGGCCACGACCCCCAGTACCCCAGCCCCGGGGTGCCGGCAGCAGGGCGGCTGTACCTGGTACCCTGCCGGCTCTCTTGGCATTCCAGCGCCTCTGTAAGAAAGGAAGGAGGGACCCCCAACCTCGGAGGCTCCTTCCTCCGGACTCGCTTTAGTTTGCTCCGCGCTTGCAGCCATTTTCCCAAATCCAGCTTGGCAGTCAGCAACTGTCTATGTCCTGTTTCCACCCAGCCCTAACCTGAAGGACCAGTTTAATATTTACCTACTGGCCCGGGAGCTTCGGGGAGGCATCAGGAGGGCGCAACGCGAACCCAGTGCCGGGCCCGAAGAAGCGCGCCCACCCCCGCGCCACCGCGCGGTGCCACTTAATGAATGAGTGCGGCAGGCGAGGCGGCGTGTCCCCCTTACCTGAGGAGCCCCTGCATGCTGAAAAGGCGGCTCTGCGCTCCGGGTACAATGGGATCCGGTTAAACAGTTTCCTTTACAGCCGCTCGTAGGTTACCAACTCGCAGGTGACATCACCCTCTCCTCCGCTGATAGGATACAATGCGGCGCCCACTGCGCATGGACTCCCTGGCGGGGCCCGCATACTCCTGGTAATTGTAGTCCCAAGCCCACAAACAGAGCCTAGGTAGCTACGCTACTGGGGCTAGCACAACTACACTTCCCGACTCATTCCTCGGCCTCTTTGTCCCCGCCCCCTCGTCCCGCCCCCGCCGGGACCCGCCCCCTCCCCGCCCTACAGCCTTGCGGTGCTAGCGGTGGTCTTTTGGAAGCTAAGCTGCGGACTGCGCGGGCGAGAGGGGTGGGGGCGGGGGCCGCTGCGGTCGTGCTCTTTGACTTGACCTCTACTCGTCCCGGTGCGGGATCTGAAGGCCCTAAAGGGTCTGGAGCTAGTGCGCGCCGGCCAGGAAGCTCTGACCAGCCCTGTTCTGTTGGCCCTAGCTGGAAAGAGAAGATTAAGCCTTTCACTGCCTTCCCTACGCATAGCAACTAATTAATAGGACGCACGGATTTCTGGGTTAAAAGCGGTCCTGGAATTTCCCCACATCCCGGAGGATGAAGCGAAGCCGACCCCGAAGGAGAGAAATCCCCCAGTGCCCCACTTGGTACAATTCACCTTTCTGTCTTTTCTTTCCTTCTCGCATTTAACGGAGTTAGCGGGAAACAGCTTAGTTGGCTGAGCTGACAGAATAACGGAGGCTGTCACTAATAAAAAACGCAGTGTAATAGACAAGACAGTCGCCGCAACCCTTCCTCAGGGAGCCTGCTGCTGCTGCAGAGATAGTACTATCGCGCAGCCATGCTTTTGTTCTTCCCTGCAGCGGACTTCCCGCTCTGGTGGCTCTCAACTCCCAGGAAGACATCTTTTTCTAAAAAAGTTTTAACGACATATTTACGTATACATGTACTTTTAAATCCACAACACTCCCCCCTCATATTCCATACCTTTCTTTTCAGACATTTTTTAAATGACCTAAACTAAATAACACCCTGCTGTTCGAGAATTGCCGTGGTCTTAACATACCTAAATGTTTATTTAAAGGTAAGCCAAAGATGTATATCAGAATTCTGAACCTTTCAGGAAGATTTTACTTTTAATATGTAAAATTTTTCCCTGGCATTTTTTATTTTTCAATGAATACCAAATATTATGAAAAAATTCACATTGAGAGCAAATCTCAAGGTGTCTTTTTAAATGAAAAAAAAAAAATTCAATACCTCTAGTTATTCCAGTGGTAAAGGTCGAGTACATTATAATAGCATTTGATGTTGCAATCACATATATGGATCAGCTCACACCCCTATTTCTGCTAGCAAAATCTCTAGAAGAAAGTACCACTTGTGAAAAGAAAGGTCACAATTAAAATGTTAAACAATTCTCCACTTAATTGTTGGTAGAAGTTTTCTTATTACTCTTATTTTCTCTTTGTAGAACAATAACTTGGATTCAAGAGAAAAATATTCATAGGACTAGTTGAGAATTTCAGGGGAGGGGACAATGCTTTGTTCTGCTGAAAGAGGTATTTTAATGCTGAATTTTGATTTCTTTTAACAAGCCTATTTTTTATATACCAGACACATTTTTATTCACTGAAGGTAACTTTGAATGTTGCTCTCCTGTTCTGAGCTATTTCATCCATTCCAAATATTGTCTTTAAAGACAAAACAAATTTTCCATTGACCATGAGATGAAGAGTACAATAAATGATATTGTAGCTAATGGGTAGGCTCAGTTTATTGCAGCCCATTGTGAAAAAATATTCGGAAAGAAACTTGACCTGTGATGATTCTAAAAGGTCTCCTAGTTTTATAACTGTAAAGTTTGTAGATGGAAATATAATCAGTGAGCTTGAAATTTATTGAGTCAAATTGGCTATGGAGATTCTCCATAAGGTAGGGCTTATGCTTTTTTTTTTATTCTTATAGATAAAAGCATATTTTTGAGGCACACTCTGAGGAATAACTTTATAGGACAAATCACCTTACAGCAAGTTTTCTTGGGTCTTTAGCAGTGAAGGAGAAGATGGAGTCTGCCTGGAAAAAAAATGTTCTCTTTAGTAATTAATATTATAGGGATGTGCCATGTTACAAAGCTCATTTCCAGGTATGAAGAACATCATACACAGTAGAGTATAAACACAGGAATGTATGGGTGTGCATGTGTGATCTATCTTTTCTATTAAATAGCTATAAATATAGATAATAAATACTGAAAGCAAGGCATTGTGTTTGGAAGCATTTTGCTATAAGTGTGATGGATTTGAACTGATCCCTGCACACTATTTCACTGGTAACCAGGGGAAACAAAGATGGCTCTTCAACATCACAAATGCAGTCTTGTAGACCTGAGTCCAGAAGAAGCTTAATTTCTATGGAGACAGAAGAGAACTCTCTCGCTCTTGCTCCCATTGTGTGTTTATATTTAATTCTTTCTAGGTAACTAAGTAGACTCATAAGCCATCAAAAATACCCACTCTGTCTAGCTTAATTTATATTCTCAGTCAAAGAGTGTTTTTACTTTTTTCTTTTCTTTTTAAATGACTGCTACTGTTCTAGAATGATTTTATGTGAAAGGCCTTCTCTTGTCCCATAATCAGTGCCTATTAATTAGGAACCTGTGGGACCACTGAGGACATATTTAATTGACTTCTGCAGGTAGAGGAGGAGGAAAGATGTCATGGGGTATTTTGCCGATTTGAAATAATCTCTCAGTTCTGGTTCCAAGGTTTTACTCTGGCTGTTGGGTTTTAGATAAAGGAAGAAATGAGATATCAACAGAGAAACAATTTTAAGTTTGTAGCCTTGCACGTGTTTTCACACAATAGCTCGGTGTTTTGCAACAGTTGAGGTTGTGTGCTTGAGCCTGGCTTTGGGATCATGCCATTTTTTACCACTTTTGATCAATGTGACTTTGCTTATTCTCTCTGAGCCTCAATTTCCTTATTTTAAAAATGAGGCTAGTAATAAAACCTTCACAAGGATTTTGAGGATTAAATTAGATGAGACATATAAAAACACTTTTCAAATGGGAAAGAAGTATTCAAATGCTAAATCTTGTTATCATTTGCAATTTTCCCCTCAAAGATTACCTCAGAAATGTCCACCTTAATTATGGAACAAGTTAATAAAAGCCTATTTAAATTTTTAAAAAATCTTATTAAGAAACTGAGATGATATATGGCATGCACATATCATCTCACTAATTCGTAGTAGGCAAAATGTATTTTGAAGAAAAAAATGAGAAATCCAAGTTGAACAGTGCTGGTTATTGACTTGTTTTCAGATCCATACCTCATCCTTCTGCAGTGCCTCAAGCTGTCCTTAGCATCACGGGTGGTCTTCCCCAAGTTCCTCAGTATGGAGAAGACTGCTGGGAGATTGGAGGCAGGAGGAAGGGAGAAGCCAGGGTATTTTTCCACCTCCTCAATTGCACTGGGTGCTGTTTCTGACAGCATCAGCAGCATTTCTTCTGTTGGACAGGTCTGTTGTGGTTCCATCATCTTCCAGATCACTCCAGCCTCTGTTAATACCACCTTCTTCCTTTGTCCCTCAAGCCTAAGGATGGAGATCGTGTCCTGCTGTTGCTAATCTCTCACTACATGTTTGTCTTCTCAGATTTTCTATCACTATTGAGATCAATTCCAGATTATCTCTGTTTTAAATACCTAGAGCGTTTTTTGTTTTCGTGGTGGAATATTTAGCTGATACACTCATGTCTTAGTTCAAGTTCTTTTAGGGACAGGCAACAGAAATTTTCTATGTCCAGTTTATACAAAATAAAACAAAAGTAATAGGACTTATTTTAAAAATTGAGCAACCAAGGCTCCACCTAAGAACATGAACCAGACCAGCTCTTCGGAACCTAAATGGTGGTGGTTTTTGGACCTTCCCTCCAGAGTATTACTCTAATAGCCCTCCGTCTCCGTGTCTGTCTCTACATATGGTGTACAGATGGGTACTAGACTTATCAGGGTGACCACTTCATAAGGTATACAAATGTCTACCATTAGGGTATTCTTTGGGAGGTCTCTAGGCTGGGCCCCTTGCCTTTGTTCCTCTTTTTGCTCATGACTGACTAGCTACCTAACATAATCACTATGTTGTACACCCAACACCAATATAACATCATACGTCAACCATAATTGGAAAATAAATTTAAATAGATTTTCTGAGAAAAGCTGATTGCCCTATCTTAGAGTAACTATCCTTGACTAATTATCTATAGTAGTGGTTCTTAAAGTGTGGGTGCTAGACCAACAGCATCAATATCACCTGGGAACTTGTTTGAAATGCAAACACTTGAACCCCACCCATAGGCCTACTGGAAAGGAAACTGTAGGGCCGGGTCCCACAGTCGGTGTTTTAACAAGTCCTGTAGTTAATTCTGACACATGAAAGTTCTTGAACCACTTGTCTGTAGCAAAGATTACAAGATCGTGTGGCTCAGATACGATCACTCAGGACCTATCTTTGTGTGGGAGTCTTTCCAGAGAGGAAAAAGTATTGTGAATTTGGCAGCCACTCCCAAGAAGTGTCTGGCAAAGCCAGTAAATCTATCAGGGTCTTAACAGTAAATGGGTTCTTCCCGAGGGAGAGGACTTTGTAGCATTCTGACCCAATCAATTTAGTCACATACATTCTAAAGCAGTAGAACAGCTGATTAGGAAATAAATATTGGATCTAAAAATTGAAGATAGCAATCTGAAACTTATCAAGAATGATAGAAACAGAAAATGCAGAGTGCTTCCTGCATGGCACGGCAGCCTCGATGCTGACCATTTCTGGTATTGAAGACTGAAGGCTTGCTTCCAGGTACACAGTCCTGTCACTCTTAATCAGGAATTGCCAGATGAAGACTCTTCCGACTTTCCATCGGTAAAAATTCTCTGGCCATATCTTTTAGACAAACTACCCCAAGTTAGCTTTCAAAATATTCCCTACTGAGTGTGTCATACGATTTTTATTTTCTTTTTCTCTTTAAATGTCAAATCTCTGTATGGGCTCTTTAACCCTAAAATGGGTAGTCCACGTGTGGCAAAACCTTGTCTACGAGTAAAAAAAATGGTCTGGGCATTCCATGTAGAGAAAGAATTCTGTTTACATTTTCTGTAACTTTCCTCATTGCGAACTATCCTGGCAGATATATTCTCCTTTGTAGCTGAAATATTACAGCATGTAGGATTTATGTAAGAGCCTTGTTTCACAGCAGGTTGTGTTAGCACTTAGACGCTGGATTTGGAGATTAGGGACAACTAGTCCTGCATTACATGAGAACCTTGTGATGTGGAATTTCTCATGGAAAGCCACACTTCAATACAATATGTCATGGCATATTATCTTTGTGGGAGTATTTTCTCTTCACCAAACTGTGATTGTAACCTTTTCTCTTGGGTTGTCTGTGCCCTCTCCCTGTGTCTCAAGCTCTTAAAATAATATTTTGGGTTGTCAGAAGACTAGCCACCCAGTTAAAGTGCTTTATTCTGGCTTTGCTTTCCTGCAAGTGACAGGTTTTCTTCTCTGGGATTTATGTTATTGTTTTAGGAAATTATACTCATTTGAATCTAAACATAGTTAAAGCAAGTAAAATATAAACCTGTTACTCTTCACTCATGTGGAGCAGTGATTCTAACTTTTCACTCATGTGGAACAGTGATTCTAAATAACAGGGTCATCTCCCTCTTGACATGCATGTATGTTAACTATGCTGGAAGCTATATCACCTCAGGCTATCAGCCCACTAAAATTTGCAAGTTGAGTAGCTTTGAGTACAGTCAATACTAGGATGGGAATGTCCAAAGAAAACCCAAGTGTATCTAAGATGAATATATGATTTTAAATAAGTTTGACTGTATCACTAATACTCTGATAGCTGATCCCTACAGCCATCATTTCAGGAAAAATGTTCACTCTGCACATCCCTACTTGAGACATACAAGTGAGAGTCCCCTGCTCAAGGCAGATCTATATCAGTGATATGCTGGAGCCCCATGGCACTGCCTCACAAAAACTCACTGTTAGATTTTAGAAATTTGTGAGCCAGTTATTAAACACAGTTAATATTGAAAATTAAATTATGTAAACTTACAGCTAAATAAGTTAAAACAAAAGTGATCACTACTCAAAACTCGTTACTTGTTAATTGTTACTACATTTTACTATTATCTATGATCTTAGATTCCACCTGAACAGGGATGGTGGAAATTCTATGTTGTGGTGTACTGCTGCACATCACTTCCCAACTCCATAGTCAGAGATATTACATTGGCAGCTCAAAATCAATCGTGGTGAGAGTACTTGCACCATGGAAATTTGCAAATGCTACAGATTAGGGCTTCCTGCACAGATCCAATTGTTAAACATACTGTCATCCTCCATTTCCTGCATTTGTAATAGAAGAGAACAACCTTCCTCTAACCGTTCTGCAATGCTCTGTATTTTTCTCTTGTGACTTCGTTCTGCTGTTGGGCTCTGGAAATGGAGAACATGCATCATTTTACTCAATTTGGGCAGAAGTGTGGCATCAGATTCAGAGCAGAGAAGAGCCTTATTTGGTTGAGGGAGGTGAGCATTGTCCCTCAAACAGTAAAGAAGAACTTGAGTTGGGGATAAGTTTAGCCGGGAGTAGTGGTTTTGATCCAAGAAAAGAAGGAAGTCAGCTTGGGGCTGCTGTAAGTATCAGATGGAATGCAGAGAGAATTCTGGAATAACTGTACTGGTACTTAGGCTATGACTACACCGCAGCTTAGAACAGAGCCTCACAAATGCTGTTCTTAAAAACGTTTCCACAAGTCTGCAAAATAATGATAAAAATAATCTTAGATAATGTGGAGAATTTTTAATGAAATGAAATTTTTTTCATAAAAAGGATGATTCTTTTTTCTGGAATTAGGTTAATCATCTCAAAAGTAATAAAGACAACTTTATTAGAAGCATAAAGCTATTATTTAAAGTATATTTATGGGTAAGTTATATCTTAAGAATAATTTTGTTCCAAAAGTCCATTTTATGCCCATTTCACCTGCTTACATTAGAGAATACTTGTTTTTTTTTGTTTGTTTGTTTTTTAAAGATTAATGTTATAAATGGTGATCAGGTGTCCCAGGCTAGACCAAAAGAGGAAATACATCTCAGAATAGTTAGTCATAGCATTAATCTTGTTAGCTTGAAGTCTGAATGGTAGGGGAAGGTGGCCGTCTTTGCAGGAATAAAGGAGAGCATAACTTTTCCTTCTTCTGAGCAAATGGATGGTGCTCTAGAAAAATCTAAACTGGCGAAGTATGTCGTCATCCATCCATTCACCTCACTTCATGCCTTCCTCTCAGTATCTGATATTCCTTCTCACCAGGCTCCCATTCACTCATGGCATTTTGTGTTCTCCACCATGGTACATTCAAAGGTCTCTCTGAATTCCTAAAGTGCTCCGAGTTCCAAAAATTTCTTGCTCCCTCCGCCCCTCAGTCACAGCCCTTCCATCTGCTTTTCCAACACAGATGGTCTCAGGTGTCATTAAACAAGTTTGCACAAACATGTGAATGAATAACTGATAGTCCCTAATTTTCTAGAATCACTTGAGTTTTTAGGAGGGAATCTTGAAAACATAAGTTATCCCTAATTGGCAGTTTATTGTAACATTTAAAAAACTAACAAACAATACAAAAAACCAAGAAGGGTAGGAATTGGGGAGAGTATTAGAATAGTAAGAAATGGGGCAGGTCCCACAAAAGCACACTGCAAGCGAGTTGCTTAATCCTTTAAAATGTGTCTGTGATTTTCACAAACTCCTCCCTTTGACCCACAGATTTTCCTGATCTGGCCAAAGCTGGATTTTAGTTAATCCTTGTTTTGGTCATTGCTCACTGGTACAAGCAGCCCCAGAATAACAAATATTTGAAAATTAAACATTGCAATCCCATAAATGTTTTCAGATGCATACTTGAAAATGTCCACATTTCCCATGAGGGGTTTTATGGGAACAGTGGAGCTTCCAGCCATGGAGGGGAATGGTATGAGGTGAAGTGTGTGAGCAAGTGTGTGTGTGTGTGAGTGTGTGGGGGTGTGTGTGCATGCGCTGGAGTAGGATGAAGATGTATGCATGCATTCACAATATCATTTTGTAAGAGCTCAGTGTGGAATTAAACACACAAAGAGCTGCAACTAATTCTAGCTTTGCCTAGTTGAAGAGACATGCCTCAGCTCAAAAATCTAAACTCAAATCCAAAATTCCTTTTGCCCAGCTATTCCCTTCTCAGACCAAGGTCTTCCTGATAGGATTATTAAATGTATATTCTATTTACAATTCTAACCTCATTGTTTCCTTTTTTCCTAGTCACGCCTCTATGCTTTGCACAAAACAAGTGTCTTCTGGTGCTTGAATTGCCTTTTGATCTATTGTTCAGAATTAATCAGAACTCTCTATTGTCATCTCTCCATCAGCCTTTACTCATTAGTAATAAATACTCACCAATTGGCTATAGATGCTCATCTATACACCCAAACACTAATGAACCACCTCAAATCCATTAATGAGCAACCATTTGGCATAAACAGAAGGAAGCTTGCAGGGATGGTTAATCTTTGTGGGTCGCCTTTATCTTGCATTCACAGCGGGTGAGGAGCCATGTAAAACAGAGATAGCAACATGGTTCCTGACATGGAGGAACTGAGAGATTAAAGAATAAAAGCAAGAGTGTAGCCCTTATTTCACCACAGGGAACATCACCAGAAAAAGGGGGAGAAACTTCAGCGATTCGAGTGAAGGTCAGATTTGAGTGAGAGGCATTTTTCAAATGGAAACTGTGCTTCTGTTTAGGCGAAGTTGAAAGGCAGTAGACTACTTGTCACTTATGTGTCCTGCTTACCTTGCTGTTCTCGAGTGCTGAGGTCTGATAGGAATATATTACAAGCCACACATGTATTTTAAGATGTTCTAGAAAAAATACAAAGAAACAAGTGAAATCGATTTTAATTATATATTTTATTTAACCAACTATATCCAAAATATCTTGTCGACATTTAATCAAGTAAAAATTCACTCGTTTACACTCTTGTTCTCACATTGTCTTCAAAATCAGTGTGTATTCTACACTTATAGCACATCTCATTTCAGACTAGCCACATTTCAAGTGCTCAATAACCACACCTGGCCAGTGGCCACATAGGGGACAGCGTAGGTCTAGAATATTCCACTCCAGGAGGTGTCTTGTGTACTAAAGCTCACATTTACTGAGGCGGAGATACTTGGCTTTCTTGTTCTATCTCCACCTCCTATAATTAGAAATTGTTGGAAGCAGGGAAGGTATAGGGTAAATCATTTTTAAAGTTTTCCAAGGAGCAGTTTAGCAATGCTTGTTATCATCCTGAGATACATAGGAATGGAAGAGGGTCCTTTGTCAAAAGCAGACTTCCTTTGTGATGTGCCAGGAGCATTCCCTGCATCCTAGGGAGTTCGATGTTATCTCCTTTCCTGCTCATCACCTATGTGATAGGCCTGGCTCTGGGCTTTTTGCAGTCTCCTCTTTGGTTTGAATCCACAGGAATTCCCTGACTCATGCTCTTCCCTATCTGGGACTACCTAAAGATAATTCACTCTGGAAGCATTTCCTTCTGTCTCTGGTCCTCTTTGAAATGCCAAGGCTCTGCCCAAGAGAGAATGTAACTGATAACAATAGTCTCCACCTCTTTGGTGTGGACTTCTCAAAGCAAGCTGAAGGGCGCTATTGCATGTTATCTTCAATCTGGTAGGACTGGCACTTTGATGAAGAATCCAAATTTCTGGAATATCACAGTGATTTGGGGGTTAATCTCTGGCAAAGACTTTCAAATTTTAGCTTACATAAGAAACTTTGAGGATTTTTGTTACCGCTAATGTTAAGGCCTCTGGCCTGGAGGCTTTAGGCCTTGAGCGGAGCTTCATTTTTAACAAACATTCCAGGTAATTCTAAGTCAGGTGGCTTGGCTCTCTACAGTTTAGAAATATTAGTGGGTACTAGAACTCAGGTTCCTGTACATGGAGCTCATGGCTGTGTCCTTAGCTGTCCTGCATTGGAGGTAACATAGTAAATCACTTGCATTTTAATATGAAATTATATTTCAAATCCTCTTTGCCCATCATAAAGTTTCCCTTAGCAGCATGAAATTCTGAGTGTTGGTTTTAGGAAAAGGAACTGTTAGGCAGTTTTTAAGAAAAAGATACTAAAAGGGATGTATGTAAGCTAAATAAAAATCGAATAGGGTGATAGTGGGTTTGCCATTAACTTTCTTACCTTTGCTAGACTTTAAAAAAAATCAATTTTATTACTTATTTTATTACTTTATTATTTAAATTATTAATTAAGTAATAAAATTTAATCAGTAAGGCTCTCTTTAGATAGATGAGAAAATAGGGATAAATGGAAAGAAAGTTACCTGCAGATTCATCATTTGGAAATATTAGCTTCTTTTTAACAAAATGGATTCCTAAGATATTTCGTTTGTACCTGCCTTTTTAAAAAATCTTATACTTCGTTGTAAGTTTAAACATGTCTTTATCCATTATTATTGTTTTTAATGATAGTTTCTTCTATGGTATACCATAATTTCATCAAGTTTCTATGTTGGAACTTTAAAAACATTTTTTAATAGACTTTATTTTTTTAGAGCAGTTTTAGAAATTGAGAGGAAGGTACACATATTTTCCATATATCCTCTGCTTCCACACATGCATAGCTTCCCCCTTTATCAACATTCCTCCCCAGAGTGGTACATTTGTTACAACTGAGGAACCTGCACTGACACATCATGATCACCCATAGTCCATAGTTTACATTAGGGTTTACATTTGGTGTTGTAAATATAATGACATGTATCCACTATAACAGTATCGTACACAGTAGTTTCACTGCCCTAAAAATCCTCTGTGTCCCCCTAGTCATCTCTCTCTCCCTCAATCCCTAGGAGCCACTGATCTTTTACTGTCTCCATAGTTTTAATTTTTTAGAATGTCATATAATTGGAATCATACACCATGTAGCTTCAGAGATATTCTTTTCTTTCTTCCTCCTCCTCCCTCCCCCACCCCACCTCATCCTTCTCCTTCTTTTTAACAAAACTATGGTAAAAGCTCTTTATGTACATTTTTTTTTTGAGGAAGACCTTAAATTTTTAATAAATAAAAATATCAAAAGCAGAAACTAACATCCATTTTCCACTGCTCAGAATTAACTACGATTAATGTTTCAACACATCATTTACCAGCCTTTCCATGTATATAAATATTCAGAGTATACAAATATTCTTCTGTTAAAAAAAAAAGGAAACTGTTCCAAATAAAAATTCCCTTTAGCTACCACTTTCCAATCTGGGGCCCTCCTTCCTCTGCAGAGCAAATAACTATGATGACTTTGGTGCATATTACAATACATAACATACATGATACATGTATCAAAACATTTAGTAACATCTTATGTTATTACATAAATAATTTATTCAGCATATATCATTCTACAGTTTGCTTTTCTCATTCAGCAATATGTTTTTGACATCTGTTCCCATGTAGTTACATATAATTTATTCCTCTATGTTATGAGTTTACTATCTTATTTATCTGCTTCCTACATAAGGAAATTTAGGCTGTTCCCTTCGTTTTTGTTTTTGTTTTTTTTTCTTGTCTATTACGAGTAATTTATGAACATGCATGTCCTATGTACCTCTCTTTATGGATGTGTACCTTTTTCTCTAGGTTAGATACTAAAAAAGTATAATCATTGGGTCACAAAGTAAGCATAGTATTTTTAAAAAAATAGGCAGTATCAAATTTTTCTCCCAAAGTGGGTATATCAAATTAGCTTCCTACCAGCAATACCCATCTGTATTTTCAGAACCTTAACCATGCTTGATATTGGAAAAAAAATTTTAATTTTGACAGTCTCATGGATATATGATAACATATTCTTTTAATTTGGGTTTCTCAGATTAGTAGTGAAGTTAAACATCTTTTCAATGTTTGGTAACTAAACATACACTGATGTACAATTATCTAATTATATTCTCATTAAAAAATCCTATCTGGTCAAAGGCTATATTTTAGAGCTTTCAGAACACATTTTGAAATTTCCATTTAAAAATTTTATAACTATTTATATTCTTGTCAAAACTATGATAATATATCCATTCCCACACTATCACAAAACTCTGGATTATTCATTTTAATCTTGCCAATCGGAAAAGCAAAAAGTGTACCCTGTTTTAATTTTTAATTTTTTTGATTAGTGGGCAAAGTTAAATATATATGTTTATATTATATGTTCATATTTCTTCTTTTATAGATAGCAGTTTATGACTTTAGCCAACTTTTATGTTGGGGTATTCTTTATCTTATTAAACCATTGTCATATAATTTACAAATATCTTCCCAGTTTTACATCTCTTTTAACTTTGTTTACAGTAATTTAACTATTGTGAGGGAGGGGGTGGTAAATGAGGTGGTAAATGGGGTGGTAAATGGGGGAAAGGGGTCAAATATGTGGTGACAGAAAGAAATCTAATAATCGGAGGCGAACACAAAATGCAAATATATATATGCCTTACTGTTAAAATGTACAGCTGAAACTTACCGAATTTTATTAATCAATGTCACCATAAAAAATAATAATAAATTTTAAAAATAATAATTTAACTATTGCACATATTCTTTAAATTTTAAGTAATTAAATATTAACATATTTCCATTATATTTTCTGCCTTCTCTTTTAAATAATAACTTGTATTTCTTATATCAAAATGCATGTTCATTATGAAAAATTGTTGAAATACAAATTAAAAGAAGAAAGTAAAACCCATGTAATTTATCACCCAGAGATAATAATTATTAATATTTTGAAGTATATCCCTCCAGATTATTTCAATGCACATATAATGTTTATGCAATTTCAAAAAATAGAATCATAGAATATACTATTGTAATTTTAAAAATTTTAATAATATTAAATGTTCTTATGAATCATCAGTTATAATGCTATTTAGTATTACATTTGAGGATGTACTATCATTTGCTTAGCCAATCTCCTATTTTTGAATACAGTATTTAGATTGTTTCCAAATATGATTACTTTCAAAAGATAATCTATCTGGTTCCTTCATGAGAGAAGCAATCCTTCATACACAGTTCCTTTCCAAGAGGAAAAAAATATGTTCTTTCAAGAAATATCCATTTATTCTATGATTGAACATTTGCATCATCCTGACATACAGGATTGTTACCCATTCTCCCCTATAAGTGAGGCTGCTCCTGGAGGTCTTAACCAGTAAGGTTAATGTGTGGGCCCGTAGTATTTCCTCCACCCTCTCTAACCCTTAGCTAACAGAACCATGATAGTCTGTCTGAACGGCGCCCTCCAGAAGTGTGTACTGCCAACCTGTACAGTCATAAGTGGTGGCCCTGCTTGGACCAAACTGCACTCTTATGTAAAACAGGTGTGTTTTGTGCCTGAGCCTGTGATTCAGGAGTAATGTTCTAGGCCAGTGGTTCTCCTACTTCAACACACACCAGAATCACCTGAAAGTGCACTTGTTAAAATACAGATTGCTGGGCCCCTCTCCTATAATTGCTGATTCAGTGGGTCCATGAGGGGACCTGAGAATTTGCTTTTCTGACAAGTTTCCAGGTGATGCAGATGGCTGTTGGTTTGGGGACCACACTTTGAGAACGAGTTTTAGGTTCTCTCCCTCCAAACCATCACATTGCAATCACTTCCCTACTTAAGCCGCTTTATGGCTTTCTCCTGTCTACAGGACAAAGTCCAGACCGCTTGGCAAGGCACATAAGTCTTTTATAATCTGGCCTTGAGCTGCTTCCTCTCCAGGCTCACTCTTCACACTTAGCCCAGCTCTCTGCCCCAGGAAGCTGACCTGTATGGACTATGTCAACAGGTTCTGTGTTCTGTGCCTTCTGGCTCAACTGACAGAAGCCTAGAGAGTGGAAAGAGGGAGAAGTCACAGTGTATTCTCCCTTTGTTTTGGACTTCTTTCCTTCAAGGTTTGGCAGTAGCCGCATTCCTCAACCTGAAGTCCAAATTGACTGGGTTCTTTCCTATAGCTGTAGCTCTCACTGAGTTTTCCCCTCCATTAGATGCCATAATGACTTTCTGGTGCTGGTCCCAGGAGAGTGTCACCATCCTTTTTGTGTTCCCTTAACTCTGGCCACACCTCTGTGGACAATCTCTTCATCACATTTACTTTACTCTCTTTTGATCTCTTCTCTTTCCTGCTGAGAATGGCTGATTCAAACCTTCGTTTTATTCTCCAGCGTCGTTTCCCACTAACTTCTTCCTAGGCATGCACTGGCCACACATCTCTCAAATACAATGTAGTTCACAATTCCTAGCTTTCCCTCTGGCTGAAAAGTCCTTTCACCTTTCTCTATGTGGAGAACTACTCCTCATCCTTTAATCCATAGACCAAATGTCATTTTCTTCATAAAGCTTTCCCCTTCTTATTCAAACTTTTACTCTATGTTTCTGGGACTTTTAAAAAATATATAGCTATATTAAGATGTTTTTCACATACCATAAAATTCACTAATTTAAAGTGTCAAGTTCAGTGGTTTTTAGAATATTTCCAGAGTTATATAACCATCACTGCAATCTGATTTTAGAACATTTCATCAACCCTAAAAGAAACCCTATATCCATTAGCAGTCTACTTTCTACTTTCTTTCTCTATGATTTTGCCTATTCTGGACATTTCACATAAATGGAATCATACAATATATGATATTTGTGACTGGCTTCTTTCACTTAGTATAATATTTTTAAGGTTTATTTATGTTGTAACATCTATATCAGTACTTCATTCCTTTTTATGGTCAAATAACATTCCACTATATGAATATGCCACATTTTGTTTTCCATTCATCAGTTAATGGACATTTGGGTTGTTTCTACTTTTTAGCTATTATGAACAATGCCGGTATAAACATTCATGTACATACAAGTTTCTATGTGGACAAACATTTTCAGTTCTCTTAGGTATATACCTAGGAGTAGAATTTCTGAGTCGTATAGTAACTCTATGTTTAATATTTTGAGGAACTATAAAAGCGTTTTCCAAAATGGCTATACCATTTTATATTCCCACCAACAGTGTATGAAGGTTCAAATTTTTCTACATCCTCCCCAACAGTTGTTATTACCTGTCTTTTTAATTATACTATCCTAGTTTGTGTGATGAGGTATCAAATTGTGATTTTGATTTGCATTTTCCTAATGACGAAACAAGTCGAATATCTTTTCATGTGCTTATTAGCCATTTGTATATCTTCTTTGGAGAAATGTCTATTTATGAGTTTTTTATGTATGCTAGATACAAGTCTCCCACCAGAGATATGATTTACAAGCATTTGCTTCCATTTTGTGTGTTCTCTTCTCCCTTTCTTGGTGGTGTTGTTTGTAGCACATAAGTTTTTAAAGATTTTGATGAAGTCCAACTTCTCTATTTTTTTCTTTGGTTGCTTGTACTTTTGCTACTGTATCTAAGACAGCATTGCTTAATCCAGGTAACAAAGATTTGTTCCTACATTTTCTTCTGAGTTTTATAGTTTGCTCTTGCAGTTAGATCTTTGATCCATTTTCAGTTTATTTCTGTATATGGTGAAAGGTAGAGGTCCAGCTTAATTCCTTTATATGTAAATATCCAGTTGTCTCAGTACCATTTATTGAAAAGACTATTCTTTCCTCCCATTGAATTGTCTTGGCACCCTTCCTAAAAATTAGTTGAATATAAAGGTGAGCGTTTCTGGGACTTTTTATATATAACTTTACTATAGCACTTTCCATATTGACTTAATTTAATAGAATGTAAGCTTCCTGGGTGTAGGAATTAACCATGTCTGATGATGTAGGTAGAGCATCATGCCCAAAACAAAACAGTGTTCAAATTGTACTCCAATATTTAAATATATCTTAATGTTTTCTTCTGCCGAAATGCAAATGATATCTGAGAAAGGACATTGCTAATCCCTTGCCATGAAATAGTTCATCAGATTAAAACAGAGCAGGGATTCTAGGGCAGGAGATACAGGGCAGGTGGGTTTTATGGAAGAGTTAGGAGAAGGGACAATCTTCAGCATTACTTTTGCCTGGCTAAGGGAATAGCTTGGTCAATTGGAAGTGCACTTCCTGGTGGTGAGTTCTTGAAAGGGGCTGTGAAAAAAATAGAAACTAGAATGTAATAAGAAAGAGGTAAAGGAGAATTCACCTAATTAACAAGTTTAATAATGGCCAGCCCACTTTCTGTGAAGACAAAAATCAAAATTTTGTCAGAGGAGGTTTAGATACTCGATTAAGATGGGATCATGGGTGTCTGTGAAATGGCACTCGGTTACCTATTTAATCAAAGTGGCAACAAGGCATTTAAAAATAAACATAACTGGTAGAAAGCAGTGAAGGGTTAAAGAAGTACAAATTCCTAGTTGATAGAGGGTTACGGGGATGGGGAGCGCAGCATAGAGAATGCAGACAGCAGTAAGGTAATGGCTAAGTGTAGAGCCAGAGAGAAGATAGAGTAATCAGTAGGCTAGTTTCATAAACTATATAAATGTCTAACCAATGTACTGTATACTTGAAACTAATAAGAAAAAGTTGGAAATTATTCTAATAAAAATAATTTATGAAATATAAAAAAACATAAAAACAACACAATTATAAAGAACCACAACTCTATCATAAATGAGGGGACCCTTTTTATTTTCTTAATATAGTCAATATGGAGCACAGTTTTTCTGATAAGGGACAGAATTTTTGCTACCTGGGTAGATTTCACTTAAAGAATAACCCTTTATGTTGTAGGCAAAGGCATTAACCAGTAAACAAAACAAAACAAAACAAAA
Source organism: Pteropus medius (assembly GCF_902729225.1). NCBI lineage: Eukaryota > Metazoa > Chordata > Mammalia > Chiroptera > Pteropodidae > Pteropus > Pteropus medius. The sequence goes on along the minus strand of NW_024340695.1, from coordinate 827,927 downwards.
AGCAAAGCCATCAAAACTGAGCAAATACTACTAAGATTTTTAACACATTTCATACCTTCTTTTCAGACTGAGTTATTAAAGACGAAGGCAACTCAAATTCACTTTTTACATTTTGTTCTTCAAATTCATTCCAACATTCTTTTCCTAAATGTGTAGTACTTAAGATTTCTTTTCTGAACCAATTGTAATATCCTACTGGTTCCTTCATTATGAGTGAGTTATATAAAACTTTTCACATATGTTTATTTTATATTTGTATAAAAGTCATTATTTTATCCTCTTGCAAAAATTATTCTTCGATAGATGAGTCATTAGAAACACAGCCTTACCACTTTTCACCACATTCTTTTGTGACCAACAGCACTCACAGGATGGGAGACAGCAATTTTCCTCTCTAAACTACAAAATAGTAATTAAATCCTTTAATTCTTCTCAGCACCCCCTCATCCTTAGGGTATCATCAGTTATTTCAAAGTCAGTTATTTTGGGTGTTAGAAATAATTCTAGTGTTTAGAATTTTAGAGAGAAAATGAAACTCTATAACATAGTAGGTTTCAGCTTTGTCCATCTTGAAAGTCAGAATATTTTATGTTTTAACACCTTAGTTTTTTTTCTCTGTCTCAACTGCCTTGATCTTACTTTCAAGATTTTTGTTTCCAAGAGGTTGTTGTTGTTGTTATTCTTTAATTTTTTTTATATCATTTTGTTTTTGTTTCATGAGTATGGTGTTTTCCCTAATCTCGACAATGATATTAATACTGATTTTGAAAAGAGAGTACTCCTTGAATTATTGTACACATATTGTATTTTTTTTTTTTTTTTAGTTTAGGATTCAAGCTTTTTCTCATTAGGAGGTTTCCTCAGTCAATGGCAATCCCAGGCCTCTCACATTTAAGAGTGGGTAACTGAAAAGTGCCTTGGAAGCTTTAGGTGTGTTGCATTTACCTGGCACTTCTTCTCTCACCACTCCCCACCTTTCTAATACACCCTCCCACTCTCCCACGTAGGTCTTAATCTGGTGGCCTCCCTCTTTTCTTTCAAGATTCAACCCAAGTATTTCAAAAACCCTTTTCTGAAAGTAGTTTTGGTGTCCCATCCTGCCCGGTACTTTCCCTTAGCTTTATAACAAAGGTCCCCAACCCCTGGGCCGCCGACCAGTACCTGTCCATGGCCTGTTGGGAACCAGGCCGCAGGAGGTGAGCAGCGGCAAACAGTGAACAGCAAGTGAAGCTTCACCTGTATTTGCAGCCGCCCCCCAGCGCTAGCATCACAACCTCAGCTCCACCTCAGATCATCAGGCATTAGATTCTCATAGGAGCACCGGTCCCTGGTGCCAAAAAGGCTGGGGACTGCTGCTCTATAACACCCCACATAGATTGGGAACAAGTCTGGGTCCTGCTCCTGGCACGATCACATACAACAAGTTTTTGTGGAAAGAATGAACATACAAATGCCCACCTCTAACGTGCACTTTATATACATTACTTCTTTTAATCCTCATAATGACTCTATGCCATTCTGCTTTTCTCATTTTTTTTTTTTTAAGAATAATTGGAAAACCAACAACTGATAAATTGCTGAGCCAATGAAGGTATTAAAGAACAGCCTTCCTATTGCTGTGTGTGTTTAAAGCAGAGAAATAAATGGCAAGAGAGAAAGATTGATGAGGGAGAGAGAAGGCCTAACATGTACCTGGCACTGTGTTAAGTGGCACTTGGTGTTTATTTCTCAAAACAATCCACTGATTTATAGATGAGAAGTTGAAGCTCAGAGAGATGAAGTAATTTGCCCAAGATCACACATCTGTATTTGAAATCGGGTCTCTCTGGTCTCCCTAAGCCTATGCTCTAGAGTGTCTCTGGGGGATGAAGACAGGTAGGGTGTTGGTTTTGGTGGGACTTTTGGTACACTGATGGGATGAGGCCCTCCCCATCCCACCCAGCACCCTTATGTCTCCCTTGAATGTGTGAACTTCTCAGGGCATAATGTCTTATCAATGTCAACTATGTAATTATCAGCACGATTCTTAGTTATAGAAATCATTAAGACATACCCTTCTTTTGCAAAAGGCTGGATGACATGACATCTGTCCCTTTGCATTAAGAAATCACGTTGTATTTGTTGGCCAACTGACCAAAATAAAAAAGGATTCCAACAGCTGTACCTCTTTAACCGATGCTATTTTTCCTTTGAGCTTAGCACTAAAGGCCGATAAGATAAACAGAACGGGACTCCTAGTTCCCTCTCCTCGCCCACCCCTCACATGGACACTGACCATGGAACTAAACTAATAAATAGCTTTTCAGGCTTAAATATCATATACGGCATTTCAGACATGCAGGAAAGTTATAGAACTCTTTTCCACAAGCCGTCTCTCCACTAGCAGTGTCAGAGATGTAACTAAACCCAAGGACTTGAGGAAATGAAGCATTTGTGTTATTGGTCATAATTATATGTATATATATAACTCCAGATCATTGCATTTAGTTCCAACCTCATTTGGGTAGGTCCAAGGCCAGATTACACAATTATAATCTTCATTAGCAGAACAATATTGTGTAGTTTTCTCACATCTGATTATAAACTCACATTTGTTATAAACTTTCTTCATGTTTCTCAAGCCATGAATCATTTAACCTTTCCCTCAGGCATGAGACAGGGCTTTATTTTTGTGCTTCTTAAGAGAATTCTTTCGACAGAGTAAGTCATAAAAGCTAAAGTATATTCCTTCTCTTTTCAGTTTGTGGATCTGATCCACCATAAAGCATCCTGACTACATAAAAAAAAAAGCAACTGTGTCAAAAGCAAGTATTATTAATGTAATACTTCCCCTGGGCACATTTGCTAACCAAAATAATAAGCTTCCTTTAAAGAAATGCTTGGGAATTATTAGTTTGTCATTTCATTAAGAGTTTATATGTGTAAAAATATCCCGGCTAAGGTTAATGTGCCCTGCACAGTAATATCATCTGTAGTCTTCCAAAAGAGGTAATTTGGGGTCTGAATTTCCCTTGTTTGAGAAATGGCCTAATTTTTCTTTATTACTGGAATGCCGGAAAAGTGTGCTTTTAGCATGCTGGGCCAGTCTTGGATACAGTTGTCAGTATCCCTTATATTGAAAATATAAATGCCTAAATAGAATTGTTTTTTATTAACCACTTTTATTTTTCACCACATGTTTAAGCACATTGCCCATATCTGCTAAAAAATAGATGCAATAAACCAAAATGTATTTTAATCCAAATAAAAAATCACTAGTCCAATATGTTTTTCACAGTATTATTCTAGCTTAGCTTTCCTTCCCCCCCCCCCCCCCCCCCTATCCCTCTTTCTTTGCTTTGAATTCGACCCTTGAAAAATCATCTGTCCTTTTTCAGTCTCACATCAGAAGCCATACCCCCTGTCCAAGTGAGGTTATGGTGAGTTTGTGGCCGGGCAACACAGGGCCTGACCCCAGCTATGCTCCTCGAGGGGGCTGGACAAGCACTGCTCACAACAATGCAACAGCTGTCGCAGACCAGCCTCTTTCTTTCCCAGCAGAACACACAGGGGGCTGAGTCTCACTAACTGCCCTGAACATCCATATATTTTTTTTCTATGAAGGGCAGGTGGCCCTAATGCAGTCTGTCCCTAGACACCCCTTTTCCCCTTAGCCTACCATACCCAAGCAGTAAGTTAGTCACTTGAGGCTTTGGAGGTGAAATATGATGCAAAAGCGAGCAGGGAAATCTTAGACTTGGAACAAAGCCATATGAGAGCTGTCACATCAGCCTAGGACTTTGATTGTGTGTGTTTGCGTCTTAAATGCTAGTTACTATAGCTACTGCGAGCAACACATATAAAAGTGATAATGGAACCAGGCAGTGGCTTTTCAGGAGCATTGTATATTACATTTCCTTTTTGAGCTTTTCTTGCACTGAATGTTATATCAAGGATACTTACTGTAATTAATGGTTAAATGGGAATTGAAAATGGATCGTGGTTAGCCGCCTGACCTTGGTCATCTGTAACCTCAGAGTAAGATTTTCAGTACTCCAGTTTTCTGCCAGATGTAGAAGCATGCATGTTGTAGGGTTAATCAGGAAGAAAGTCTCAGAAACCCATGTAAGACTTATTAGTATTGTTATTTATTCTGATTTAAATGCCCAATGTCAGATTATCCTGTTAAATTTAATTTGAATAAACGATCTCAATCCCCCTTCTCTCTGTTCTTTTTAAATGATTAGATGAGTATATCATTAGACATTGCAAAGATTCAAGCGTAAGAACCATAAGCTCACAAAGAAGCAATAAAGACTCTATAAAAGCTGAAGACCAACCTGCACAACTTTCTGGTACTTCTCTGGTTTATAATCTATTTTCTCTTCAGTGGGCTGCATATTGTCTAAATACCATTACAAAGTCTTAATTTCCCTTTCACTAAATTATTCAGTTCTATAGTCAGAGGTAAAATTTTGCTTCGTTTAAGCCTAAACTACAAACCAAACAATACAGACTTATGAAAGATCTGCTCAAACTTAACCAAGAAGCAAAAAGCTACACAGCTTCTCTGCTCCTGATGGAAATGATTACCAATTCAAGATTACCCACAGAGAAGCCTCTCTCCATGATGCATGGAAAAGTTTCCAGAACATAATCTAATAATAGCAAAATAAATAGAAATACTAAATAAATACTCCAACAAACCCATAGCTCACACCACTAATGGAAATCCAGACTGCTGACAGTGTGCGGGTTTTTCCCATGACCCAGAGCATGTAAGAGGTACGCACCCAGTCTCGGCGATATCATACTGAGGTGTGGATTGTGATCGAGCTTTTCCATGTGGAAAGAGTGATGTACAGTAAAGAGATCAGGCTTGCCCAAGGTTATCTCACAGAGAGGTGAGTTTATTATGGATGCAAGCATCCTAGCATCCAGTTGAGGCCTGGTGTTCTAATTCGCTGCCTCTTCTAGCACATAAATTCTTTTTTATGCTTTCTTTATATCCCACTGAGCCTAGTGTGATGATCAGAAAATAATTATTTTAATAATAACTTTAAAAATGTTTGTCACTGATGTGGATTTATTATAGAAAAATAAAAACTATATTCAAGACAAAAGAAGAAAACAAAAATCAGCTGTAATTCTATCACTCACATTTTAGTGCATATCCATAATATACAAATAATACATAAGTATGTAAATTTATTTTTTAACAAAATGGGGTGGTATAATACATAATTTTATAATTTTTTGGCATGTATAGATTACTAATACATAAATATGTTAATAAATATACTTCAACTTAATTTTTAATGGCTAGTGTTCTATTATATAGAACTTCATAATTGTTAACTAATTCTTTATTGATTGGACTTTAAGTTTGTTTCTACTTGTTAATGAATTATTGTTTTACGAAGTAGAAACACTGAGAAGTACTGGGGTGAACATTTGTAATGTTTGCACCACCCTTAATCACAAATACTTAAATATTGATTGATTACTATTAGTCTCATGACAATTTTTAAGCCCAGAAACTTATAGATCATGTGCAACATAAAGGCACATTCCTTCTGAAAGATTTATATCCTGCCTCCCTATGGCATCAAACAAATAGTAATCTGTTGAAAGCAACCTTGAACTTTGCAGTCATTTTTACCTTGGGAGTACAGGCAGGCAGTATTTTAGCACTAGGAAGAGAGGAGGGATGAAGAGTTAAAAGCTCTGACTAAATAAAAAAAAAAATTCTTCATTAATGGAAGAGTCCAATTCCATCCCATATAAAGAATTCTGAATAGAAATGTTCTCTAAATATCAAAGTAATAGAAAATACTACCCGTGCAAAGGGACAAATTGTGGGGAATAAACTGTGAAGGTCAGATTATCTTCTAAGAAGCCACATGGAGAAAGAAAACTCCTGATGACAGAATCCCATCAAACCAGCAGATCAGCCTTGAAATATGAACTTGCAGGGGATATCATGAATCCTTCTAAGAACTGCAAATCTCCTTGATCTTTCTGCCTGTAGTGTTTTGGAGATGTTTACAGTAGAACTGTAACTTAAGACTTGCCTTTTAGGAAAAGAATAACTGGTAATCCGATCCTAGAAAGCTTTCTGCACTGGGTTTTTAAATAGTTAGCTAAGCCAGTGGAAGGCTTTCCCTCCCACCATGCTCCAGGGAAGGGAAGAGAGATGGGAACTAACATGCATTCAGTTGCTTCTATGATCTGGATGCTGTGGTAAATACTCCACATGCATCTCAGTGCTTCTTCCCAATAACTTCATGAGTGACTCATTATTACTCCATTTTATGTAAGAGGAAAACAGAGATTCAGAGAGATTAAGAAATTTGCCACAAACCATATAGTTGGTTAATGGCAAAGACTGAATTGGAACACAGTTCTGCCAAACAGCAAATCACATGTTTTTTTCCTACCACACTTATGTATTTAAAACATCTTCCCCACATCTTGCTCAGATCTTGGTAATTCTTCTTTGCCATAAAGCACATGCTTTGGCCAGCCAGGCAAGGTGACTTTGTGCTGGGATCCTCCTTCCACATGGTGACAGCCCTCAGAATATAGACAGGAAGTAATCTCTAGCTTGAAAAAAACACTACCTACTTCAGATGACTCCAAATTCTGAGGGGCTCATAAGCCTGTGTACTTTGTAAGTGGCACTCACGTAGGAGCCTCTATATTGGTGCTGTTGAAGGTTGTCTTTGCTGCTCATCTGCGGTGAGGCCTGGTGGCATACCAGATCTTCTTCACTAATGTGGTAGGGACATAAGGCAATATTTTCAACTTTGTATTTGTAGGAAGAGCCTTGGAGGTAGCCACATGTTGAGGAAAACATTTACAAAACTCTGATTAAAAAAACTTCAAAATAGCTCAATATTATTTTAGCATCACTAGGATTTCAGTAACTCAATCGAGTATTATTGCTTTTAATTATTATTATTCCTAATTGGAATAATTATTATTAGGAATAATAATAATTAAAAGCAATAAAATCACTTATTGAGCTCTCATATTTCCAGGTACTGTCTAAGCATTTTATACATATTCTGATACCAGCTGGTGTACTGCCGTCAGCTCTGGCACTGATCCCTCAAAGTGAGCACAGACCCCACCAGTTAAGAGCTTGGTCCTCCACAAACTGCCCTCACTTCTGATGGCAGCCAAATGTAGGGGTCTCTAGGCCACCTGAATGATTGGCTACAAATTTGGGGGATACCCACACCTCTGCAGGTTTGATAATTTACTAGAACGATTCACAGAATTCAGGGAAACACTATACTTCTTATTATTTTCTTATAAAGTACCCAAATCAGGACCAATCAAATAAAGAGACACATAAGGCAAAGTCTGGGAGGGAGTCAGAGAGCTTCTTTGCCTTTGTGGAATCAGAGTGTGCCATCTTCCTGGTATCAGTGTGTTCACCAACCAGCAGGCTCCACTGAGCACAGGCGTCCAGAGTTTTTATTAAGATTTCATTACGTATTGAATCGCTGGCCACAAGATTGAATCCATCTCCAGCCTCCGACCCCTGCACCTAAAGTCAGGAGTTTGGGCTGATATCACATGGCCCAAAGCCCCAACCTTCTAATCACATGATTGGTCTTTCTGGTAACCAGCCCCCATCCTGCATCCTGCGCCGTCTCCACAAACTCAGGGGTGACCCACGGAGCTCATGAATAACAAAGACACTTGGGAAACTACAAGTGTTTTAGAAGCTCCCTACCAGGAATCCAGTCTAAAGAACAGAAACATTCTTTATTATCTAACAATACACATTTTTTTTTAAATTTGTCCCTCATAACATTTCTATGTGGTAAGAATTATCCCCAATTTATAGGTAAGAAAATTAATGTTTAGAAGAGCTATATATCTAGTCAATGATAGAGCCAGGATTCAAACTCAGGCCTCCCTGGCCTCAAAGTCTACTATTGATCTACCTTAATCATGAAATAGTATTGCTTTCTGTGTAAGCCCCTAATTACTCATAAGAATGTTTGTATATGAATGTATGTATACACACACACACACACACACACATTCTGAAGTTAGTCACTTAACTACAATGGGAAAATTCTAATTGAACGCCCATATCCATTCTCCTTTGAGCAGGAGAGGCCCCTGCTTCTTAGATTTCCCCAGACTCCTTTGCATATAGCTGTGAGGATATGTAACATATATAATTTCTGAGGCATGTTCTTGGGAAAGAGGTTGGCTGCTCTCTACTTTCTCATTTCCTGCTTTTTAGGGTTGGACCATGGTCTGGTGCTAGTAAGCACCACTGGCCATGAGGAGAGCAACACCTTCATAGGAAGCAGGGCAACAAAATCAAAGCAACCTAGCTCCCTGTTAGATCTCAAAACAGAGCCATCTACTCTCCTCCAGAATGCTCAACTACCTCTGTGTAGTAATGTGTGAAAGGAAGAAACTCCTGTCTTACTTAAAGTGCTGTACTGATGAGTCTCTTTGTGGTAGTATCTTGATCTGTATTCTAATCATCACAACTACTAGTACAAAGGTTTTTCTGCAGACTTCTAATATCGCATAGTAATGGGAAGAGTGTCACTAGTTAGCTTGCTTTCAAATGTTATTCCTTATTCATCATTTGCATTGGGCTTATTCCTACTTGTAGGCCTTCAAGTGCTTAGTTGTGAATTCTCCTTGATCTACCTTCTCTCCTTTTATCAGCTTGAAATTCTTTTGCATTGAATTGGTTGTGTGCATGCTGAAACTTATTCTTCCTTCTTCACAAATGCATTCTGTTGTTATATGACAGTTGTATATTTTTCCTATTGTGAATCACTATTGATAAATCTCAAAATGGTGGGGAGAAATGCCATAAACTTTCCTTCCCACAGTAATTCAGAATTGCACTCAAAAGGCTGCCTTGCAAAATGTGATTTGTGCAGTTATTGCTTGTATCATGGCACTGTCCCTAAACCGAGCTTGTGTTGAGCCAATTACGTGGGTTTTGGTCTTGGAAGTTTGACTAGAATCAGTATCCCAGACCTTTGCTTAAATTTCTTCTCTATAGGCTCAGATACATTTAAAAATAGAACTTAATCCAATGTCTCTCATTGGAAAAGAAATAAGAAATGTAAAGAACAATAGTTTGCAATTTCTAAACTTATAAAATCTGCAATATTAAAAAACATACAACCTTGGCCTTTTAAAACTCAACTTTATGTTCTTTTAGAGCATCATATCAAAAACAAATACTAACAACATGCTATGGGGCTGTTTCTGACTTGCATTCAGTGAAAAATTGACACACATTTTCATAGCTGACTTCTGCTTCCCAAAAAATCTTTTAAGAAAGATTTTTTATGTATAACTGAAACTTAGAGAGGGGTGTGGTTATTTATGTAGTTTAGGATTTCCAAATTACCTATAGTATCTAAAAATAGAAAGATTATTCTGTGTAAAGAGAAGACAAAATAAACTAAAAACCAAAGTTAATAGGAAAATGGGGAGGCATCTTTTCAAAGATGGAGTACCCTATCATTCCTCTTGTCTTTCTGTCATGGAGAAGTAGACAGCCATGGTGAGGACCACTGAGAACCCTATTTCACTATTTTTCTTTCCATGTTTTATCTAACATATTCTTCTTTTATAATGTAACATGAATGTGAGCTACTTTAATCAGCTGAATATTTTTAATTCCTAGCTAAGGAAAAAACTGTGAAGTGGAGTGGGGAAAATGAGAAGGGCAACATTTTATATCTTTTATTTTACAGGGTACTTGGTGATAGGGTGTGAACCCTAAGTGGTATTTTAACAGGAGGCTCTGCACAACAGAGGACAACTTGGGAAGCTCGGCATAGAGAATGTTGTAAAGACGGCAGGCTTGAGATCAAAAGTTAAAAAGAAGACAACAAAGAGAAGCTTCCTCTTACTCAAGTAAAATTTGCTAGGTCTCTAGTGATGTCAGAGGTTCAACAATCCCTCGCTTTGCCTGTTACTATAAAACATCTTTACCCTAGCATCAGCTAAAGACTGTACCTGTAAGAATATAGAAAAAAAGTCAAAAAAGTGTTTATTTTTTGAATTATGAAAACAGGATTAAAAATAGATTAATAGGACATAGCAAATATTGGTTACATATGGGTTGGTTGTTGTTGGTATTAGAAATTAAAGTTTGCTGAATTTTAAAAAATTGAAAAAGCGTCTCTCCTTTAAACTTAGTGTAATTATGGTGGGTTCATCTCCAGGCAGTGGGTAAATGAAATGAATAACATCATGATTTGACTGAAATATCCAGGAAATATCATTATCAAATATCACATCAAATCAGATTTAGGCTTAATCTATTTAAATAATGGCTTTAATTCTTCCTTTACTTTAAATGACAAAATGAGATCAGTTATTTTGTCAGCTCATGCATTGTTTTGGAGTTTCTGTACCTTATTCAATTACAAATAACTAGTAGGTATCTGTGCTTATAAAACTCCTCTATCATTCCAACATATAATGTTATTAACAAGTGAAAGTCTGATATGAGTTTTATGTACTTATAAGAACAAAGCATTTGAAAAATGATCATCTATCTCTCTGTTGGTTACAATCGCAGCCTTGGGCGAAAATATAATCAACATCATCAAATATTTATTCAGTACTCACAAGAGTGCTGTTTCTGCCTGCTCTCCTTTGTAATCAAATAGAGTTGAAACTTCAATCCCTTACAGAAAATTGTAAGAATTCATTTGTGACCTGGCTTTAAAAATTAGTATTTTTACATACATACGTCTATTGTATAACTCACTTATACTGGAGCCGAACCCCCAAATTTAAATCCTTAAAAGCACCAAGAAGAAGTTAGTCTTGCTCTTTCAAAGGAAATATCGGGTGAATGAGAACTTTCACACTATGACTTTATTTTTATTTTTTTGGAATTGAGCAGGGATGAGTGTTCGAGTTTGTGGGAAGCAGTTATGGTTCTGGAAAGCTTATCTCTACTATCAGTTTTATACATATATATATATAATATATACATTTATTTTCTACATATATATTTAATCTTTAGATAATTCTGTTACAAATATGTTGTCATGTTCTTAATTTGTGGGGAGGGGAGATAGTCTTGAGTCCTGCAATAAATAGTTTTATTCTTATTTTCATCAGTCAAATCTTTACTAGGCTAAGTGAAATCCCAAAATTTGAATCTTTTCTTTATAAGAAGAGTTTATTTTGGTACTATTCTTCCCTCTCTGGTTGTGAGATCTAAATTGGTTTAGCCATGATAACATGGGGCCAACCTGAAAGGGAAGAGGTCCTAAAATGAGATCTACCTCCAGAAGTAGTGCCAATACTGAGAGGCAGACCCTATATCAGAGGCTGGCAGGAAATCCAAGGAAGCAGAATGCATAAGTTAGAGTAGTGATCCATACTTGAATGTTCATAAAAACTACTATGACAGCTTGTTAGAAACATGAAATCTTGGACCCACTGCTAGAGGTTCTGATTCAGTGGGGTTGGGTGGGTCAAAATAAAAGAGTTTTTAAACAATACTCTTGAGTGATTTTACTGCAGTTGATCTGTGGACCACACTTTGAGAAACACTGATCTAATGGGTTGCAAAAGAGGTAACAGATGATAGTCAGGGATGGCAGTTGGCAACGGCAATGTTGCATCCTGGGAGTAAGATGTCATGGAAGATGGATAGCTGAGGAATTAAGATACAGAAAATATTCTGAGAAATGAACTGGCAACCAGTGGTAACAGGAAAGTCCCAAAGATTCCATTTCCCGGGCTGAGACAAGTCTCTAGCCTTTGGAAGAAGGACTATTAAGAACAGGCAGTGCTGTATCCAGGAGGACAAGGGCTCAGGCCCAGGTAACAATGCACCCACCTGACCCAAAGTGTCAAGTGGAGACCTGGACTTGATGTGACCTGTTATGGGTTGAATTGTAGTCCTCGAAAAAAAAAAAAAAAAAGAAATAAGTTTTAGTCCTCAGTACCTCAAATGAGATTTTTTTTTTTTTGACGGGATAGGAAGGAATAGGGTCTTTTTACAGAGGTGATCAAGTTAAAATGAGATCGATAGGGTGGGCTTTAATCCAATATAACTGGTATTCTTGTAAAAAGGGGAAATTTGGATCCAGAGACAGGGAAGATGATGTGAAGACACATTGGAAGAAGACGACCGTGTGGCTGGAGCCAATGAATCTACAAGCCAAAGATTGCTCACAAATGCCAGAAGCTAGAAAAGTCAAGGAAGGATTCCCTGTTAGAGGCTTCAGAGGAAGCATGGCCCCGCCAACACCTTAATTTCCAACTTCTAGCCTTTAGAACTATGAGATAATAAATTTCTGTTGTTTTAATCCATCAAGTTTATTGTACTTTGTTACAGCAGCCCTAATAATACTAACAGTAATAAAACTAATACGATTCTCATACTTCTTCCCTTCCCTATTGCCACTGCCCTGGTTCCAGCCACATGACCATCTATAGCCTGGTTGAAGTCCTCTTCTCCAGCTTTGCTTCTCTCCCCTCCATCCTCTACCCTGTGGTCTTTCTAAACACAAACTGTTCAGTTCATTTGTTTGCTTCCAACATGTTGGCTTCCCATTTCTTTTTGGATGGAGTCCAAACCCCATGGCTTATAGCTCTCTTTCATCTGTCCCTTCCCACTTCCCCATCCTCATATCTCATGATTTGCCCTGTTTCCCTTATCCTTCACCCACTCACATTCTATACTCCAAAACTTACGGTTCTTAGATTTTCCTTCTGGCCTTTGTAGATATTGAATCCTCTGCTTAGGACTCTTTCCCCTGCCTCTTTTGCTACCTAAGTCATATCATGTTTTAGGTCTCATCTTGGATGTCATTTCGATGACACTTGGGTTCAATGTCCTTCTTGAGTGTCCGTAGCTCCAGTTAGTATCCCCATCAGAGCACTTGTAGTTCTGGGTTGTCACTGACTTCTTACTGTTGGTGCTTGACCCACTGAATATAAGTTCTGTGAGGGCAGGGATCAGACAAGTGATGGCTCCAGAATTTCCTCAGGAGAGGATTAGAGTAGCAATCTGTTTATAAGAATGGATAGGAATTTATGTGGAGTGTGGGGGCAGCTAATGGAGATTGTGGGGAACCTAATGCTTCCCTCAACTAGTCCACATATGGCTTTTGCAGGCATTTTGCCTATCTTGTTTATTACTGTATCCGGCACATAATAGGTACTTAAAAATGTTGAGTAAGTGAATGACTAACTGAATATGTGGGAAGTTCCATGATCAGTTCTTGTACCCAAGGTCAGAGCCAGGTGTACTGTATCTCAAGTGGAACTAGAATATCTTAAAATCCTTCCTTCCTAGGGTCGGAATTGGTTGTCAATGGCCCAAGCTGTTGGAATAGAAGAGATATAGAGACTGGGAGCCAGGCTAACCTCCATTCTGGGAAAGGCTGACTAGTTATTTGTCATCAGTTCCTCTGGTCTGGTCCTTCCTGCTGTTTATCAAAAGTGCAGCTCTTATTATCAATTCTTCACCAGCTGCTTCCTTCTTTTGCAGCAAAATAAAAAGGCATCATTTCTTCAAGAGTGATGGTTTACATAAGAATGATTTTATTGATCTCTAAAGATGCCACAGAGCAGTCACCCTCTTATGTGCTTATTGAATGATCATGGCCCTTCAGGATCTCATGAAATGATATCTTTTGGGGGAATGGTAATGGCTGTATTAAAAAGAGACATTAAAATCAAAAGGGTTAGGAAGGGAATAAAAGCATAACTGAATGTTGGGCAGTGAAGGTAAACTCTGGAGGAAGAATTTATACTGAGCTTGAAGAGACCTAGGAAGAATCTTGACAATTTCATTGTTAAATAGCCAATACCTATTAATTGAGTACCTTTAAGGAGTGCTGTTCTAGAAACTAAAGAAGATATGGAAAGGACGTGAAAACTTCCATAAATGCACTGTATGTATTAATGGAGTATATACAAAAGGAAAATTTGTGTGTAGCTAAGATTACATTTATATATCTGGGAGAGAACTAAAGCAGAGGGAGAGTCCAACAGCCATGTAACATTGTAAGTTCTTGGACTTTATCTTTTCCAATGGAATCATGAGCTATTCTCTAGGCTAAGGAAGCAAACCGGTTCCATTTCAAGTACCAACTAAGAGGGACAATAGCTCGGAATGATAGTAGTTGGTTTGAGAATTCTGAGAGTACATCTAGACTCACTGAGAAAACAGTACCATGATTGATCAGTGATGTCTGCCAATAAATGAGGAGGTACAGGAGAGGGAACAAAGATACCATATATTTGCATAAATCATCCATCCCTGTTCTAGATCATTGACAGATAGCTGAGTCCTCTGGGGCTTTCAGTTTCTACTTTCTTCTCAACTATAAGCTAGAAGTTTACTCTTCTAGACATTCTTTTGATATGATGGTAGATTGCGTTTTCTAAGTTGAAAAATAAGAGATTCAATTAAAAATGCACAGATATTATCCTATTTCAATAAGATTGCTCATTAATAATCAAAGAAATTAAAACAAGCAAAATACTCTTTTAAAAACCTATTAAATATTGAAGATGAGAGAAAAAATTTCAGAGAAATGTACACACTCACATAATACTAAACAAAGTGTAATTTGGTATAACCTTTCTAGAAGGTCAATGAGGGAATATATAATAAGAGCCCAGAACATTCATATTCTTTTACTCAGTAATTTTAATACCCTAAATTTACTTCAATCATATTATCAACTAGCTACAAGGATCCATGTTTAAAGGTATTCAATGCAGCATGATTTTAATGCCAAAACGTTGAAAATAACCTAAATATATAACGAGATGGGGTTGATTAAATAAATAATGTTAAGTGCATTCAATAGAATATTATGGGAGCCACCAAAAATCCTCAAAGATTATCCAAAAATATTGATAGCACTTATTCAGTGAAAAATGCAAGCTACAAAGCACTATACGCAGTATGATTATAACTTATTAAAATACATTTTTTTCTTTAATAGTGTGCATATTAGTAGTGTGTCACAGCACACATACAAACAAGACTGAAAGGAAATACAGTAAATATCGACAGTGATGATTTCTGTATTTATGGGTAAATTTCAATTATTTTTATTTTTTCTGTACTTCTCAAGATTTTCCACACTGAAATGTAAAACAAGGAAAGAAGATAATTGCTTCTTAAAAATTCACCCGTGCTCTTAAGTTACCTCTGTGTGGTCTAGCCTATCCATCTCCAGCTAGGACCGAAGAGAATTCTTTATCATAGTTTGTTACTTTAGCACGTATTGTACAAAGCATGCTACAAATAATCCCCCCTACTTTCCACCTATTTATATAGATAAGAGACTGAAACGTTGGAGGGAAAGAGTGAGAATAAATAATTAGGGTAAAGTCAATCTGCAAGTCATTGGCAAGACCTTAAAGAAAATTCAAGACTCCAGTTTCCTAGCTCCAGACTTAAACCCCTCAACCACACTCTGTTCTATTGTTCAAGCCCATTTGGCTGTCACATGCCCCCTAATCAGTTAGGATTCATTCTTTGCAGAATTAGATTGTGAATGAAAAGTTTTGTTTTGTTTTTTTCTTTTGACTCAGCTGCTGTTGTTGAAATTTTCTCCTCTGAGGCCTCCAACCTAAATGACTTTCTTACTTCAAACAGCCCCTCTTGTTTTCTGTGACTACGGGATGTTTGCAGCTGGACGTACTTCACGTAGCCATTCTTTCCCAGTCAATATCAATGTTGACTTTGTTAACATGTTAATTTTGACTATCATATATTATTTGTCATTGGCATTTGTAATTTTGAGATAATAGATACTTCCAGCTGTAGAAATTGTAAGATTATCTTACCAATTACTACAAATGAAAATGACAAAACAAAGATTTTTTAAAAAATCCAAACAACACAATTAATTCCATCAAATTGGTAGAGCTGGTTATGGATATAAAGGCAGCCTATTTCTGGTAACAAGGGAGAGAATAGTCCTGGAAGCACAGAAATCTGTCCATTCTTTTCTGATTTAATTTCTGACTTGCCCATACTCAAGCTGGGTTTTTTTTCCCCCCCACTTTCTCAGAGACTCAATGTCTCAACAGTAAAAGAGAATTTATGCCCTTCACATAAAACACAGGGTTGGGTTAGATGGCCCACTCAAAGTGGAGATTAGTTTAAAGTGACACAAATACCTTATAAATTCCATTAGCTTCTTAAAGAAGTATATCAAACAGTAAGATGTTAAATTACTTTGATATTTGATTAAAGTTAATACCAATATACCTTACATTTGTATAGAACTTGTTTATGAAGTAATACAGTAAAGTATTGGTATTAACTTTAATCAAATGTAAGGTATATTGGTATTAACTTTAATCAGTTAAATGAGTCAAATATTAACATTTAAGTATTTAATATATAAAATGACATTATTTAATATAAACATTGTGTGTATAGTTTATTTGTACTTGAATAATCTATTAAAACAGTATAATATAAAAATAAAAATAAAGTTTTCTTTAATGTACAAAATTTGAGATGAGAATCCTCATATTAAAAATTTATCACATATCACATGATTTCAAAACTGGCAGGCCCAGTCGATCATTGATGCTGTTGCCTGGCACGTGATAGCTTCATTTTAGCCATTTAAGTAAAAAGAAATACATGCTCTCCCTCATTAGGTCTAGTCCTGAATAATATGTCTTAAAATAAATGTGAGCACTGAATTAATCAAAGTCTCTGGGTTTCTATCTTTTGTACAACATGCTTCTGTTCCTTACATAAAAATAATTATGGGATTTCAAGTATTTATTATCTTGAAGTACTCTCACTTTGACTTTGAATTTAAATAAAAAATTAAGTCAAGCAGTGTCAGTGTTTCGAATCCAGTTAAACATGTAGTTCAGAATTTGCAGAAGCACCATATGTCAGGACTATACTTTTTTAAAACCATAGTAAGACTCCTACCACCTTCCTCCATCAGGAAAGAAGCTTATTCCTAATCCCAAAAAGGCTCTGATGACTCTAAAATGACATTGACTTCCACTGCTTGATTCACCCTGTGCTAATAGCTTTTTAATGGCTAATCCAGAGATCTATATTTGGATCTCTTTTGCTTGGTTTCCCTGTATCATTTCCTTCCTGAAATCCCTTCCTTTGCTTTTGGAACACAGCTCTCTACTAATCTATTATTCAGCACTCTGTTTCTGGGAGTCTTCTGCTTGTTCCTTCTTTCCTGCCAAAGCCTTAAAATGCTGGTGTTGCACAAGGTTCCAGCTATTGGCCTTTTTTTCTTCTAACTCTATAAAGTCTCCCTGAGTGATTCCCCATGTTCCCTTGACTTTAACCTCTATCCATATGGTCATGCCTCTTACCTATGATTATCTTTAGCTCTGCACACCTAATTGAATAACCTCAGGCACCCAAGTCAAATTCATTATCCCCACTGTCCTCACCAACTTGTTCTTGGCCTTTTCATCTTCTTACATTTCTCCTCCCATCAATGTCATCACCCAGTCTCCAAGCTAAAAGACAGAGTTATCCTCAATAACTCCTTCCTCATCCCTCACTATCTAACTTCTCATCCGCTGTTACTAATTTTACTATAAAACTACATATTGAGTTTTGTTCCTCTTCTCCATCTTCATTGCTACTACCTAAAGGGAGGTCTTTTTCATGTTTTGCTCAGCCTACTGCAAAAGCATCCTAAACTGAACTGTGTCCCTGCTATCAGTCTCTTTCTTCATATAGGCCATCCCCGACTCCGCTGCCAGAGTGAGCTTCCTAAAACACAAGTATGATCATGCTTTAAAACTTCCATGGGCTCTCTGATCAACATAAGTGTTTGAATGAATGAACAATGGATTTCTTTTACAGCAAGTTAATATTGCATGGAGACGAACAGTCCAGATTCAGGAGTCAGGCATATTTTGACCTAGGAGTTTCTTGTTTATTATCTGAGTGACCTTGAGCAATGTCTCCAAGTGTTAGTGTAGACATCTGTAAAAATGGAACAAAAATAGCACCTACTTCATAAGTTATTGAAGGATTAAATGAAGTAATGCATAGTGTCAGGTTTATAGTAAGTGCTTTGTAAATGGCAGACATAATAGTTATTATTATTATTAGACTTTTAGACATAGGGAACTCAGGTGTTTTACTTAGTATTTTTCATGAATTCCAATGATTAAAATATTTGAATTTACTGTTATTTCTCCTCTACTTTGTGACCCTAGTGACTATGCATAATACTTTTTTCTGATAATTATTCATGGATAGAGTTTTTATGAAATATAGTTTGTTTCATACAAAGTGATTTAATTACTACTGTGCTTTTTTCCTGATTTTTAAGTGGACTTGTATCTAATGTTTAAAAACTTTTATTTAGGTAATAAATCAGATTCTGGATTCTTTCTTTGGCTAAATTTTGAAACAAAATGAATTTTTAAAACTTAAGCGATTAATATGCTCTATTGCCTTGTATAAATATAAATGAGCAATATACTCATATTTATGGCAAATATTTCTAAAATTTTCTAGCAGAAATGCTTTAAATATATATTTTACACGTTACCTTAAAAGTTCCTCCCATAACCAAATTGATTTGAATCCTCTATGTATTTTCTTTGTAAAGCAACATCCATAAAATCAGCCAAGATATTATCAAAAGCTCCTCTTTCCCTGTAATATATAACTTATTGCAACTAAAAGGTAGGGAAATTTCAGAGCTGGTAAAATTGATAGCTCTCCTTTCATGTTAGGGAAAAATTAAGGAGAAGGTCAAGAGGTGGCTCAATATGTCATACCAGTTTGTACCTTAATTTCCTAAAGAGCTGATTATGCAAGAAAAGCCAGGTGAAGCAGAAAAAGGCATTTTACAAGGTTCACTGGCTTCATGTATATTTGATTTGCTCTGGACTTGCCATATAGATGTTTAATGTTGTCTATTTATACAAAGACAAACAATTAAGTTTTCCAAGTGTTTACCAATTATGTAGACTTTTATCTAGACTTGTTATTTAGAAATGAGAGTCTGTTTTCTCTTTGGGTATATCCAGTTTATCAATTTACCAATGCTGCCATTCTTAGGGTGGGGAGTGGGGTAGGGCAGAGAATGAAAGGGGAAAACTTTGTATACTTTGCTTTGCAGAGGTGTTTAAGCAATAACCTGTAGGGCCATCTTTGGAAGCCACGCCCACTGAGTAGTCTTCTCCAGTGAGACTGCATGGGATTGTGGGAAAGGATACTAGATTCTGAGTTCAAGTCCTGCTCTATCCCTTATCTGTGTAATTTTGGGCAAACCACTTGCCCTCTCCAAGCTGCATTTTTATCTTATCCCAGCCTATTTGTAGGATTTTGATGCCTACTTTCCCAAGGCCATTCTTCAAACACCTTTTCAGAAAATTTCTCTCTTTATTCCTATATTCTCCTCCACCTTTCTTTCTCCTTTCCCTCTCTCTCTCTTTTCCTCCCTGCCTTCCACCTTTTTTCCTTTTTGTTCCTTTTTTAATTCTCTTTCTCATCTCGGTCTCTCTCTTTTTTAAATGTTGTAAAGAAACAACCCTTATTATCAGCTGTTTGGATGAACAGTTATGAGAATGCAGTTCTGTGTTTACACTAGATAGCTAACTTGTAGAGTTTTAGCTGACACACCACCTAAGCAACTAAGTTTCAGAAGTAAAAGATAATTTCCGAATAAATAAAATTAATTGGAAGCTGTGATGATTTTGGCAGCATAAGTACTCATTCTGTCTTTTCAGTCACAATATGTACTCACTTCCAAAAGGTTGATCAAGATTAGAAATATTCATTTATTTAGTTATAAACTTTAAAAGCACTTAGCTATTTCTCAGAGAGTTACTAACACTTATTGAGACACTAGCTCATCTTTCTTTCTTCTATTCCTAAATACATTTCTTGTACATAGCTCTGCAGTCAAAAATCATTCTGAGTATCCCAGGCCTGGACTCTAGAACTGTAGATCACCGCCCGAACATAATTCTCAAGTCTCTGGGTACCACTCTTGCATATTCCAACCCTACATTACTTTGGCCTTTTCTTTGATGTCCAGAAGTTGGTGTCTCCACATGTACTTCCTCAGCGAGTCCTTGTTTTTCCTTTTGGAGAGAGATTTCTTAATGTAGACAATTACATTTTTTTTCAGTAATTTTTATTCATAAGATATTGTAAGGCACCCGTAGTTCTGGCATTATCTTTCGATGAACTTAAATTAGATTTATAAAATGGTAGAGCTAGAGGGATCTTAAGAGACCACCTGATCCAGCCCATGGCCCTTTAGCAGTTGTCATAGCCTTTTCCTTTTGGGGCAAATTAGATGATTTATTTGTGTTTACTGCACCTGAGCAGCACAAATTTAGTGTAAAAGAAGTCTAGACTAGGTTAAGACGAGATGGGCTTTGGTCAAAGAAAAGGCCATACTCTTTACGTCAAAGGAAATGGATGTTGGGAGTAGGTGAGCATATATCACAGAGTCTGAACAAGTTTCCCCAGAGTAGACTGGAATTCCAGTGGTTCATGATCCTGTCAAAATCAAGTGCTAGAGAGAAATGGGCTCCAGATTTCCTCCACTGCAACTGAAACTTGCAGATGCTAGTCAGCACTAAAATGAGAAAGATTAGGACCTTCATTTTCTCTCACATAAATTATTATTCAGGAAGGAAATATTATCGATCATTGGGTTATAACTTCAAAAGGAACAGGTGTTCTGTGGAGAAATCAATTTGGTTTTGTGTGGAAAAACAGACCATCCTGGGAGTGATGGTGATAATACCTGTTAAGTCACATGGTAAAAGAGAGCAAATTCGTTAGCCATATGGGATCAGTCAAGGGAATCTGATTGTTTTGTAAAGGTCTTGGTGTCAATCCAGGACTATTTGATAGGTCTCTGGTACCTGAGGCTGAGGTCTTTTATGAGTTTCCTGCACATTTACCATCTGCTTGATCCTGTGTTTTGGAGTTAATTTATTTCACATGTTGTTAGACCTGGAAGAAACCTTAGAGATCATCTGGCCTCCTGGTGGCCAATTCATGTGCTTTCAGCAGCCAGGTACTAATGTAGATGTGTTTGCTACTGAGTATAGGTGAGACAGGGTAGTGGAACACACACATATGCACAAAAATTATGTCAATAATTTTTGACATATGTGTGGAGCCAGATTTGACCCAGAAACCACACTTCACAACTGCTAAGTCTCTAATCCCCTTATTTTGTAGAGAGGAAAACTGAGACCGCCTATATGAAGGCAAAGCTGAGAGGAGAATCAGAGTCTCTATCTCCCAACCTAGAAGTTTGGGTGAATGTGTTCCTGTATGTGCAAGACGCAGTCATGAGAGTATATTATCACCAAAAAATGGCATCACTTGGTGTGGCTGTCATGCTGGCTTCAGAGAGAGAAGAAGGAAAGTGATAGGATATAGGGCTAGACACGGAGTCAGTGGCTGGACCGTGAAGAGCCTTCTCTGCCCTTCCAATGAGTTTGGACTCAATCTTGGAAAAACAAAACACAAAAACAGAAACCTGGAAAGCTACTAAATTATGGTAGAGCAACTTGTCCTTAAGAGAATGCTGCAAGGAGAACCTCCTTCAGTGTTGGAGAGCCCCATAAAGTGTGTCAGGCAAAGTTGCACTCAGGCCTGGCCAGAAGGCCAGTTTTCAGAGGGTGTTCTCTGTTCTTCACAGACTTTGCTCAGCCCCTCAGGCTGGTGCACAGCTCAGTTCCCTCTTATGGGAACTGAGTTAGACACTGAACCCATCCCTTGAGTAATCTCTCTTATTGATAAAGGTTGGGCAGAAGGGTTGCTGAGGGATGAGAATATTAATGATCATAGCCAGTATTCTTAAACTAGAAGAAGACAACTTTAAAGATTCATTGGTCTTGAAGAGATGATCTGTTAAATAATTTATTGACCAGAGATAAAAATTCTCCTAAATTCATTTTCTAAAGCCCTCACTATTCTAAGTCTCCCTTCTGCCCCCATTCTAAAATAATGTGCTCTTTTTAGCAATTGCTGTATTTACTCTAAGGAGAACTATAAAAGTAAACCTATAGAAAATGGCAAGTTTGAATTGTATACGAAAATCCCAACTTTCACTTATTTCGTGTTGCCATCTTACAGTATGGATGACAAGAAATGGTAGTTTATGGTGAAATGATCGAAGGGCCCCAGCAGCTCAGTTGTCAGTGTGGGGATAGCCCTTCTCATCATGGATTTCTCCCTGCAGTGCTTAAAGTGTGTTTGTCTCTTTGTTCTTCATCCACTGTGGGAAGACGTCTGTGAATAATGGGGGAAATGCTTATAACCCTTGCGGGCAGCTTCATATGACATAATTGGTCTTTGGAGACTTAAGTGTTTAATTAGTATCCAAGAAATGACAAACATTTTGGGGCCATCATTTATAAGAAAATACAGCTTTATGAGAGATGACAGGTTTTTTTTCTCCTCTATAAAAATTTATGGCAAGAATGAAAATGTACTCTAAATTTGTTTAATCCAAAACCTGCCGTCAGCACTCTTTCTACATGGGACATGTTATTTGACTTTTTTGAGACATCTTATCTAATGATCTCTATATTATTCCTACTTGTGAGGCCCTGTGACTTTACTTCTTTCCCTGAGCTGGTTTAGATTTTACTGACTAGCATTTGAATCTCTCCCTTGCTAACTCCTTTGCCAGTCTGTCTTTGGTTGCACACAAATAGAAAAGTGGTTGTTAACTGGGGCTACATATCACTGCGGAACTTCCCCTAAATAGGAGGGGTATACAGACCAATCATCAGGTTTACAGAGCCAGAACTCTGGGATATAGTCTATGCATGTGTGTGAGTGCTTCCAGAAAATTCCAGTGTGATTCTGATACAAACCCTGGTTAAGGACCACTTCTCCTACAAAACCCTATGCTGGCTAACCTAGCTATGTATCTTCTCTGTAACTGCATCGGGCAGCTGAGAAGTGCCGGGAAAATATCACATAACACATTGATCATTATCACTACAATTTCATGATCACCAATCTCAACTGGGCACTCAACACTGTTCATGCATCCTACCAAATTTCAGTTGGCTGACTCACCTACTCTTCATAATTACCATTTCACAGCTTCCACACTCTTTGCCTTCTCTTCTCATTTTATCTGTTTTAATACATGATTTTGCCTCTGATGTGGGAAATTTACAATTTATTTGCATTGACATTTACAAACCTAGTAATATCTACACCCATTCACTTTCTCTTCCCTCTCCTTGCAGTGGAGGAGGAATCTCCTCTCCTACATAAAGCTAATCCTTTCACATCCTCTGAATCTCATCCCTCCCCACCTGCCCTAATAGGCAGGAGGCAGAATTTAATTGACATACTTTTTACTAGTCACTTTCATTTCATATTTTACACAATTGGCTGCTCCGAACTTCTTGAGCTACTCTTTTCCCTTCACTTTTGTGATCTACTACACACTCTCTTGGTTTCATTTGTACTTTACTTTCCCTCCCCCAAATCTTCTTTACTAGTTTCTTCCACCTAACCTTTAAATGTTGAAGTTTCTCAGGGCTATGCTCTATCATTTTATGTTCCACTTGCCATTTTTCTCAAATCTCCAGCTTCGTATTATATTCTGTGTATGTGCGTACACACACATGTGTTTGTTCAGTTATAGAAATTTAAATGTGCAAAAATGCAATTTTTTTTTTTTAACATTTCTCATGCTTTCATTTCTACCGATGGTGGTAACTCAATCACTTCGATTCAGGGTTTCTCACCCTTAATACTATTCACATTTTGGGCTGCATAATTCTTTGTCGGGAGGGCTGTCCCGTGCACTGTAGGATGATCAGCAGCCTCCCTGGCCACTGCCCACTAGTTGCTAGTAGCTACCTCTCCTCCTGCCTTGTACCAACCAAACTGTTTCCAACCATTTTCAGATGTCCCTGGAGGGACAAAATTGCCTCCTTTTAAGAACCACTGCCTTCAGCTTCAGTCTAGTCCTTTTGGGGCACATAGTCATTTCCTGTTTCATCTCTTCTCCCTTTTCCTTCCCACCTCCCAGGAATGGTCAGAGGTCCTGGGGGATTAGTATAAAATCTTGGCATTGAGAGAGAATCCTTTGGGTTGCAATCACTTTTCTGTTGGCATCCACTGTTGATGTAACTCAAAGCCAGTTCTCACAACAGGCTTGCCTCAGGGCACTTGCTCTGCTGGGCCCAGCCTTCTCTCCTGTTGTGGTTTCTGACTTAACTCTGGCTGGTGACTGCTGAGCTTCTGAAACTCAGCAACATTTTTCCACCTCATCTCCAGCTCTGGCTGCCCACTCTGCAGCCTCTACTGTGGGAATCCTTCTCTTTCCTCTGAAATCCGGCACTTTAGTTCTCCCTGTGCTCACTCAAGTCCCTCATCATTTTGGGGCCTCCTTCAAGTACTGTAGGTATGGGAAACTCAAGGTGGCTTCTGTTTCAGGTGCGTCTCTTTCATATCCTCTCTCTATTGTGCACCTGCCCTATCCTTTCCATGCTACTGTGGCTACTCATGTTGGTATGGGGTACCCTGGAAGACCATTTCCTCCCAGAATTCCAGACAGGACCCAGGGCACGAGTCACTCTTCCTGTCTTGTTTTCCCACGTCTTTGTGTGTTTGTGTGTGTGTGTGTGTGTGGGTGGGTGGGTGGGGGGGTTCCATAACCCCTTCTCTCCTAGGTATTTGTACCTAAAGACCCTTTTACAAAGAATCACATCATTAACTTCACTTGCATCTTTTCACTTTCCTATGTCTCTCCAACTCTCTCCCTTAAGTAGCTCTTGTGCTTCAGGAAACCAACTTTTGCAATTAGACACTGGATTTTATCATATAAGTACTATGTTCTGAGCACTTTATGTTCTTTTCGTTCTGGAGCTTAAGAAACCTTTATTATCTCTTTGAATCTATCTCTGCCATAGGTTTAAGAACCTATTTTAGAGTTCAATATAGGCTTTGTGAGGCTGCTATTTTCTTTTGTTCTTCCTGGGATAATAGTCATCCTCTCTCTTCCAGGGCAATGAAGGCTCAGTCTTAAGGTTCAGTATAAATGATAGAAGGACTAGAGAATAAAAAGAAATTTCCAAGAGGGAAAGAGAAAAAATATTATTCCTATGACATATGTCTGATTATTTAACTTTTGTGCTTTATTTTGCAAAAGGCTTTTTTGCAGAGCTCATCAAACATTCATTTCCAACAGAGCTTCAGCTCCTTGGAGGCAGAGGATAATGCTAACTGTTGCTGGCCTTGAATGGGTGTTGGAGATACTGGACCACAAAGAGCTAACTGCTATCCCCTCTTTTCAAACTTAGGAGTGAATCATAAAACAGTTTGAGTCACCAGAAATCAGCATTAAGAGTGACTGCTGGGTGTAGGACCTTCAGTCTGTGTGGACATAACCAATAAAAAATTTTGAAGGGAGTGTAAAGTGTATATATATTTACTTAAAAAGTCTTTGGCAATGCCTGGTTGTTTAACTGCCAGTAACGGTCATTCATTTTTTCCCTATAATTCTGTTCAGCTTCATTTTGAACCGATTCAAATAGGAAGCCGACACGATGTCTACCAAAAATCATTTTAATCTCCAAGTTCCATAAAACAATATAAGACGTTCATATAACTCATTTTCCTGGAATGAATGTTGTAGCAATGAAAGTGCTTCCAATTTTATTTTTAGAAACTAGTTCATGCATTTTACATTGAATTAAGCCTAGTTTCTTCTGTGACAGTTGGGGAGTTGTTTTCCATCTCAGCCAGTGGGGAAAGAATAATTTGTTTCTGATCTACATTTTTGCTTTGAAGAAACCATTGACTCCATTAATAAAACAAATGCTTTTTTTGTTTCCTTGAGAAGCCACAACCTGCACAGTGTCTGCTTGACAACCTGAGACAAAATGAATTGTGATGAAGTAGATTTATATTATAATGAGTCAATTTGACACGAGAGCCAAGGGATTGGTCCTGAAGAGTGACAATTACTTTTACCACATTCCAGAGCCACAAATGCTTCATAGCTCCTGCCTGCAAGTGCTTCTGCACAGAATTTTCAAGCCCTTGCTGATCCATATGTAACCTTTCAAGATAATCAATACCTTGGCTGATTCCTAAACCTCAAAATTACTGCTGACAGATGAAAGCATAATTTAGAAAAGAAACTCCCATAAAATGCACAGATAAAATATAGGTTGAAAATGATGTATAATTACTGGTACGTTACTGATCATTACTGGTGCATGAAGAGTTTGCTCTGATTAAAGAGATCATAAATCTTCAAGGAATTAAATAATTCTTAAAAGGCAAGGTGACGGTTAATAATAGATTTCTGTGTCCCACTAGGAAAAACTAAAAAGTACATTTATGTGGGAGGTAATTTTTTAGTTTCTCGAAAGATAGGATAAACACTGACTATCATTTTTGCTTTGAATATAGAGATCGAATAACAAGTAAATCTTTGGTAAACCCCTTGCAGTCTGGAACTGGCTCAGAAAAAACAGAAAGGAGAATTCAGAAAAGCCACAAGGATGAGAGCCGTGGGCTGATTGATGACAAACTGCTAAAGAGGTTTATGTGAAAACCCAACCACTTGTACTAACTGATTAAACCTCAGTATGTGCTACTGATAGATCATTTATGTTCTGCTTGATGACTTCTTTAAAATAATTATTGTTTTGGTTTATATTTATTATTTTCCCCAACTTTTTACTTTGAAAACTTTCAAACCTACAGAAATGTTGAAAAAACAGTAGCATAAACACCCTTATGTCCTTCATCTAAATTGTTAACATTTTATCATATTTGTGATAAATTTGTGTGCTTTTTGTGTATATCTCCCCCTACCATTGCAAGTAAGTTATAGCAGTGTGTGTCTCCTAAGAGCAAGGACATTCTCCCACATAAACGCAATACTATTATCACACCAGGAAATTTAACATGGTTATAAAAATATCTGATTACACAGAACATACATTTCCCAAACAATTTTCAAAACTACCTTTACAGCAATTTTTTTCTGGACTAGGGCCAACCAAGAATCATGTATTGTATTTGGTTGTACTTTGTCTCCTTAAACCTAGAAAAATGGTCAGCAAACAGTTTCTATGAAAGATCAGATAAATAAAATATTTATATTTAATAAAAACAATATATTAAAATACAATAATAATATACAATGGACCTTTGAACAATGTGGGGGTTAGGGGTGCTGATGCCCCATGCAGTTGAAAATCCATGTACAACTTTTGACTCCACAAAAACTTAACTACTAATAGCCTACTCTTGACTGGAAGCCTTGCTGGTATTATAAACAGTTGATTAACACATCTTTTGTATGTTATACGTATTATATGTATTCTTACAATAAAATAAGCTACAGAAAAGGAAATGTTATTAAGAAAAGCATTGTAGTAACTATATGTGGTATCAGATGGATACTAGACTTATTGGGGTGATCAATTCATAAGGTATATAAATGTCTAATCATTGTGTTGTATACTTGACAATATTGTATATGAACTATAATTAAAATAAAATTTAAAAAAATGGTAAAGGAAATTACAAGGAAGAGTAAATACATTTATAGTATTTAAAAAAATCCACATATAAGTGGACCCATGAAGTTCAAACCCATGTCGTTCAAGGGTCAACTGTAAATATAAGTATTTTACAGCTTTGCAGGTCATACTGTCTTTTTTGCAACTACTCAACTCTGTCATTGCAGTGTAAAAACAGCCATAGATACTATGTAAAGAAATGGATGTGGCTGTATTAATAAAACTTTCTTTAGGGATGCTGAAATTTGAAATTCACATAATATTCATATGCAAAAAATATTACTTTTCTTCTTTTTTTTAAATAAAACATTTAAAAATATATAAACCATTCATAGCTCACAAGTCATAAAAACAGTAGGTGGCAGAATTTGGCCCATTAACGATGATTTGCTGACCCCACATCCAGAACAATCCTCTGCCTTTTTTTTTTTAAGTTTTTATTGAAGTTTATGGAAATATACACAATTTTAATTGGATCCCTGGATGAGTTTTCACAAAACAAACACATTCATGTAATACAACTCGATAAGAAATAACTATGACTTTATTTTATTTTTTAAAAAAAGCATTTATTTGTGTCACATATGTTGACTCACAGATGGTTAGCACCAAGTCTATGTGGGCAACTATAGAATGCTTCTAGAAATGGATTCAGCTGTGATCAAAGAGTCCTTCCCTTTTGTCTACACAGCAAGAAGATCTGCAGTGATCCAAATGTTTCAGTCTTGGCAATTAGCCTGACTGTTGGGCCAACTCAGCTAATCCTCAAATTTGGAGCTATTTCAGAGGGTATAACAGCTTCTGCAGATTCTACTAACTGTTTCACCCCCCTCTTATTCTAGCTCTATGCATCACCTCAGAGGGCGCCCAGGCAAGAAAGTACTATTTTAAGAACGAGCGTAAGGTAGAGATCAGCATGGCCCACAGTCTGTCAGGTCTGGGCTAAGTGAAGTGCAACTTTATCAGCAAATCTGCTGTGAAGATTTGGAATCATGAAGAAGTCTGGTTGGAGGGAAGCCATCATTCCTGAAGGGTAGCTGGCTGCTGAGACCACTTAAGGCAGTTATTGTGTCTTGTTCGCTGCATCTTATTTGCCATAGGATGCAAAATTTCTTGGCTTTGTAAAAACAGAACTTGGAAAGGCTCCTTGTCTTTCATAATAGCATAATAGCATAACAGACATAAAGACATGGGAATGGTCATGAGTGAT
The DNA here is from genome assembly GCF_902729225.1 of Pteropus medius. Classification (NCBI taxonomy): domain Eukaryota; kingdom Metazoa; phylum Chordata; class Mammalia; order Chiroptera; family Pteropodidae; genus Pteropus; species Pteropus medius. The sequence goes on along the minus strand of NW_024340695.1, from coordinate 799,174 downwards.
TCACGAGATCTCCTCCTGAAACAGAAACAAGCTCCCTCACGGGTTCCCTCTGGTGGGTCCCAGATCTCTTATTTACTCTGGGTATCTGGCATTCTGTTTATAATATTTGTAGGGATTATTCCAAGGCTGAAGTGGAGATTAATGCATTCTTTCCGGACACAGAGCCAAACACTGGGTCTCAGCTTCTCTAAGGATGGCAGAATTGCATAGATGACTGTTTAGGACACATATCTTCATCCGAGAGATGTACAAGCAAATAAACATTGGTCCGGTCTTGAGCCTCAGCACATGAGCTCAGTTACTCATTTTTCAGGGGCAAATTTGTTTGCAGAAGCTTAATCCCAAGGTAAAATCCACTGCAGAACTTTAATACTCTCCTAGGGGATATTCCACCAACTGTTCAAAATAAAGACTACATTCGAGGAGGGGCCTGACACAGACACTAAAGAATTGAACAGACTAGGGGGCCAGTTTCATTACTGGGGTCTCAAGCCTGTCTTTTTTCTCCCCTCAGACTGAATTTTATGTTAATCTCCAGCACCTCCTTCCTCCCCACAACCTGCCCCATAAGCTATTTTCACTTGGCTGAAGGTGTTTAATTATTAGCTCTTTTATTGAAAATGTTTTTTTCCTATATTCACATTCCAAATAATAAAATGGCACAATTAATCTAAACAACATGGCAGAGAATCCCTAGTAGAGAAAACAAACCGATCAGACATTATGTCACTAGGGAATTTCAGGCTGGGAAGAGAAAAAGATGTGATGAATCCTAGTAGTTGATCTTTTTAGGTTGATTTATCATGATGCAGCTTGAGAAGGTGATGGGCTTTCTTCTTTTTATTTACAATAGGACAAGGTTGTCAGTTGTTAAGTAAATCCCATTCTCTGGCTTTCCCATTTAGCTTGTGTTTCCAATTCAAAGCATCATAAATAACCAATGAAGAAAAACACTGTCTAAACATTAAGAGGTGATTTTCATAAACGTTCACATTAAAAATGCATTATTTGTATGAAGATTTAATGTTAGCCATAATGTAGTTTCTGTGTTTTGCTGCAGTCATATTTTTCTTTGCGTCGTCTGTCTCAGCTATTTAATTTTGAAGCCCACTAAAGTTGAAAAATGGGCATTTATGGAGCAGGCGCATATGGCGTTAGTGGGTCAGTGTCTGACCTGGCATTTCTCCCTCTGTAGCATTAGTCATTGTGTTCTTGGCAATGAGTAGTAACTAGCAAAGCAATCTCAAACCTGAGAGGTGGTGGAGAGAAGAGGGGGAAGAAGATGTTCAGCATTGGTAGGAAAGTCTACTGTATTATTTCTTTTGCCCGTAAATGAGGCAAAATAAACTAACACTCAAATAATTGATTACTCCTTCTACCCCAGCTATGTGAATGCTACACTTATGCAAAGTTGTGCCAGAGACACTCACTGAGATTAATATGCTTTCTGAGTCACAGCTTCGTAACATAGACACAGTGTTCATACAGTGACTTTCATTAAGACCAAGTAAGAGCCTTAGCATAATAGAGAAAAAGACCTTGAACAGGCACAATAACTACTAGTATTGTTGTTATTGTTTGGCAAACTGAGGGGCTTCTGGTTAATTATTATTCTTTGTCATAACATGTTAGTAAATATTTTGAAAGGTAATTTGTTAAATGGTTAAAAAATGGTTAAAGTTGGGAATATAAGCAATATAAGCTATCTTTTTTCTTTTGAAAATCTTGGCTACTGAACTTTTGTTAAGTGTGGGTAGGCTGCTGAGGTTTCTGTGGGAAATAACATGCTGGCCTTGGGAAGTCAGGCATCTTGGAGCTAGGAGCTATCTGGCTGTCTGGGAAGAAGGGTTGAGGCATGTGCCCTTTATTTCCACTGGGAAGGGGCTACTTCAAGACTTAGTTTCTCTGCCGCCAGCACCAAAAATGTAAAGGGCTGAGATATTTTAAGTCAAACAAGTGAAAGTGGTAAAGAAAACATGGCCATGATAGGCTAAGGATGAAGAAAGCAACCTGTTTAATGTCTCTGGGGAGGAAAGATCTAGGAGCATCTAAGATTAGGGCCAGAAAATTTAAATTTCTTTAAAGGAGAAATCCTGATGATTTTATGAATATAATTCTCCTTCCAAAGCATATTCCAAATTTCTTAAAGGTTGACTCTCTTTGCTTACTTATGTCTTCCACATAGAACTTCAGACAGGGTAACTTCCATAATGGTGATTCAGTATATGTCTATTGACTCGTACTTTAAAAATATTATTCTTATTATACTTTGCATCAGTGTATATTTTGAGTATTAGTACTATGGTGAACTTTGAGGTAAAACAAAGTCACATTCTTTTCTGTGAAGAATACATATGAATTAAGTATAGAACAAGTCAAGAAATAGCCTCCCTTAGTTTCTATTCTTAGATTCAAGGTCCTTGCTGATCTCAGATGTTTGGAGCAGCAACAGTGCCATCTCCTGGAAGATACATATCATCTTTTTTTCAGCCCACTGATGGCGCTCCTGCCCATACATACGTATGTGTTTCAGTCAGTACAGATCTAATTTGCTTTGAAGTTTTGTAAATTTTAAACAAGTCTAAATAATATCTTAGATAAGATAGATGAAGATCAAAGGCCCAGAAATAAGGTCCTGGTTGTACTTTTGTTGGAGAAGGATATGATTTTAATATCAAAGGAAACCTTACCCCAGGCCCACTGTAATGTCAGCCTTAAGACCCACTACCTTGTTAAAGTATTCTAGTGTGACCAAGAATGTCCTGGCATTTGGGCTGGTAATGATGGGAGTGGGTGGAGGGAGATTACTGTGAAAGATTCACAGACGTGTTGTATCAATCATGAAAAACAGCGGGTAAGCAAGCTGGTCAGACAGCCAGCCTAAGTGGTATACAGGTCAACAGGATGTTCCACTCCACATTTTCAAATTTTGGAGCTCATCTTATTTGAGGCTAAATGTTTGCAGCTATTGTTACTTGAGTAGTTCCCTAGAAACCCATGTAGACTGACAGTTTTCCTAGAGGTGGTCATACAGGAGGTGGGCATCAGTAAGAATTAGTTGCATGAATAAATGAATGTGAATATATTTTTGCTTTTAATATTCATCTCTAAAATATTCTGTTGGGACTGATGCTGAAGAGTAAATGTTAATTTTCCTAATCTTTCTTACCGATTCCCCAATCCAAATCCAATGGCAGCTGGTCATAAAAAAAGAAAGTGATCATGGATCAATCCTATTCATGTTTCTTCTACTTGATCCAAGTAAGAAAACATGGAAGGCATTAGAATAAGCAGACAAAATTAATACCTTTTCAAGGGAATTCTGTAACCACTAGGGATTGTCTGACTATAGTAATATGCACCTTTGTCTTTGACTGGTTTATTTTATAATTCTGGAGAATACAAAGTTAACTCCTAGAAAACTGAGAGCAATGCAAATATTTCAATAGACAGATAAATAAATTCTGTTCAGTGAAGGGTTGATTGACTTTCTCCCCACTTCTCCAAAAAAGCATCAGTTTTGTTTCCATTTGCAAATTCATTCCAGGATTCCTGATTTACAAATGCCTCTGCTTTCTGGCTTCTCCTTTGAACTGGCTGTTAATGGAGCCTTATTCTCTCAATCACCAAGTAATTGTACTCTTATCTATTTAATGGAATTTCCTGTTGAGTTCTTTGAGGCCCTCATTTTACCAGTTCTCTCATTTAATTAATGAGTTAAATGAAAGATTTGACATGTGTTTGTTTTATATTTGTATGAGAGTCACGATCGTACTTTCTTAAAGTTCCTTTAACATTTGATATTATAAGCCAATTCGAAGGAAGATTCTGGGGCCACAGGTAATCCAAAGTTTAGTTTCCTTGCTCTCCTGGAAGCAAAGGGTGTGACTGAGTGACTGAGACTATATGACAACAAAGGTGGACTGTCCACCTCCCAATGTGGCTTCCCCTGTTGAGTGGCACAATACTCATTCTAGTGATCCTGCCTCTGTGTGACCCACGGCTGGAAACTCCTCTGATAAAATACCATTACAGCCCGCTGCACAGTCTTTGCACTGTCCTTGGGTTTGCAGCCTTGGGTGAGTTTCACTAGATATCTGGCTTTGGTATCGGTCAGATCTACTTCAAATTCTAGATTTCTCATGCACTAGCTGTGAGATAGTGTGGACGTTATGAGTTGTTTCTGGTTTACTCGTCTGTAAAGTAAGTTTGTTATAAAGAGTGAATGAAATAATATATGTTATGCCTGGCACATAAGTGCTTCATAAATTTTACAAATTATTGTGACGTAGAAAGAAACTCATAGACAGAGACCTGGGAGCCCTGCTTTCAACATTGGCCCTGCTGAATTGTAGCTATGTGGTACCACCATGAGAGTGATGTATGAAGGTCACAGTTAACCCAGGCAGTAATACACCCATGTGGGTCTGCATCAAACCTGAAGGATCTAGGGAGCTGGGTGGACTGGATCAGCAATTTCTTAGGGCAAGTAGACTAGGCCTTAACATTTCAATTACTTGATTGTGGGGGAAATCCAAGGAGTCCCGGGATAGGGCCCTGAGATCAAGATGTGGTGAGTAGCATGTGGTTTCAATGACAATGGTTGTGTAACAACTGCTATGAAAATATTTCAATATTTAATAACTGGTATGGCCCTGCTGAGTAAAAATCAGCCCCAGGAGAGGGTGGATAAGCTGGGGTTGGGGAATATCTTGCCAGACACCCCATCCTGTAGGGATGGCCATAGGCAACCAGATGATCAAGTAAAGTACTCCTTTGCTCTCCTGATGGATTCTATGTGTTAATGAAGCAGATAATATGGAGAATTTCTTCAGTAATGGGCCATTCTACTACTCCACTCATCTAATATAAGTTTCACCTGACAGCAAATATCACTATTGAACCAGCAATAAAATAGAGGCTTCTTAAACATTACAGCAGCACAGTCACTCTTTAGAGATGCCTCAAAGGTGACAGTAGTATAAGCTACATCTATTTACTCCCTCTTAACCAATAATCTCTACACAATAGGAAGAGATGACTCTGAAATTTGCACAGAAAAAGGAATTCTGACACCAGTGAAACAATGTAGCTTAATTTTAGTTATAAAAAAACTATATTAAAAAAAAGGTTTTAAAGATTATGTGTTTTGGTCGCTTTGCTGTGTTATTGATGTTTAACTTCAAATATCCAGTAGAGGGCATGAAAGGAATCGTTTGGCTCACTCTACTGAAGACAGGATTTGAACAACGAAAATGAAAAAGCGAATGGATTGTATATTGCGGCTTTCACACAGGAAACAAAAATAACCTTTAAACATCAACCTGAAATATATTACAACCTTTACTTTGTCTTATTTCCTACCTATATCCTTAATTTAAAATAAAATACTTGTCTCTTTTCTCTAGATTAGATATCTTATTACATTTATAAAACACATAAAATTATTAAATAAGATGACTTACTACTTTAAGTTATTTGTATTCAGATCTATTCAAGACAAACCTGAAAACTATATGAAACCTTAGTACATGATGACACAGTAACCACAATAAGCAAAGTGCCACCTTCTGGTGGAAACTCTTCTTTAGAATACTACACTTTCAGGATCCTCAGATCTGCTTGCTCAGATCTAAAACCAGGCTTTGCCAGCGCTCGAAAACCTTCCCCATAGCCTTGTGCTGCACCTGACTGAGGATGGGGTTAGCAGCTTTCTCACTCTTCTCTGATGTTGGTGGGAAGCACAAGAAAAGCACACAATAGTACTACTGTTTAATGAGTGCCTGCAATGTGCTAGACACTATACTAGGCACTTGGAAAATAATTTTAATCTTTATAAAAACCCTGAGAAGCTGACTTTATTATTTCCATTTTGTTGAAGCTCAGAGAGACTGCAAATTTCACAGCACTTCTCTGCTTGACAGTCTTTATTATTTCTCGTAAAACCTTTGGGAAGTAAAAAATAAATCTGCCTTATGAATAGACAAGGATCTAGAATCTTTGATTTAGGTCATGAAATAATCAATATGATCACTTCTACATTTAGAAATTTTGGATATTATCTTTTCTTATATTTTTCATAGCCAAATCCTGCATCTGGTTGATAATAATGTGTGCTTTAAAAAAATTTTACTTTATTTTTCATTTTCTCTCCTGTTTACCTTCTCACTAGCTCTTCAAATTAACTAGCATTTTCACATTTATAAAACTGTAATCTGTCCTAGAGTGGCAACCTTGTCTTATGTCATTCTCTTTATAGCTTGGGGTTCCAATGTTTCTCAGATGAGATTCAAGGAGTACCTGCATTAAAATACTTTGAAGAGTTTGTTTAAAATAGAGAGTATTGAGCCACGACAAAGATTAGTTGAATGAGAGTTTCTTGGGTTGAGGCCCAAGAATCTGCATCTTCACATCCTCACCATATATTTCTCAGACACACTAAAAACTGATGCCCCAGCGTAGACAGTGAGAGCAACTGTTGTTCAGGCAACACTTAGTAAACTGTAATTGTCAATGACACACTCATCTCCAGTGACTTTCTTATTTACTCCTTCTCAGTCACCCTCTCCCACAGTCATGCATTTGCCTACGAGTCTCTGTTTGGGTGACCTCACTCCTGACTACCTCCTCATCTGCGTCTTGCAGCTCTCCCCTTTTTTTGCTCCAATCTTGTTGAACATCTTTTAGTACCTTGAAGTCATGTTGCTCCCCAGCTCAAGGCAACACGCAGGGGAACACATGCATTCTCTCTGCCTGAAACACTTCTTCCTCCCAACACTAGGATCCCAGCTATTTACCTACCTTCTGCTTACTCATCCAATATGTTTTAGCTTAAGCAATGTTGTCTTGGGAATGCCTTCACTGACCTATATGACAAGGTGAGGTCTCCCCACTTCACATTCTCAAAGCAATGGACATTTTTCCATTGTAGCATATCTCACAATTTTCATGAAAGACGTCAATGTAATAGTGGCTGGTATCCAATATACTCAGAAAATATTTTTGAGTGAACAAATGAATCGATGAATCAGTGGAGAGTCTGAAGTTACAGAAGAAAAATAGAATTCATTATTTTTTCACATTAATATAATCTATCAACTTTATGAAGATTTTACTAGTTTTACATGCACTTATTCGTATGCGTATATGTTTAGTTCTATGCAATTTTATCACATATATAGATTTGTGTGGCCGCTGTCCGTCAAGATACAGAATAATTCCATCACAGTATTCTTCATGTCATCCTTTCATAGCCACAGTTATTTTCCTTCTTCACTCCTTTCTAACCATTGATCACCACTAATCAGGTCTCCATCTCTGTTATTTTGTTATTTCAAGAATGCCATATTAATGATACCATACAGTATGCACATTCTTAAGATTGACATTTTTACACAACAAAATTTTCTTGAGATTCACCAAAGTTATTACATTTATCATAGTTTACTTTTTAAATTGCTGAGTAGTATTCCACGGTATAGATGTACCACAGTTTGTTTAACTTTTCCCCCGTTGGAGAAAAGGCATTTGGTTTGTTTCTGTGTTCTGGTTATTATGAATAAAACTGCTATGAACATTCATGTACAGGCCTGGTGTGAAGCTAAATTTTACTTTCTCTGAGACAACTGCCTAGAAGTGAATATGCTGAATCGTATGGCAAGCACATATTCAGTTTTTTAAGAAACTACTTTATTACAGATATATGCTAAATATTTTGCTTAATCTTGGTAGTATTTGTGTTCCATAAAAATAAAATTGTATTGTACATAGTCTTCTTGAACTTACTTTTTCAGTCAGTATTTGATTCCCAAGATTTCTCCATGCTATTGCATATAGTCGTAGATCATTCATTTTTCATTGCTATATAAATATTTTATTTTGTGGCTACGTCTCATTATCCAATCAATGGCGGAACAAGCTGCACCATTGTGTAAACAAAGTGCATCATTTTAGGAATAAATTGTTCATGTGCAAAAGCTTTTTGTATATATTCCTCAGGGTTGCTGAGTGGTAAGGAATTTGAATGTTCAGCTTCCAGATGAAGGGCTGTATTTGTTTCCTAAGGTTGCTATAGAAAATGACCACAAATTTATGGGCTTAAAACAGCAGGAATTTATTCTCTCACAGTTTTGGAGACCAGAAGTCTGAATCAAGGTGTCAGCGGGGTTTGTTTCTTTCAGAAGCTCTGAGGAAAAAATCTACCTCTCTCCAGCTTCTGGTGGTTGTCAGCAGTCCTTGGTGTTCCTTGGCTCATGGATGCTTCACTCCAGTCTCTGCCTCCATCTTCACACGGTGCTCTCCTCCATGCATGTCGGGAATTCTTTATAGAACAAAATCCTAAAATTGGTGGAAAGGATCTGATCTAGAAACAGGTAAGTGAGGACACTTTGCACAGTGTACCATGGTTTACAAAATATTCTCATGATCTCAAATAAACCTCAAATCAATCTCATGCAAGAGGTATTATCTTTATTTCTATGACTGAAAGCTAGAAAATTTCCAGAGCTGGGGTTGAATCCCAGGTTGTCAGAGCCTAAATCTAAGGGTTTTTTGGTCTTTTTTCCCAAGCCTTGAGTTGGATAACTTCCATGCACATGAAACTTAAACCTGTCCTGCTGGGTTACCATCTGGATATTTTGCTGCGTGAAATATCTGGTAATATTAACTGTATAAAATAGACTTTGCTCACTTCCTTCCTAGAGTTATAAATCTAATATTCTTTTGACTCTGTTTGCTGACAATTCTGAAAGCAACTGTACTAAGCTCAGTTAAAACTGAAAATGGCAGGGACTTGAAACAGAGCATCCCAGGGATAACACAGAGCTTTGGAGAGCTGAGCTTTCCTGCTGGAAAAAGGTCTTGCTTTTCTCAGATTTTCCATGGATGGTATTTCTAAATTTCATCACCAAGGACTTAATTGACCTCATAACTATTGCCAACCATGTGATTCATCTCATACTTCCTGAATTTTGTAGCCAGGTAAGTGAGGAGCAATCCAATTGCCAACTTTGAAGAATTTCTCAAGCATCCTCCAAAAGAGCAGCAGTCTTTAAATGAGCAGATTCCATTGGTGCACTGAATTTCTGCCATGACTACTTCAAATATATTATTTCTGAACTTTTTTTTTTTTGCAAAAGACTGTAGATTATAGCATATCATTTCAAATATTCAAATTTCAAATAAAGGTAACAAAACATTCAAACATGTCTGAAATATTTATAAGAAATCTTTCTGGTTTCTGCTACTTTAGAAATATCCAACTGTCTATTGTGATGATACAACACAAGAAGTATTAGAAGAAGCACATGGTTAGGTTTTTTTTTTCCTTAATCTAGTTTTGGGTCTAGGCATTTACTGCTTTGAAAAAAAAGAATAACTGAAAAGGACACTCTGTTCACTTGTTTACTTTTACTTGACAGAAAGCAGAGAAACTTCAGTTAATAGAGCTTATAAGATGTTTTCTTAGGAACGAAATTTTTTATATTGCTAACCATGTTGCCAAATGGGCTGACGTCCTGGGACAGGGTCTTTTACCCCCTCTTTTGTTCTCTGCTCTTTTGTATAATTTTCTTAGTACTTCTACACTTTTACTTCCTTGGGGCTTGGAAGGGACAGAAAACCAAAGCTTGTGCTTAGTTTATCTTAAACTTGAAGTTTACTTTTTTTTTTTTTACAATTTTAAATGACATGTTTATACTTTTATTTCTAGTCTCATCAATTTAGTCAATATTTCAAGCCTTCTCTATACAAATGGGGTGTTAGTTATCCCTACCGTCCTTGGCTTTCTTTCCCTCATCAAATTGTGGGTGTTTGAGGGAGTGGTGGGAGGAGTAAATAACTTTAGTTTTGAACTTGATGAGTTTAAGTTACCTGTGAGCTATCCAGGGGAGATACTTAGTCACCAGCCTTTAGAGAAGAGGTCCGGTCTAGAGATATAATTCTGATTGTCAACAATAAATGATTATTGAAGCATTGGGGGTGGGTGAAAATTGAGAAGAGAAAAATGAGCAGACCCTAGAGGAAATTTAAAGATTAAAGTCAAGTCAATGAGTCAGAAACAATAAGTTTGGTTGCAAATAATTAGACCAACCCAGACAGGCTCAAACAGCAAAAAGGTTATGAGATGACAAAACCCCATGACAATGTGGGCTTCAGAATGGATTCGATTCAGCAGTTTAATCATGCCATCAAGTTCTCAATTTCTTTCTATTTCTGGGCACTGCCTTATGTGGTGTTAGCTTCCTTCTAAGGCTAATCCCTTTATATAGTTTCAGGATGGCTGTCTATAGTTTCCAGGGATAACTGCTTCCTTTCCTGAGAAAGGAGAATAGGTCTGTTTTTTTCTCAAAGAAGGCCAAGGCTTTTCCCTCTGAAGTCCCTATTAAAAGTGTTCCTTTCATTGACTGGAATGGGATCACATGCTCATCTCTGAACCAAAATTTGGTAAGCCTCGGAATGGAATTAACCTGAACCATATAGAACCCACACTTGTGTTGAGAGTGAAGTCAAGACCTCCATTGCTCATTGGTTGTGAGCCTGAGGCTCAAATACCTGGACAACCATGGTTTAGCTATCAAAATAAAGGAGACTGGATATTGAGGAGGTAGTCATAATGCCCACTACAACCAATCAACGAAACAGACTGAGAGATGGCTTGGAGATTACAGAGGAAACAGGGGGAGGTCAATATCATCTTTGTGTTTCAGGGCGGAAGGGATGGTCTGCTGGGATACTGCTGAAAGATCAAATAAGAGGACAAGAGAAAGAGAAAACTCTCTGGTGAGATTAATAAGGGACAGTTACAGGGGCACATAGAGAGACAAAAACATGGCAACTAAGGAGTAAAGGGAGGTGAAGAAATGGAGGCAGAGAGTACATACATCTTTTTTGAGAAGATAGAGTAATAGAGGCATAATGTGGAATGGAGGGAACATTTCTGTCTGCTGGTTTATGCTTGTTTTCAAGCTGATAGACTAGCATATTTAAGTGCTTGCTGAAATAGTCTGCTATAGAGGGAGAGGTTTTATGTGAGTGGGACAACACACTTTACAATACTAGAATATGCCACGTTGCTGGATCAATATCCCTTGATATTTTGTCTACAGATTCCATCATGACAGTAAATGTCTTTAGTCATAGGAAAGATAAGTTTGTCTGACAAGTGTGTGAAGAGTTCAGGAATCTCATGTGTACTGTGACACACAAGGAGACAAATACCTGCATAGGGTCTTCAGAAGGTGAGGAAGATGGGCTCTTGAACATGGCTGAAGGGCTTGACTTTGAGTAGAAGGCATGCCTCCTCCACTGTGACGGGAAGAGAAAAGAGTGAGTTCGATCATGCAGAGGTGAGAAGTTTTCATCTGGTAATTTATATTTTATCTGAATGAGGAGTCATCTGTTGTTGAATGATGAAGGAGAAGGGAATTCAAAGGTTTGAAAAGCATGGACAAGTTTTGAAATTGCCATTGTGGAGAATATGGGAATGAAATGGCCAGAGAAATGTAGAAGGATTGTTAGGTAATGCTGCCATCACAGGAGAAAGCGAAGACCTCAGATTTATAGAGATATGGATTTTCCTGACTATGCGATTTTCTTCAGGAATATTGATCTGCCTATTTTCAGGAATGGGGAAGCTGAACAGTTAGATTCACCCAAGGTAGTTTTGTGAGGATCTAATGAAAGGACAAAGAGTCAGTAGGATTAGGGGAATAAATAAGAAGAATAATTGTAAGGAAGGTCCCTGGAATTTAAGCTCGATATTGAGAAAGTAAAACCAAGTTGGGGGTTGGGTGATGGGGAGAAAGTAGTCAATTGATGGAGGTCTCAGTGTGCCTGGAAGTTCGTCTTAGCGGTAGTGATTTAAATAGCAAGCAGGAAGGATAGGCAGGAGGATAGGGAGGGGAAAAAGTACTTCACTTAGTGATTTTGGTGGTAGAGAAGTTTCAGGAATTGACAATATGACTCTTTTTTTAAAAAAAATATTTTTAATTATAGTTGACATACAATGTTGTTCTGGCTTCAGGTGTACGACACAGCGATTTAACATTTACATACCTTACCAAAAGATCGCTACAATAAGTATAATAATGTGCGTGACACTTATAGTAATTGGCTCAAGTGAGGGGATGGCAAAGGTTCCTTGGAGATATGAAAAGTCATAACTGAAAGACCTGATTGCAAAAGGGGGTATCTTTGGATGTCGAAGTCCCTTCAAGGTGATGGCAAGAGACAGATGCAAAGATTTCAAGTGCCTATGACCAAGGCTGGCCCCGAATAACATAACAGTAATGGAAAAGATCACCAAATCCAAAATCTAGAGAGCCAAGTTCTCCTCACATTTAGTCTCTAACTGAGCAACTTTAGGCACATAGCTTAATGCCTCCAGAGCTTTGTTTGCTCACAGAACATGAGAGAATTATTCAACATGATCTCTAAGATTCCTTTAAACTGTAAAGGTGCTTATTCGATGATTCCTTTATACCATTCTGTTGGGGTTTGACTGAATCAAGCTTTTCTCTCGAGTTCTGGCAGACTGAGAAATAGATGTAGGAATACAAAACCAAAAAACAGCTTGATTACTGGTAGAGCTGGACTGGAGAATGTAGCTTGGACTTGGGCCCAAGAGACTTTTCTCAGTTTTTTCCTTGAATTGCGTTCATCATTCTGGTCCTGGCAAAGCAAGCATTGGACAGGCCATTCCCCAGCAGGCTTACAGCATGTAGAAGACAAGAGGCCAGAGAGAAAGAGAGAGGCCACACGTAGGCAGTGGTTACTGACACACTGACCCTTGCTGACACTGGGAAGGTTTGCTCACTGGTTTAGGTCACTCTTCCTCCCTAGAGAGATGAATAGAGGAAAGGAAGGTGAAAGGTTTCTTTCCAATACCACCAATTTAGTAGAAGTATCTCTTTTATCATATGAGGCAGGAACTTGGAGAAAATAAATGTTTTTTCCTTCGTGATATATAGAGTAACAATAAAAAATAAATAGTTTTGAGTTATATCTATGAGGTTATACATATACAGAAAGAGAGATGAAGAGTTAACATGGAAAAAAGTTTCTTGAATGATGACAGAGTTCCAAGAATATTTTTCCATAGTTTTCCAAATATGCCATTTGTACCTTGGATTCAAGTCAAAATTATGAGGTCTCTAAGCAACATAACCAGAGACATTAAACAGGGCTTGCATCATTTTAAAATAAATGAAAATAAACAGATCCCCCGTTACCTTAGCTCTCTACCCAGGTCAGTCGATCTCATTTAAGGTGACCTACTTTGGTGCTGTTAACAGTTGCAACAAGTATGGTAAAAGCCGGGCTGCAAACCAGTGAGAAAAAAGCAATGTGCGTCTTCAATCATAGCTTTCTGGCCTCCACCTCTCTGACACTGTTAAGCTGACATCTTTGATTCTTCTGGTTCTGAGACTTTAGTATGGGGATGCTGGAAAGCAACTAGCTAAACGGCCCATTAACAACAGGAGCTGCCTCTGAATATTAGGAATGTTGCCCAGGCCCTGACTTGCTCATAGAAGTAGGCAGGTGAGAGATATCAGGAGAGTACCATTTTTCCCTTTGAACTTCTTCTCTATTGAGATTTCTAAAAGTCCACCCTTGGATGCTTATATGGAATAGAAGGGAGGTTAAAACACTGCTTGAGGAATGCTAGTTTAAAGCTGAATTTGTTACATGGGAGAAGTTACCTATCAGTTTGTTAACAATGTCTAAAACCTTAGTATGAATTAGCCTTCGCAAATCTATTTCGCAGGATAACTAGCTGAGGGCAGGCTCCTCTAAGAAAGCAGAGGGACAACATGCATTTGGAATGGCTGGTGCTCAGGAGTGGCTGAGGGGAATGCAAAACAAGGTTGAGGGATGACAGCCCTGAGCAAAACCAAGAAATGAAGGAAACGGTGCTGCCTGAGGAGATAGGAGGACATCAGTGACCATTTCCACTTTTTGCCACCTCCGCATAAGGTTAGCTATGCCCCGCCCCAAACACCTAGAAGACACCATGCACACACCAGGATCACAAGCTTTATCTCCAGCAGCAGCCACCACACCTACTCAGACTGGACACACACAATACACACACACACACACACACACCCCAACAACTAGAGAATGAGCAATAGAAATAACAATGATCCCAATTTAAGTCTTACTATAAAATAGGAGCTCCTTAGAATACCAAGTGGTAAATATTTTAACGGATGATGATTAATTGATTTTGGAACCAAAATATAAATAATTCTTCTTTACTAAAATCGATGCATGCTCCCCTCCTGTACTCCCTTCTGACCACAGCTGGGGGAAGCTACCCCCTTTATCTTGCTCTACAAAGCGCTGCCACATGGAGAGAACAAAGAAGACTAGGGAACTGGGAAACCCGAGTTAACTGGAGCTCGAGTAATTAGAGTTCCCACTTAAATAGATAATTTTCTGTAGTTTTTGAAAATAAGAACAAAGGAACCACTGGCACATGGATTTGGGCATTAAAGAATATTTCCAGGGTAAGTAAAAACCGCTTGGCGGGAATTAGTCAATGACTTCGCCACATAATTTCCAAGTGCTGCCTTTGGGACACGCGAACTCCCTTCTTCATTAGCACTCCCTGTGAGAAGTGAGAGAACATTTTCGGCTCTGACAAGAAGGAGCGGAAGCAGCAGGGCCAGACTAATCCCTTTAGTGCACTTAAACACAATCCAGACACAGTGCGAATTTTAGAATTATTGTTATTTTTAAAAGGAATTTAATTATATTAAATTTCTTTACATACGATTATATACATATTATATAATACTCCTTATAATGAAAAAGAAAGTTAATTTTTTTAACCATGTTCTGCTTACTGAGGCAGGAAAATGGGCTCACTGAGTCGAATGATTTTATAAGGCATTCTCTGGCTTCTTATATAAGGTTATTTTATATTTATATATATACACGTGTATATATGTGTGTATATATGTGTGTGTGTGGCATTCTCTAACCAATGCTGAGATAACCAAGATATTCTATTTTTCAAGCACTTCAGCTAATTGTGGCTTTCTCGTACAAATTAAATACAATATTTCTTTTATTCAGTTTGGCACTGTTGCAACAAATGTACATTTTATTCATTTCTAGGACATTGAGGAGTCTCAGGAGACTAAGCAGCAGGCTGCAGAGAGAAAATCTGTGGTGTTGAATTTCGACATATCACTTAATTTTCTGAGTTATTTAATTTCATCTCTCAAATAGGCAAATCATCACTCTCTTTGGATGACTCAGGCAAGAAATCAAATCTCTTTGCCTCAATTCAGTTTGTATTTTCCTCATATTAATTATCTTAGTCACAAGGAGCTCTGCTCCCAGACCAGCCCCTGCTCTAGTATTTTAACAAGGGCCTCGACAAGGAAGGTTCTGGCTGTGCTGCAGTGTTTTCTGTCAGATTCTAAGTTCCCCAGAGGGCACAGATCGGGTTTGAACCCAACATTTGGGGTTAATTTCCAACTCTTTCAATTCTGACAGCTTTCACATTTATTTATTTATACCTACAGTGCATTAGGAAAGCAGAAAGAGGTCCTATAGCCACTGGCAGAAATTATGGAAGCTTAATTTATTGAAGTGTTTATTTATGTTTCCCCCAAATTTTACCTTCTCCCCAATATGCTAAGATTTTTCTGGACCTACTAGAAGACTACCTCGGGCATCATTGTAGTGGGAAAAGCGCAAGCACTAGAAACTTTTCTTAACTTTCACAAAACTTCAAGCCCATTGGTCTGATGATGTTGAGTATCTAAAGAGTGAGAAGAGAGAGAGAAGGTTCTGGAGAGAGCAAGCAGGAGACACACAGGAGAGATTACTGGGGATTGAGAAGGGAGAAAGTGCCGAGCATCCTGCACATTCCTCTGTGCCCGCCTGTGAGACAGAGTTGGAAGGGAATCGATATCTGGCTTCCAAGAAGTGGTCCAGGTAAGTGGCCACATATGGGGATGGTTGCATGGTGCACCCGAGGAGGCGGCTCCAGATGGTGAACCAAGATTTAAAGGTTGTGGAGAAGGTACAGAGAGAGGGATCTCCCTGCAGGTATAGGCATCCTTTCCCTTTTGGCTCTGGCTCTTATCACCTACCCTACTCCCATTCTGGGCAAAGCCTTCCACTTACTGAAATCTTACTCTGCCTGTAAGGCTAAGTTTGAGTCTTTTCTGCTGAGGCTGTTCCATTTACTCTGGTCCACTTATTCTGCTCATCATCAGAACTCCTCCCACACTTACAGATTGCTCCACATAAGGAAGCATTTGACAATTGTTCTGAAGTCTTGCTTCATTCATTCATTCCACAGATACTGAATTCCTGTTATGTGTGCCAGGCTCTGTTCTAGGCACCAGGAGGGTACTGTGTACAAAGGAGGACCCTGCCCTCAAAGCCCTCACATTCTAGTGGGGAGGAGACAGGATTATAGCTTCTGCTCTTTAATGCATGTGAGGCTCTTGTCTCAATCTAATTACAGGTCATGAGAAGGGAAGAGTCACAGAATAGTTGTGTGGGCACAGCTCTCAGACCACTCTTCACGAAGAAGTGGTACATCACGAACTCCCCAGAATACACCAGAATATCTGGGTTCACTAGGTAATTAAGGAAAGATGATCCACAAATGTCAGGTAGGATCTTATAAACCTGTCTCAGGCACAGTGAGATCTCAGAATTTTTTTCATCCTAGAATTTGTATTTCATTACTATTATTGCTAAAGACTCCTGCATGTAAATATTGACTTTTGGTGTATTTCCTTTGACTTTAGTGTTGAATTTAGAATCCTCAAACAGCTTGGTAAAGAGACTACTGGTGATTCCTGAGGTGCTTCTGTACCTTTCCTGCTCCAGTTTGAATGCATCACAGTTGGTTAAAGAAACTTTTTTATACTCAGGAGTCAAGACTTGGCAAATCCACTTAAAGCTAAATATCTTCCCAGGCCTAAGTTAGATGTCAGTTTGAAAATTGGCTTCCTTGCCAATAGAAAGATAAAACATAGAAGTAAGGCAAATTAAGAGTGGGTGGTCATTTTCCAAATTGCTGGCATTGTCAAAAATTATTCCTCTACAATATGGAAAGCCAAATATGACCCTGGAGAAAGAAGTCTTGGATCCACATGGAATAGTGAAGAGATTGATGGTTTCTAAGAAATGCGATTATTTTACATTTGGTATTAGAATCACTTGGTTAGACCATTACTTCCTGATGAAGCATTCTTCTTCTTCTTCTTCTTCTTCTTTTTTTAAATGCCTTCAGCACCTGGTATTCCTGGGTGGTCTCCCATTCAAGCACTAAACAGGCCTGATCCTGCTTAGCTTCTGAGATCAGATGAGATCGGGCACGTTCAGGGTGACATGGCTGTAGATATGAAGTATTCTTCTTGTTGATAATTATCATTTTGTGAGGCGGAGGTGTCTACCATGGAATTAGGAATTGTCATTTATTTTTTTTATAATGGCATGTCAACAGTAAAGACAGAAAAGTCTACAAGGAGCAGGGTAGTGGAAAGAGATATTTGTGATCATTAACTTGGTAAATAAATAATCATGGATCTCAAACAGACTCTAGAGAGATGCCAGATGTTACTAGAAATTGAGAGGAAACCTGGCTGGGTATGCATGTGAAATAAGATCTATCCTTGCCAATGCCATCTGTGGCAACCGAGGTTTCAAAGAGGAAAATTAAGGCTTTCAAAGCTTCACTTGCAAGTTGGCATGTAGTATTTTGTTTTAAAAAAGGGAGAGAAAGCTAATGTATAAAAAGACTGTTTTTTGTGCTTGCATTTTACATTACAGAAAGTTTCATGCTAAGTAAATAAAGCTAGGATTGACTTCCCATCCCCCAAAGTCAATTGATAGAGGGTATGTACAAAAAGAATGAGATTTTATCCTTTTTTGGAAAGCTGACCCAGAACAAATTGCATCCTTCAGTCACAAGCACATACCAGATGAAAGAACCCTGGAAGAATGACAAAGATAATTGTCTTATGTCAATTTCTTTCCAGCTTTATTTAGTAAGTGATGTTTTACAGCCACATTTTGGGGTCTTTGAGCTTCCTTTGGCTATATGGAGATTAAGCCACATTAGAGAATTCATAGGACCCCTATATTTTCAGGGTGTTATCCTGCCAGGTGTTTTCAGTTTTTCTCAGTGAAGTGATCATTTGACTTGAAGAGGTACACTTTCCAAGTTTTGTTTCTCAAGTTATAGCTATACTTGAAAATTTTGTCCCTTGATAAGGACAAAAATGGAGGGAGGGTGTTCCATTTAAGTAGGATGAATGATAAGGCTGACACAGTAGATATGGCAGAGCCCAGGAAATGCCAGCTTTTTAAGAATGCACCATTCCTGTCCTGGCATAATAATGCTAGGTTTTCTTGGGAGATATTGTCACTCATCTATCTCTGCTTGGTGGCATGATGATTTCGTAATCTTTGTAGATTTCCCACAGATGCTGCTCCTGTGTCAGCCAAAGCCATCATTTAAGTTTACTTTGCAAATGACTGAGAACTAATTTCCAAAAATTGAACTAGACAGTAAAAATTAGAACAAGAACCTATTGTTTTTAGTTAATAAAAACAACATGAGCCACAGATCACAGATATAAATTAAGTTTTGTAAATATTATTTGGAGACTTACAATACAATACAAACACATTTTATTTGCTTGGGGAAAAAGAGGAGTAAAGAGAAAATCTTTCATTGCTATAATTTTTTGTTACTAGGAAACGCTGGATTTCAACCATGTTGTGACTGCTAACATCCCACAAATAAGGTGAAATCCAAAAAGGTCTTCCTGTCTCCAAACGTATTATAAACCAGTTATTACTATATGCTGCCAATGCATGTTCTCACAGCTAAGGACTTAGCTAATAAAACAACCAGTTGGGCAAACCATCAAATTCAGTTGTGACATTTGCACGTTGGTTGTCCGAAGAAGGCATAGGATTGAAGTGTATAGATTCAATGATTTCTACGTTCTTTAATTCTTATAGACACACTAAGAATTTATAAGAATTAAGTGATGAGGGCTTTAAAATCCTCTGAGATAACCAAAAAGACCATGCAAACAAGAGTGCCACTTTCTATCCTAATACCCAAGGTAAATCCCAGCGCATTACCATCTGTCTGAGATGATCTACTTATTTGTATATTAGACTGTGCTTCCATATCTTGTGGTTTGGCCCTAAGTTCTAAAGTATAATTGAATTAAACTTGTATATACCATGTTAATAATTATAGGCAATATGCTTTGCTACAAACCATGATAAAAATGAGACTATAATGTACCACAATATTATTCCTAAAAGTCTCTGCATGATTAGGATAAATTAAGAAGAGGAACTAGAGGAATTTGCTGCATTACCATTTCTTTCCAGAAGTATAGAACAAGGCAGGTGACCCCATAAGTCACTGGATACTGGGTGTTGCCTTTCAGGATAACATATCTCTGTTTAAATCCTAGATTCCCACAAGCGTAAAACAACAATGTTTATTTTAGTATTCTTCTGTTATCCAAATAAAGCTTCTGTAGACCGACTGACTTCTGCCAACGGGACAGGACAGAACTGTTATCTAATACTCTGAATGTGATAAGATTTGCTAATTAGTCCATAAATATGCTGGATGAAATGAAGCCTCTGCTGAACCGGATGAAAAAATATGCAAAGTAAATATGCTGCTGGCTTCATTACCAGTTTCAGGTACATAAATAAAACAAATGGAAATTTTAATACCCTTTTTTAAGTTAAATTGTCTGGGTGCTTCAGGTGTGCATATGGATACTTTGATGGTTGCCCTCAGTTCCTTTTTCAGTGAACTAAATTTTTGTTTGATATAAACCTGTGGTTGGTTTGTTTGTTGCCCCTGGTTTTAAACTTACAGGTTTTCTGAAATGATTCAGGGGCCCCTTGACTTGAGAGTAGGGATGAATAAATTTTAGGGAGAAACCCCTGCTTGCTTTCAACCAGAGCAGCTTTCATCTTTTTCATATATTTGATTTCTATGTAAGGTTTTTTTGTGGGGCGGGGAGGGAGGGTGATTTTCACTGCTTAAAAACGTACTTGAAAACAGTTCGTAGAGATCATTGTGCTAAAAAAACCTATGTAGTTAAAGTGAGCCATCATAAAACATATTCTCAAAATGGGAGTTAACACTTCTTAAGGCCTATGGAAATGAGCCAAAGTTAGCAATATGCAAAACTAAGGGACTCAAAGCTAGGTAGACCTGAATGACAAAGGCAGCAATGGGAAAGCAGAATATAGGTGGGGAAACTTTCCCTCATCATGTAATGAAAGTCCACACTGAGTCTTTGTTAACTCCCAGAGCACATCTACACTGAAAACTGGCAATGATAATCTTGCTTGAATGTCATCTTTGAAGAGGTGACTGCTTCTGGACGGTGACTTGCTTGAAATCAGCTAAAATTTAATATAGAACCCAGAGCATTCCTTGTGGCTAAGTCCACCATTGGGTTTAGGCCAGAATACAATTTATTCGACCTGCAAATTACATCCAAAGATTATTGCTTTTTAGAAGGATTTTGTCTTAATGAAAGGAAATATCAATTTGTATGCTTTGTTTTCAGAATTAAAAGCAGTAAGTTTGGAATTGAAAAAGACACTTTAAAAATAGATTTCTAGCTATTTTTATGGGGATAATCCATAAACTCCTAGGCCATACTTTTACTTTTTAAGTCAAAACTAAAGTAACATCTTTGTCCATTGGGAGGTAAAAGGTACATTCCCCTTCGATCTGTTCCTACAAAGGAGAATGTTAAATGTTTTACAAATAGTCTTGTCCATTAAATTCCTTTATGGGAACACATCCTAAGAACTATCTAGAGATTAAAAAAAGATTTATGCACAAGAATGTTTCAGCTTTATTTTTAATGAAGAAAAATAGAAAACTACTTAAATAGCCAGTAAAAGAAATTTAGTTAAGTAAATTATGATACATTCACATACTGGAATGTTATGTAGCTCTCTGATGCCATACTTTTGAAGACAAATGATTTTAAAAATTCTGATATAAATGTTAAGTGAGTGTACATTAAATATAGATATAGAGTTAATTGAGTACAAATGCTAAGTAAATTGAATTTAGTCCCTGTATGTTTAAAAATGTATAGATATAAGCATAAAATGACAATAAGGAAATTTATTTAAATATGAACAGCATTTACATCTGTATGTTGGAATTAATAATAATTTATATCTTATTTCCCTCTAGACTTTTCTTTATTACATTCTTTATTAAGAGACCGCATTAATTTTAGAATCTAAGAAAGCTAATTATGTGGCAAGGTACTTGTGCAGACAGAAGTTGACATACTTTTTTTCTGTGAGAAAATATATGGGTAAAAGGAACTTGGAGTCACTAGGGAGGAGTTGGGTAATTTGCCTGAGAATTCCCAGAGCATCAAGAGGAAGAGAGATCCAGATTTCAGTCCCTTCTTCGTACAGTATTCAAAGCAACTGAAACTGTTGGGTGGGCTGGATAGCTCTCTCTATGATCCAATGACAGGAGAGGAGAATAAACTCTTCATGCATAATCATCACAAGGACAAAAAGAGGCAGCACAAAATGGTTGTCAAAGAGGAATGATGTCTAGGTCTGCTGGGGTGAAGACAGGAATATGTCTTGCCTTACAGGACACTTCCAGGTCTGGCCTGGTGCTTTAGCACAGAAATTGCATCTCAGGTATATTCGTTATTATCCCCAATGGGCTCTCTCTGCTAAGGAGAAGTATTCTTTGAGAAGGGCAAATATAGACTCAAACCATTTAGTTGAAACTCTAAAAGGAGATATAAATTTATTTTGTACCTCCAAGATGATAAAATGGGTCCTAGCAGTTGTCATTTTCAAAAAGAAAAAGGATAAACTTAGCTAAGAACACATACAAGCATGATTTGAGATAAAGTGCTATAAAATGAGATGAAATGGTATAATAAAAGTCAAGAATGATTAAGATCAGAAAAAAATCATCAATAATTATAAAAATAAAATAACCAGATTAAAAATATTTAGATTATATGAATAGTAATAAAAATAACTTAAAGAATATTTTTAATATTTTGTTATATATCCTTTGAGATTCTCCATAAAAGTGGTATGATATAGCTGTTTGTAATTTGTGTAACTTAAAATTTTACCACATATATATTCGTACATCAACAAATATAGATCTACGTTATCTCTTTTAATATCTGTATAGGACTCCATTTTATGGTATAGTGACTGTTTTTAACATTCTGATTGTGGTGATCTAACTTTAACATTCAGATTGTTGGGATTATGATGGTGAATGAGATTCTGTTTGTAAGTGGAAACTTTCTACAGATGTTTTTCCTCCTCTTGTAAAAATACAACTGGGGCCATGCTCATATTCAGATTTAAGATAATAAGTTCTCATGAATTAAAAGAAAATTTTGTGAAGGTCAGCAGGACCTAGGCAGAAGTACATTCTGATTTATTAGGCTTGTCTCTTTATGGTAGATTAAGCAGTTGAGCCCATGTTAGTTTGACCTACTCCTCTCTTCCTGAGTCTTAAAGTAAAATATATATCAAAGAGAGATACTGCCCCTGTTCCTTCTGATGTAATAGCCTTGATCTGGGATAAGAAGCTATCTGTTCTGGTAGACAGAAATCTGGACACATACTATAAATGCTGTGTGCTCTGAATACACTGGGGTTGTTACAGTGAGTTTTACCTCTATCTTAACTGGATAAAATCCTGCCAAAACTTTTCTTTCTGGATCGTTGTAAGTTGGAAAACCTGTGGACTTATGTAGATGATCTATGACCCAAGAGGAGTAAAACACATCCATTCTGTGGGAAAACATATCTGTACCCATGAAAGTCTTTCACTAGGACAAAGGTGAGAAAGTTTGGGGGAGGATGTCACTGACAGTAGCTATGCCTTTTATTTTGTTCTTACATCCAATAATTAGAATCAGTTTTCTTTTTAAAAATATGGTAGTAAGGAGATTAAAACAATTGAACTGTTCAAGGGGTTCTAAAGAAAATTAAAAGAGGCTGGATATATCATAATTTATTCAGCCAATTTTTTATAGATAAACATTTAATTTATTTCTTGCTCTTTTTGTTACTTGGTTTGCAAGCATTCTTGTCAATATATCTTGTCACATTTATTTGCTTATACACTTAGAATTATTGCCTTAAAATGTAATTATTGAATATGAGTTTATAAAACCTTAAAGTTTTTGATAGATATTGTTAAGTTGCTCTCCAAAGAGATAATAATTTATACTTTTACAAAAGTATTTGAGAATAGTTGTTTTCTTAATATTGTCCCCAAAGCTATGTGTTATCATTATGTTAAAAAAATGTTTACATCTGAAATGTGAAAAATGGCACAACATTGTTTTATTTTTAGATTACTCCTGATAACAATGACTAATCATCAATATTACCACTGTTTGTTTAGGACTTACTTTGTGGCCAACCACTATAATGATCACATATTTTGTTTTCTTCTCAGAATACAGTGAGGTAGGTCTTGTTAAATCACATATTCATTGGTCATTTACAACTTTTTTTTTGGTGCATTTCTGTTCATATCTTTTGCCTTTTTTTTTTTTGGTATGGAGGTACATATTGAACATTAGGGAAATCATCCTTTTCCTTATAATATCTTTTTCTGGGAATATGTCTTTATTGGCATTTCTGTTATTCAAAAGTAATGAAAAAATCTTGAAATTGAATATAAATAGTATTAAATGGTAAGATATAATCAACATTTTACACTATAGTTCATCTTAACCACTGCATTTATCTTTTCTTTTCTAAGACTGTCTATGAGATCTGGTTATAAAAGCATGGGTAGCATGCTCCTGGACCTGAGTCAGATGACAGGAATCTCTTCACTGAAAGTGTACGGTAAAGGTTTTTAAAGACCTTTTACTTTAGAGATTGACATAAGCAATATAGCAATGAAAATTCTGCTTTGCTGCCATGGTTAGACACAGTCACTTGGAGTCAACACCAAAACATACTTACTGATGCATTTAAAAACAAACGTAAATATACAATCAGCACAATTTTTATATCTTCCCTTTCTATTTTACATATCCACATCTCTTCCCAAGTCTTACATAGATTTACACATTTTAAAAAGTCTGCTGAACATTCCACTTGCTAATCAATGCTTTATTGATTAGGCTGTTTTAATTTGTCATTATTATTAACAATAATGACTCCTGATGAGACCACCTCTTCCTAAGCTTGGCTCATCAAGTCAGAGGTATTTTTTTAAACACCCTAGGCTTTCTTTTGTGATTGCAGAAATGCCACATCCTAGGAGAAAAATTAAAAACAGAGCAAGACTGAACAAAGGACAAAATGAACTCTCAATAAGATTAAGGTGATCTGCTGGTATTCTATCTGCCTGCCAAATAAAACTCAAAAACTTCTAAGGAAAATAACATCATCCAGAGTCTACAAATTTTCACACACAATGGCTAGTATACAATTATATTTAGAAGTATGGATAAAAAGTAGAAACAATTGACTGGAAACTAAGTGAAACTATTAGAAAGAGACTCGCCAATAATTTAGTCTGGAGTTATCTAAAAACTTTAAAATAAATATTGTTACTAGTTTAAGAAACTCTAGAAAAGGATAGAGAATTTCAGTAAATGTCAGAATGACTTTCATCAATAAATCAAGAAACAAGTTTTGGTGAGAATGTGGAGAAAAGAGGACCTTGGTATACTGTTGGTGCGATTGCAAATTGGTGCAAACCACTATGGAAAACAGTTTGGAGGTTCCTCAAAAAATTAAAAATAGAACTGTGACCCAGCAATTTTGTTTCTGGGTATTTATTTGAATAAATTAAAAACACTAATTAGAAAAGATATATGCACTCTTATGTTCACCGCAGTGCTATTTATAATAGCCAAGATATAGAGGCAACTTAGGTGTCCATCAATGGATAAATGAACAAAGAAGTGGTACATATATAAAATGGAATATTACTCAGCCATAAAAAAGAACAAAAATCTTGCCATCTGTTACAATATGTATGGACCTGAAGGGTATTAAGCTAAGTGAAGTAAGTCAGAGAAAGACAAATACCATGTGATCTCA
Organism: Pteropus medius; assembly: GCF_902729225.1. Taxonomy (NCBI): domain Eukaryota; kingdom Metazoa; phylum Chordata; class Mammalia; order Chiroptera; family Pteropodidae; genus Pteropus; species Pteropus medius. Next base: position 774,055 of record NW_024340695.1, on the reverse strand, counting down.
CTTATACATGAAATCGAAAGAACAAAATGAACACACAAAACAGAAACAGACTCATAGATACAGAGAACATTTTGATGGTTGCTAGATAGGAGTGGGGTTTGGGGGCAGAGTGAAGATGGTGAAGGGTGTAAGAAGTACAATTTGGTAGTTACAAAGTAGTTATGAGGATATGAAGTACAGCATAGGGAATATAGTCAATAATATTGTAGAGTGTGAGAAATGACTCACAGCCCACAACGAATACTTGTAAAATCCTTTTCAGCTCTAATGTTTACCAATTTCTGATTAAGTTCCCAGAAAGGACATGTATGAACATCTGTGCTTTTGTTTTTTTAATCACCAGGTCCTAGAAATGAAATAATATCTATTCGCCCTTTTATTACAAAAATAACAGTAAAAAGAGAATATGGTATATGTGCTACATATGGTATTGAGTGGGAGGTAAAGGCAATTACGCTGAAGAATGCCTTGTGTTAGTCCTTCTCCAATGCCAACATTTTGGCAAAATGTTGCCGACAATCATTTTGCTGAACAATATTTTTGGGAGGATTGGGAGGATCTGGATTCGTCCTGTGAGCCACCCTGTCATTTAAGCACAGGCTAGTTTTGCTTTGTCTCTGCAATTTTTCACCATCTCTGGCAGCTCCACTGGGTCTGCTACGTCCATACATACCCAGGTCAGAAATGGAAACTACCATGGCTCTCTGCTCATTTGTGAAGAACTCATTTCTCTCTAGAATTTAGTTCATCCAGATTTCTTGCATTCATTGCTTTTTGCTAGAACCATGGAAAAAATATGATTTGTTTTGTTGTTTTCACTTTTATATTTACTATGGAATAGAAAATCTTTCCTATCCTCTTAATTTTCTAACCGAAACTGGGACTTCATAGATGTTCTATTAGAAATTTGAAAAATATTGGAGAAGGGCCTCCAAGTAATGTACCATTTTAAATTGGAAAATAAATGAAGCCTCTTTGCCGTTCCTCCCAGCCAATAAAATTATGCTGTCATTTTAAAAGTTAAGTTAAAGTAATTTATGCCACAGATTTACATTTTATTCTTCTTCCCCTTATTCTAACATAACGTTAAATGCAGTTAAATGTGTTCTTTTGCTGAGTAGCCATTAGTGTATCCTATGCTCCTTGGAGAGTCTTCATTGAAGAATTTGTTTTCTTTATTAGCAAATCCCAGAAAGCAACCAAAGTTGATGTGATTATTTACATTTTGATATACAGTATTAGTTTTAAGGATATTTGAGAGAAAAATAGCATAAAGACTGGAAGAATGGAGTCAATGATTAGTCTCAAAATAGTGTGAGATGGGATTATGGGTGTCTTTTGTTTGTGTTTCTTATTATTATTTCAAATTGCTTTTTATAATAAAAAGTTAGAAAAAAAATCTGGCATGTTTGTAGCCATAAAGAACAAACCAGTAGAAGAGTAGGAATATATATTCATGGATGGCCACATCATTTTTTAAAACAAAATTTGAGTTTTAAAGGCTTTTATATCTTATGTTTGTTAATTTTTTAAATTCCTAACAGCAATGAAAGCAAAAAAAAAAAAAAATCACATTAACAAATGTCCCAAAGGTTTATGACACAACTAGATACCAATCTATACTGTGAGATGTTCAGTCAGCTCTGTATATTTGCATAGACAGTTTTCAAATCATGCACAGAAATAGTTTCTTACTTTTCATGTAATAGATATGTTACAAAAGTTTAATATAAACTAAATTTTGTAACTACAATCTCATATTCTCATTGAATATGAAACTGATTTCAGAAGTACTACTTTGTAATTTCCAGTTGGTTTTTAATAATCAGTGATTAGACTCTAAATGTAGACTTTTTTATGGGTTTATACTAATGTGGTATAGTTACAAGGGACGAGAGGAGATCAGAGACAAAAGTCATCTTCCAATAATTTAGATGTGATTTACTTTTTTGTCTTTAGGTATAAATACCGATCAGAATTACTTATGAATTTACACAGCATTAATAACATTTTGGTATATCTTTGGTCTTAATTGGATCGCTCTTCTGTTTAATTTGTTTTCAAAAATTTTGGAAGAAACTGAAACAAAGTTCACTTGCAAAATGCTATGTAAAACAAAAAGAATATCGTCTACAAAAAAGTCCTTTATATTTCTGGCCTTCTCTGAGTGAACAATCAAAAAGAGTATCTCGAACTTCTTTTTTGAATAGTGAGACACGATGATGCAAAAGACAATAACATATTTTCTTCATTAACCTGCCATATGAGTAACATTCATAGTGAAATTTTGTAATTTATATTTTATTATGAATTATAATAACTAAATGCAAACCTCAACTGCCCTCATTGAACCTTTCATTTTCAAAACCTTTCATTGTATAATATTTGATATGTTCAAAATAATTTATGCAATCATAAATTAAAACAAGTTATACAACTATACATCTTGTGAAATAGAATTCATGACAATACAATTGAAAGTATCTGTTTCATCCTCATCCTCTTGGCTTTCTGAAGGCAGCAGCTATACCCATCCAGGTCTTTAGCACATAGTTACCAAGTTATTTTTTTAAATTGTTAGTTATTCAGTTTCTGCTCATACCAGAAGTGCAATTGAGTTCTCATTATTCCATATTTTTACTTTAACTTGATATTGTCAGATTTAAAAGTTTTGCACATATAATGAGTATAAAATGTTATTTCATTATATATATATTTTTTTGGTTTATTCCTCATTACTATGAGGCTGAATACCTTGTTTTTCTGGCCCTTCTTGGTTTTTTTTTTGTGAATTACCATGATTTTTACCTATTTTTTCTAACAGGTTATGTGTCTCCTGTTTATTAATTTGTAGAAATTATTTTCTTTTCAATAAGTTCTGAATATGAATCCATTTTCAATTATATTTATTATAGATATCACATTCACTTTGTGGCTTATCATTTCACTCTTTGTGGTATCTTATGATAAACAGAACCTCTTAGGTATAATGTGGTTCATCTTTTCTTTTATAATCGCCACTTTTTCCATTTTGTTTTAGAAATCCTTCCATACCCCAAGGTGAGAAAAATATTTTCTGATTAATGTACACAACCAAATTAATGGAGGACCTAACATGGGTTAGTGACTGCCTAAGTACTGTGAGGGATATGATATGAAGATATAGTCACTGTCTTAATGGTAATTAAACATTGACTAATATTAAATATTAAAATAACGAATGCCTGTTGTGTGCCAGTCACTGTGGCAAATGTTTTGAAGAACTAAAATGTATTGAGCACTTATATGCTAAATACTTTGCATTCATCATTTTATCTAATCCTCATAATAACCTTGGCAGTAGGTAAATAATACCCATTTTACAGGGGAAGCAACAGATCTATGAAAATTTGTCCAAGTCATTCAATAATTTAGATGCTGAATATAGTCTATTTTAAGCTGATAACAACTTAACTTCAATCATTCACAAAAATTCTATACTTTTACTCCTTCCAACACACTTTGTTATTGATGTCACGATTTACATGCCTTTACATTGCGTATCCATTAACACATTTTTTATAAAGATTCACACTACTTGGATTAAAAATTACAATGCTGAATCAACAACAACAAAAAACCAGTGTAGTACTCACATAGGGATAGACATATAGACTGACAGAAGAGAAATAAAGCCATATTTTTATGGTCAATTGATTTTTAAAATAGTTAATTTAAAAAACTTAATAGATTATATTTTAGAGCAGTTTTAAGTTTAGAGAAAAATTAGGCAAAGAGCACAAGGTACAGAGAGATTCCTGGTACCCCCTATCTTACTTAACAGTTTCCCCTATGATTAACATTTTGCATTAGTGTGGCACAATTATTACAATTGATGAATCAGTATTGATATTTATCATTAACTAAAGTCCATGGTTTATATTAGGTTTCACTATTTGTGTTGTACATTCTGTAGTGGTCAGCTGATTTTTGACTATGGTGCCAAGACCATTCAATGGAGAAAGAATAGTCTTTTCAATGAATGGTGTGAGGTTAACTGGATATCTACATGCAAAAGAATGAATTTGGATCCCTACCTGATAACACATACAAAAACTAACTCAACATGGATTGAAGATATAAATGTGAGCTAAATTAAAAAACTCTTAGAAGAAAACATTTGAGTGAGTCATTGTGAACTTAAACAATATTTCTTAGATATAACACCTAAAGCACAAGTAGCCAAAGACAAATAGGTAAATTGAACTTCATCAGAGTTAAAATCTCTTATGAATCAAAACACACTATAAAAAAAATGAAAAGACAATCCACAGAATGGGAGACAATATTAGTAAATAATATATCTAATATAGGTCTACTATCCAGAATATATAAAAAAATTTTACAACTCCAAAGTAAAAAGACAAATAACCTTATTATAAAATGAGCAAAAAATTTGAATAGACATTTCTCCGAAGAAGACACATAAACAGTCAATAAACATATGAAAACATACTCAACATCATTAGTAATTTGGAAAAATTAAATCAAAACTTCAATAAGATATAATATTACACATGCTAGGATCGCAATAATAATAATCATCATAATAAGAGGATAATAATACATTTGGCAAGGATGTGGAGAAGTTGGAATTCTCTTACCTTGCTGGTGGGACAGTAAAATGGTGCAGCCGCTGCTATGAAAAACAATTACTCAAAATGCTGAATGTAGAGTTACCATATGACCCAGCAGTTCCACTCCTAGATATACCCAAGAAAAATAAAAACATTTGTCCACACAAAAACTTGTAAATTAATGTTCATAGCAATATCATCCATAATATTATTTAAAAAGTGGAAACAATCCAAATGCCCATCAACTAATGAATGAATAAATTAAATGTAATATATATTCATACAATGAACTTTCAATTCCTTATCAAATAAATACTATATTTTTATTGCATGATATTTTTATTCAAGCCACCCGGCTCCGTAAATATACATCTGTATAAATTATCATTTAATTATGGTGAAATAACATATGTCACTAACTGTAGGACATTAATCTTACTAAATTAACCAGGAGTAGAAAGTTTCTTACTTCCTGAAAAGTTATTGAATTTATATCTATAATGAACCACGATTATACAGAACTTTAAATTCCATTAACAATATATATTTAGCATATTTATTTTTATTGAACCATTGGAGAAATCATAAATCAGAACATTTGTTTCATCTGTATTTGAAATAAATCTTGTATTATGTCAGATATTACCAGCAATTTAAAAGTAAAATGATTAATTTATTGAAATTGGAATAATGATAAAGTCTATTAAAAAGGAGCTTGAAGTGTTTGCAAAAAAATTCTCAATGATAAGCTAGTATCAAAGCCAACAGGGTAGATATCTGCTAACCAGAACATACTGAAATGACACAATATTTAGAAAGTTTTAAATAGCACACTAAGAGGCTTACTTTCAGTAATAATATTCACAGGCAAGCAGAGACTATGACGGAATGAAAATGCAAACCAGCAGCATCACTGCCTCAACAAGTACCATCAAGAGCTAAGAGGTCATCAACAGAAGTAACACTGACAGAACAAAATACCCCAATGGGAACTCTTCAAAATCATAGCCAGAGATACAGTGTTTAATCCTATTGTTTATAAATGAATATAGTAACATTCTTGGGAGATTGTCTAAAGCCAGGTATCTAAATGAATAGTGCTTCTGGTAAATGGAACAATATATTTTGAAAATAAAGCTTAGTAATAATAATAATAATAATAATAATAATAATAAATAATAATAAAATAGATGCCTTGAATAGAGGTGGATTTCTAAGAGCGTGGGTACCCCAGAGTTGCTAAACAGCATTGGACATTCCAATAAGGGCTACCTCAGCACAAGGTGTTCAATTTTGAGGGATTTGAAACCATCTACATACCAAATATTTTTCTTTATTATTTTTGTTGTCTTAACACCAAAGACCATTTCCAAGTTATTATAAAATGGTTTGGGACATCTAAATTATAAATTCCAAAGTGGTGACTTTGAGAAGTTATGAATACCAAATTGGTTAAGTTTGAAAACAAAAATTTTTGGCAGTTTTTAGTGAATATCACCCTCATACCCAGGGAGATTCCTTAATTAGTATACCATATGGACCCTTTCAACTGGTTTCATAACTACTTCTCCTCTTTCAATACATAGGCAAAAGCTAATGTTTTGCATGTCTTCTGATATTAGATATAATAAATTATAATACTTATAAATATGAAATTCATTTGGAATTGCTCATTAATTGTAAACATTTGAAAATATTTTATATAAATGACTGTAGCTTCTAGGATGGTTTCTGTATTAGTCAGAGTTCTATCAGAATATATATATATATCTCCTTATGGATGATACTTGACTTACAACAATTTGACTTACAATTTTTTTACCTTAACATTTTCCAGTGTTATGATAGTGCAGAAGTGATACATTCAGTAGAAACCGGCTAGGCTAAGCTATGATATTTGGTATGTTAGGTGTGTTAAATGCATTTTTGACTTTACCAAGACATAACCCCATTATAAGTCAAGGAGCATCTGCACATATAAGGAGATTTATTATAAGGAATTGACTCACATGATTACAGAGGCTGAGAAGTCTCATGATTTGCTGTCTGCAAGCTGGAAACCCAGGAGAGCCAGTGGTATAGTTCCAGTCTGAGTCCGAAAGGTCTGAGAACCTGGAGAACGAATGTTCCAGACCAAAAATAGTCAAACAGACAGAGTGAGTTCTCCCTTACTCTGCCTTTTGTTCTATTCAGGCCCTCAACAAATTGAATAAGGCCCACATTGGAGAGGGCAATCTACTTTACTCAGTCCACCAATTCAAATATTAATCTTTTTCAGAAACACCCTCACACATACTAAATCGATGTACCCTGGCTCCTAGTCAAGTTGACACATACAATTAACCATGATAATTTTCCTCAGAAAATGACCTACTAGAAGGTCAATTCATTTCTATAAACCCTTAACTGAAATAATTGAAATAATGAAGTTATATAGAAGCCTCTGTTAGTCATATATGGGAACGTACTTATACACTTTATGAGCTAAATATCATTATTACCTTCGTTTTACTGAGTGGAAATTGAGGGTTAAATAGCTTGCCAAAGGTTACCCAGCTAGTAAATGGCAGGATTGTGGTTCAGACTCCAGTCTATTTAACATAAGAGACACTACCCTTAGCCAGATCACTCTAACTGTAATGTGGAAGGCACATTTGAGGAGTTGTGGGTTGTGTACTGGAGGCAGAAAGACAATTACCAGCCCGTGACTGTGTGGATGAAGACCTTGGAATAATTTTAATGCTTTTATGAAGAATAAAATAGACTAGTGGCCAATACATGCGCATGTGTGTGTGTGTGTAGGTATATATAAAATGTATATATGTATATATGTATTTATATATAAAATATATTCGTATATGTACATGTGTATTTATATATAAAAATATTTGATATATAAATGTGTATATATACATTTATACACACACATTTTGTGTGTTGGGGGAAAAGTAGGATGGGTATATATGAAAGAATGCAAGGAGTCAAGGGTGACTGAGGTTTCTAGCTTAGATATGTTCCATTCCAATTACCCACATTATTACAGTTGATCCTCACATAAGTAATAGCGATAATAGCAGATTACATTTGCCCAGGATAGGAGACATAAAAGGTTTTGAAACGAGTGTCTTTCATTGGTTCACAGGAACCATACATGGTGCATAATGAGAAGCAGTAGTCTTAGTCCTAACAGATCTTCCTTTCTAGCCCAAGCTGGTAGAAAGGTACTGGCTCCTGCCAAGCTGCTATCATCAACATATTGAGTTGATGAGTTTGTAACAGAGGAAAACATGAAGGGATGAAGTGTAAGAAGTACCCCCCTCGTTTATGATCTCTGGGCATATGGCTAGGAACAGGAGGAGAGAAAACATTGTGCCTACCGATATTTGCTAGTCCTATAATAAATTTTGATTGAAAAATTCATTAATTTTCTTTTAAGATGTTCATTAATTGTTACCACCTTGATACAAAAGCATACTCTCATTATTGGGAGTATTAAAACATTGAGAGACACTAAAATCAGCTAAGTCCCTTTAGCCAAATACAAGACCCACACTGGTCAAAGTGCTCTGGGTGGAGTTCATTACTTAATCAGCTAGCTTCCAAAAGCAAAGTATCTTCTTCTAATTTCTTAGACATTATCTTCAATCATGCCTTTAGTTTTTGAGGTGTGTTGACTTATCGGCAAAGGTTTGCCAATACCTCAGAGAAACTACTAGAATGGAAGGCTGAGTTAAAGAAGAGGGTCCTTAAAGTAAAGACGAGCACTTTCTTGGATAAATGTCCTAAGTGGAATTGTGGAATCATAGAGCTGTGTGCCTAGGGCATTTAAAACGTCAATAGAGGCATGGGCCCCTTCTATCTTTGGAAGCTCTTGGATTTAAAAAGCAATTTTTTTAAAATGACAAAACGGTTACAATTCTTGAAATATAGCATGTATACATTTTAATAAATGAATATGTTTAATGCAGAAATATAGTGTAATGTTTTTTAGAAGATAAAACATTTTCAAAGTTATATATTCAAAATATATGATGGTGTTGGAATATCATTTAATGTGATGCAAGAATAAAATTGTATAATGAAAGTCATCATCTTTCAATGTGTTCAGTATATCTCATTTAACATCCACGTTTGAGGCCCTTCACAAATGTGGACCTCAAACAAATGGTATCTCAGGTCCCCATTAGGAGAGGGATGGGCCCGACTCACTTGACCCAAGAAACTACTTCACACAAGACCTCAGACTTAGTTGGCAAATGGTGATACTGCTTCTGAGACTCTCCTGTTTCCTCCCACCAATTCTCCTCCTAAGAAATATTTCTTGATGGAACATTTTGAATGTTAATGACTTAGGAAGTTATATAACTCAGCTCCTTGTGGGAATGACTCAAAGCACTTTATTCTTCAAAGGAATTCTTTTTGATACTATAACACAATCCTTGGTGCAGAACCTCTGCAACAGTGCTGGCTGGGTTCTGGAGGCACACCAATTTGGGTTCAACTTCTGCTCTGCCGTGACTATTTAAGTGATCTTGAAAAATTAGCAACCACTCTGAGCTTTCATTTCACCTCTAAAATGGGGATAATAATAGTCCCTGTTTTACAGAGTGGTCTGAAGATTAAAATGAGTTGCTGCAAGTAAAGCACTAGTGTGGCTCTAGTGTGCTGCCTGACATCTATCTGGTCAGTACTCAAGAAATGTTAGGCACAGTTACTGTTATTCTTTCCCCACAGTTATGCTCAAATTTCCCTTGCCACAGGGTTCTACATAGAAGATACAAAAACATTCAAGACAAAACTTTTACTATTTTTTGGTATTTTTAAGTATTTTAGATATTTTACTTATTTTAAAGAGGGTCGAAGGCATGAATTGCTGTGGTCAAATGTCATAGCCTTTATGTAGTACCAAACTCAGCCTCCAGATGTCAGTATGAACTCATCTGATGGAGGCAGTTGCACTCAAACAGCGGGAAGGTTAACATGCCTCTCTACTCGTCTACATTAAATAGCATTGCAAATGTACAATAACCATTCTTTGATTTTAAAAAGGTAATCAATAGACTGGCTTTTTTTTTGACTTCAGAAGACATAAAACTAGTAATGAAATATGCAAGTGCCTGAATCTGGAAGTACCATTGCAGAAAAGTTGACACCTTATCCACACACACACAAAGAAAAAAAGAAAGAAAGAAAAAAAAGGAAGAAGGGTTGTATCTGACTCTTGCTCTTGGAAAAAAATTGTTTTTACATGATTGTGATATGAAGTCTATGGGTTTTCAAATTATTCAAGAGAATCAGAGGCCACATCTAACATTTTCTACATTCTGCAGCTGTGCAGTACACATTTAGAACCGTTTCCACTAGAAAAGTAAATTGGATAAAAAAATTGTTCCACACCTATGAAAACCATGTAAAATTAAATTACTCTATAACATGGCCCAGATTTATTATGGCACTTGCTACAGAAATCTCAAAAAGAAGTTTGCTCCTAGAAGACACTGCTACCCATTTTACTGAGCATCTACCGTGTTTCAAGCAAATTTTAGATGTTGGGAATACAGTTGTGAACAAAGCAAACAAAATTCCTTTCCTTGGGGGTTTGCAATCTAGGAAAAAAACACAGACAATAAACACGATAAATAAATAAACAACAAAATAAAATAGCATATTAGAAAATAATGATTTCTACAGTCAAAAAATAAAAAATAAAGAAGAAGAGAAGGAAAACATTTAAAATACAGTAGTTTATATGGTCCACATTGAAAAGGTGACATGTAAGTAAAACCTTGAAGGGAGTGAGGGTGCAAGCCAGCAGTGTATCTGGAGGAAGAGCACTCCAGACCCAGGGGCCAACAAAGGCTTCTGGGACAATAAGAAGGCTATGGTGGCAGAAACAGAATGGGGTGGGACTCCTGGGGATTTGGGGTAGAATAGTGATGTGATCTGACTTATGTTTTAATGGAACTTCTCTGGTTGCTCTGCTAAGAATAGACAAAGTGTAGAAAGGACAGAAACCAGTTAGGAAGCTTCTATATTGCTCTAAGTTAGACACTATAATGGTTTAAAGGAAGACTTCAGGTAGGGTGTCTAAAGGTTAATGTTCAAACTAAGATTCCTGGATGCTTCTGTGCCTGAAAAGGTCTACTATGTTAAGGATGAAGCTGTTTTAAATTAAAGTCCACTCTAAAAATTAATTAGCCAACAACAAATGAGCCGCCATAATCATTTTAAGCTAATAGATAGCTTGAGAGCAGATTATGGTTGAAGTTCACAGAAAATAAACCTTTTATTTTATAATAATGTGAAAGGAAGGGTCAGAAAATATGTCAGCATGAAATATACATGGAGCACAGTGATTTTTATGGGAGACAAAATGCAAGGTTTCTTCTGACCCTGGCAAAAATATTGCAATCAGATTTCATTCAAAATAAATAACTTCCTATCTTCTCTTGAATCCTAGTTTTAAAATAAATCACACCTATCTCAGAAATATCAATTTTGTGTTTGTTTAATTAATAGACTTTTTAAAAAGAGCAGTTTTAGGTTTACAGAAAAGTGGAGCAGAAAATTCAGAGAATTCCCATATACCCCTTCTTCCTCAGTGGTGGCTGTTTGCATGTCAACTTTGCCACTTCTTTTGAGCTTTTTAACAATTTAATAAGAATTTTGTACAGTTTATTCTATAAAAAATATGTAACTAAGAAAAAAAGATATGCATTGGGTTCTGATCGCAATGTCCAAGTCTTCCTCCCGTAGAACTGGCAGTAATTCTTAACCAGTGTGCTTAAAGAGGTTTTGAATAATAGATTTTAGTCATTTGTCCTATAATTTTTCATTTTCTGCCTATATTTGTGAGGGTCTTATTTATACACTATTAGTAGTAGAATGAACACCTTAAGTATTTTTTTATTTATTCATTTAGCATTTTAGTTCCTACTATGTTCTAGATACTGTACTTGTGTGTTTCTGACTTCTCATCCTCAGTCCCGACCAGTAGTAGTAGATTAATTAAGCTTGCAGAAAGGCAGTTAGTTAAATTCCTGTATAGTGAACCATCTTCAACTTTGTGAATGAGGAAAACATTTTAGAAGATGGCAGTGCAACTAGGAGCCTGGTAGCTGTATTATTATCTTCCCTGATTTATACTGTTGAGGATGTCATGTGAGAAATGTGTTTCGTCTTAGAGTGAAGTCGATTTCTTCACTGCCTTACTCATGAAAACCTTCTTCTTATGCTTTGCAAATACCTATTTATGTAAGTTGTTTTCTGTGCTTAGTAAAGTTTCCTGCTGTTTAAATCTCATAAGTTTGCACAAAATTTAAGGGAGCACCACAAATCCATTAATCATATGTTAATGCAATATTTTTTAAACAAAAATTATGTAAAAAATATATGATGAACAAAAAATCAAATTTTAAAGTAAAAGCAGGATCAATGTTATTGATTTTTCCTAATTAGATGTCAATATGGCTTGGAATGGCACTTTTACTAATCCTGCCTTTATTTAAAATTTTGATACTTCTAATAGGTATCACTTTAAGGGCACATGTCCCCTTAAAGTTTGTATCCAAGGTGATGAATGAGTGTGTCACTCATATCATCCTAGTCCCAGCCCTCTTTTACTACAGTGTGTACAATACGCTGATTCACAGAATCCCATACTCTAACTTGACTCAGATTCAGATCAGATTTTCCCAGGCATTTCCAACTCACTAAACTTACCTTTCTTTGACTTTAAGATAATACTCTTTTTAGGTAAACCAGATTAATAAAAAAAAAAAAGCGGGGGAGGGAGGCCATCAGCAGACAAAAGATTTAAACAAATTTCTGAAAGACAGGAAGTGAATAGAGGAATGATGTCTGATGGAGTGGCAAGAAGAAGCCTGAGCCTAGCACACGAAGACGGTCATGGTATCAGCCTCAAAGAGACTCAAGGCTGGGAAACCCCAGGGCGAGAGGATGATGTGGAACTAAAATCACGGGTATTAACTAAAAGTCTATATACAGAACTGTTAATACTTCCATGTCTTCTCCAATCCCACACCTTGTAGTCCCTATATTTCCCAAGTCCCAAATAGGAGGATACTTCTCTGAAGAAACTCACTGCCCCAGAAGCAAAGACTTCTACATTCTGGCATTTAGAGCCTTCCTGGCATAATAGCCAGGTCCCCTTCTGGTCATCTAAAAGCAAAACTCACCAGCTACTATAGCATTATCCATGCACATACTCAAATATTATCGAACATCTTAAGATCGTAACACTGTTGAGGCTAGTCTCTGAAATGAGAATAAACAAGAAGGAAACACATGAGTCTCAAAGAAATAAAGATGGCTTATGGAACAGAGGAGAACCTAATTAGTCTCCTGAGAAATATTTAATAAAAAAATTTAATAAAAATATTTCTTCCTGAAAATAAGAACTGGGTGATAGGAAAAACAAATAATCAGCACATTTTTTTAAAAAGACTTTGGACTTGAAAACTGTTATCTCCAAACCAAAAAAATTAATAGAGGGTTGAAAGATAAAGCCAAAAAAATATTTCATAAAGTAGAGAAAAAAGACAAAAATTCACTTTTTTTTTTGACAGAGAAAATATGAGATCTAGGGCAGGGGTCCCCAACCCCCCCGGGCCATGGACTGATACTGGTCAGTGGCCTATTAGGAAGTGGGCTGCACAGCAGGAGGTGAGCAGCAGGCAAGTGAGCGAAGCTTTATCTGTATTTGCAGCCACTCCCCAGTGCTAGCATCACCACCTCAGTTCCACCTAGATCATCAGGCATTAGATTCTCATAAAAGTACAGGTCCCTGGTGCCAAAAAAGTCGAGAACTGCTGGTCTAGAATGTCTAGCTAGGAAGCCTATCATCCCAGTAATGAGAGTTCCAATATGAAAAAATAGCAGAGCAGTTTCTCAGAGATGAATGAGACCACTCTCCATATTGAAAGTATCATTGAGGGCCTCAAACAGTGAATAAATGAAAGTCCCATATATTGGATCATGTGTGAAATTTCAGGGGAACCCCCCCAAAAAAACCTGGTTGCTAGAAGGATATGTAGTAATACTATCAAAGCTGTGAGAAAAATCATCATTTTCAACCTCAACTCCAAGTTTCAGTGTCTTATCATGTATGGCCCACTCAGTGAGAACACAGAGCCCTGAGGAAATCTATGCGTATTTATACTTGTAGAAGCAGCTGCCTTTGGTGACATAAGAATAGAATGACTGATGAACAGTGCCAAATCCACAAGTCTAAGCTTAGTGAGTCTGCAGGGCACTATTCCTTCCTACATTAAAAAAATGGGCACCAAAGGAAAAACACTTGAGAGTAACATTAGCAACCACTTTATAAGTATTTATTCTTAAGGCCAGTCCTTCAGAGACACTGAATTCTTTTTAGACATTATGTCTACATTTAAGTACCTGTTTGTAGGAGAACAAATTGTGCTACTCTAAGTACTGGCTTTGTGGACTAACCAGCTAGGATTTCACTGGGCATGGGAAAATGAAAGCCCAGATTTACACGTGATTCAGTTAATTGGGAATTCTTTAATAAAATGAAATAATAACAGGATTTTAAAAATTAAAATAGCAAGCATAAAATATACATCTACTCAAACATACTGCTCGAGAAGGAATTGGGCATTGGTTTTCTATACCTTCTGGGCCCATGAAGAAAAGATGGCTAGAACAGTGCCAGAAGGTACAGTTTCTGTCTGAAGATTTACAATATGCCTGGAGGCCTCAGCTTCAGTGTGAGACCCCAGAGCCCTTGCAGTGAAACTCTGCCTTGAGCAAACCATGATATAGGAAGTCTGTGAAGGCACCGTGATGCTCCTGCAGTGGTGGTAATAAAGGGAGGGTGGGGGTGAGGAGGGATAAGTCCCAGCATCTGTACTTTGGCTCTTTTTTTATTGCTAACTAAGATAGCCTTGACCTCTCATGTTTTTTATACTTTCTATTTCTCCTCTGGTTTTAATTATTTTATTATTCTTATACCATTTTATATGATTTTTATTACATTTACCTGAACATTTTAAGTTGAAATATGTTCTCTTAGCTGTTTTAGTCTGTAGTTTTAAAACTTGTATGTCCTATTTACCACTCAAAAGTACAAAGCAATATCTCTTCTGCCAATGTTCTGATCAAACTGCTGGAGGCTCTGTGTCAGTAGTGGTTAAAATGGGTCCCTTTCTTCCCTAGGGTCACCCTTCTGGAGGTAATCCCCTAAAGTCTTTGGGGAGCATTTCTCATCCAAAGGACTATTCTTGGTTCTTCCTGCTCTGCCCCTGGAACTAGACATGTCCTCCCTGTTAGGCTACAGGATACCGCACCAACCACTAGAAGGTGGTTCTATAACATAAGCTATACTCAGAGAAGCAAAGCAGATCTTTCTGATCACTGTTAAATCACTCATATCACTGTTAAAGGGACACCTCAGTTGAGTTCCTGCTCTGTTCACTGCCACAGGCCCCTGTGTGAATTCTTGCCTGAGCTGTAGTGGATCATCAAAGCTTGATGGTGAATGAATCTCATGTCCTCTACCTCCACACGCTCAGGACTGTGGGGTGATCCAGAGTGAATCTGGCTTGGGCTCTAATGTTACAGCTTTTCATGTTCACTTATCTAGATTATTTCTCTCAGGAAGATGGAATTAGGACAAGGTCCTCTGTTGCATGTGGTGAGAAAAGATAAAAGAGGGAGCAATCTGGATGATATTCGGTCATGTCTACCACAAAGAGCGTTATAAATACACAATAAAGAGCCCTGGACTTGAAAGAAAATTAGAATAGTGTCATTTATTTAACTGGGAGAAAAAAACATAAATTTTTAAGAAACATTTGACTGATAATTAGAAATAATGTGTACAAGTCCAAAAGAATAAAACTGCATCACTTTCCTACACCGTATACAAGAATAATCTCAAAATGGATTAAAGACTTAACTGTAAGACCTGAAACCATAAGACTCCTAGAAGAAAACATAGGCAGTACATTCTTTGATGCTGCTCTTAGAAATGTATTTTTGGATATGTATTCTTGGACAAGAGAATAAAAAGAAAAAAATAAACAAATGGAACTATATCAAACTAAGAGTTTTTGCACAGCAAAGGAAATCCATCAACAAAATGAAAAGACAACCTACTAAATGGGAGAAGATATTCACTAATGATACATCAGACAAGTGGTTAATATGCAAAATACGTAAGGAACTCATACACTTTAACACCGAAAAAAAAAACCCAAACGATCTAATTAAAAAATGAGCAGAGGACCTGAAATGACATTTCTCTAAAGAGGACATACAGATGGTCAATAGACATATAAAACATATTCAACATCACTAATATTCAGGGAAATGCAAATTAAAACCACAATGAGATGTCACTTCACACATGTCAGGATGGCTATCACCAATAAATTAACAAACAAGTGTTGGTGAGGATGTGGAGAAAAGGGAATCCTCATGCACTCTTGGTGGGATTGTAAATTGGTGCAGCCACTATGGAAAACAGTATGAAAATTCATCAAAAAATTAAAGATAGAACTACCATATGACCCAGGAATCCAACTTTTGGGTATTTATCTAAAGAAATCTAAAACACTGATTCAAAAAGACATATGCACCCCTATGTTTATTGCAGCATTATTTACAATAGCCAAGCTATGGAAGCAACCTAAGTGTCCATCGGTAGACAAATGGATAAAGAAGAACTGGTACATATATACAATGGAATATTACTCATCCATGAAATCTTGCCATTTGTGAAAACATGAATGGACCTTAAGGGTATTAGGCTAAGTGAAACAAGTCAGACAGAGAAAGTTAAATACCATATAATTTTACTTGTATGTGAAATCTAAAAAAAACAAAATAAATAAACAAACAAAACAGAAACAAACTGAGATACAGAGAACATTTTGATGATTGCCAGATGGGGGTGGGGTGGGGGGACGGGTGAAAAGCGGAAAGGAATTAAAATGTACAAATTGCCAGTTATAAAAGCAGTCATGAGGATGTACAGCTCAGCATAGGGAATATAGTCAACGATATTATAATAACTATGTATGGTGTTAGTACTAGATTTATCTGAGTGATCACTTTATTAGTTATATAAATGTCTAATCACTATTGTACACCTGAAACTAATATAATATATTGTATGTCAACTGTAATTGAAAAAAATTTTTGAATCATAGACACAGAAAGTAGAGGGTGGTTTTTAGGAGCTAAGAGGAGGAGAGAAAGGAGAATCACTATTTAATGCATAGGAAGTATCAGTTTTGCAAGATGAAAAGAGTTCTAGAAATGGATGATGGTGATGGTATTATACTTAATACCACTGAACTGTACACTTAAAAATAGTTAAGATGATAAATCTTATGTTATATATATTTTACTACATCAAGATGAAAAAAAGAAATCATATGTACAAGAAACAGAACCATTTGATATAGCTCCATAGTTTTTTTTTACATGCATATTTCTACCTTTATTGAAAGTTTTCAGAATAAGCTTCTATTATATACAAACGCTAATGTGGATCCAAACACGGGATGAGGCTGATGTGGGGACAGTGGACAAGTAGAGATTTGCATTATATTCTTAAATTATTTTTCTTAATGACAATAAAAACTAAGTACATTTTGATGTAGAAATTCAACTCAAATAAGAGGTTTTTGGAGAAACATTTGGTTTTTCTGTTCCTTCGTCCTTTTCTGACTCTTTTGAAAGGGCTCTGTGGAAACACTCTGCGGTTTGGATGGAGAAAACCTGCTAAGCATTATTGATATTCAGCATCTGAGTTCTTTTCTTCTTCAACTTTTATTTCACTTGTGACCTTATTTAGCTTTGATTCCATTTTATAAAATAGGTTGGTTATCAAACCCAGACCAGACCACAGAGTTTCCAAATTAATAATAAGATTGAATAAGTGATGTTCTCATTTTCTTTCATAGGATTTGAAACTAAAGACAGAAACCAAATAACATGCAAATAATCAGATACTAACTTTTCTTTATAATATTTTCTTTCCATTAATTAATACCTAGAAAAAAATGCCTCCTTTCATCCTGAAAACAAATTAGAAATGAAAATAAAGCATATCTAAAATTATCATTGCTTTCAAGGAATGATAAATTACAATTTAAATTACAAGTATTCAGATTCTATTTTTTAGAGCACAGCTGGAGATTGAAAATTTTTCTTCCCCTTTGAAAATTATCCTTTTGAATAGCAATAGGTATAATATTTTGCTATCAGGTAATTTACTTATCATTGCTAACACTGGGAAACTTTTAAAATGAAGGAAGAAAAGTTAAATATATAACACAAAATTATTTTAAAAGGAATTCAGATTTTGTTAAGAAACATACAGTACATTTCATTATGCCATTTGTCTATATTTCTGACTTTAAAATTCTATAAACATTGCTTTTGTCATTAAAAATATTGGAAGAACAGTTTGAAAAAGGAAATCACTTATAATTCAATTGTCCTAACATGGCAATTTCTACAACTTTTTTAGTCCCTTCAGTTTTTGTCATTTATTTTTCATGATTGAAATCTATATCAGAAAAGTGACCAGGGACAAATAATACAATAAATACATTGCAATTTATCATAAGAATACAACTTAACTGTGCTTATTAGAGCATGCAATAACAAGAAATATTTTAAATTATCAGAAATTAAATTATTCAATATTTATCTATAATTTTGCAAACTAATCAACAAAGATTTATTAAGCATAATTATCAGATAATAAACTGAGTAAGTATAATTGGAAGGCTACACTCACTTTTGGTTTCAAATGATATTTGATTAATTATCTCTGGTACAGCTTTTTCCAAACACTGCCTCCCCAAACACTTGCATATGTGCACACAGGTATGCATATGCGTGCACACACACACCAATCAAAGCAAAATATACCTAAGACTAGGAGTCCCAACCATTGCCGTAATCTGAATGTATATTTTACTAACTAAAAAGAAAATGTAAGGAGTTTCTGATTTAGTATATAGAAAGACACATGACATTGTCCTATCCACACTGACAAAGAAAAAAACTAGATAAGCTACAAAATCGTAGTTTCATTTTTTAAAAATCAAAGAGCTGGGGACACGAAAAAGAACCCCAAATGAACTAAATTTTACAAAACGACAAGGCCTTTTTAAGACAGAAGATATTCATGGCTGCTTTCTTTCCTATAGAATGATACCCACTGTGATGCCCAAGAAAGATGGTCTACTGGAGGCAGGGCAGGAGAATGCAGGGTATTTGCCTGAAGCACATCAGCCTTCATTGCAGTGAAGTCAGTGGCTGACAATGGGGAGAAGCTGGGGTCAAGAGAGTAAAGAGAACACCCTAGGAACCCAAAATGCTGTGGCCAGGTTGTAAACTAGAGAAAGATCCCCCATGTTTGTCTAGAGCATCACTGGGTCTCAGTTCCCATGCCTTCCTGAAGGGTATGTCTTGATTCATCTCTCAAAATACTTCAAGCCAATGATGAACTAAATCTAAGTAAAGCTGTAACAAAGCCCAGACTCAGATCACCTGAAGATTTAATAGTTTCACTTCATCCCCGCGCCACCTGCTCATACTGGTAACCTGGAAGAAGAAAGGCGTATGTCTTTTTCTGAAGGTACACGTTATTCTCTGTAGCCTCCATTGCTTTTTTACACACAGGCTGGCACAAAATCAAAACATAGAGAAAGAAGGAATAAAATGTAACACATGATCAAAATAAAATACAGTTAATAGTCTTAGAGATGAAAAAATATTAGAATTATCAGACAGACATTTAAAATAACTATGTCAAATATGGTAAAGGATATAGTGGAAACAATAGATAACATGTAGAAAAAGTTGGGAGTAAATTTCAGCAGAGAGATGGAAACGAATGGCAAGCAAATGGAAATACTAGAAAATACAGAATAAGAAAGAAAAAATTATTTTATAATTATTATGTTTTTAAATATAATATGGAAAAATAGATGAAAAGATGAAGGATTTCACCAGAGAATTGGTATCTACCAAAACGGCAGGGTGTTAAATGGACACTTTATAACTAAAAAAATATTAACTTTAAGAATTTATTAAATGGATTTAAAAGTACATTACATATATCATAAATTAGAATTAATAAACTAGAAGATAGATCAATAGAAAATACCCTAAATGAAGTCATAGAGAAAAATGGAAAACACAGAAAGCACATTAGAACATGTGAAACCCAGTGAGGAGGTCTTACATTCATGTAATTGGAGTCCCAGAAGCAGAAGAGTGAGAACATGGAATAATCAGTATTTAAATAGATAGTAAAGAATTTTTTAAAACAAACAAAAGATTTCAATTCCTCAATTCAATAATCTTTGTGATCCTCAAGCAGAATCAATACAAAGCAAACCACACTGAATTAGATAATAGTTGAAAATTGCTGAAAATGAAAGACAAAGATAAAAGCTTAAAAGCAGGTAGGATGGGGAAAGGTAGTGGGAGGGAAAGACTCCTTACTTCAAAGGACCAACTATAAGACTAACAGATGACTTATCATCAAAATTGTTGGAAGCCAGAGACAATGGAAGAGCATCTTTAAATTATTGTAAAAAAGAGAACTGCCAGTAGAATTCCATGTCCAAAATAATTTATGAGCTATTTTAATTGTGATTCACAGATATTTATTAAGAAAACACTTAATGTCTATATGGCTCTATTCTTCTCCTTTTCCATCTTTATTTTAGGGAGGAATTTGAAATACTTTTTGGGAAGTTACATAAAGTACATGATATAGGATTAATCACTTAAGCCTGGTATTTTGATTATATATGCATTTTGTTTATCATGTGTGATCTAGTTTAAAAGGAATGATTCTGTAACTTATTGCATAATCAATGATAACTGAGGTGGTAATGCCAGAAACAAAAATGATCCAATTATAATGAAAAATTAGTTCTTCCAAAGATAAACATTTTTCTAAAATATATTAGAAAAAGAGATACAATGTTAGCAGTTACATCATAAACCAGCAGCATTCAAAAACTATTGTTGCTCCTCTAGTTTAGTGTCCATATCTGTTCCTTCATTGCTCGAAGGCTTAGAGCCCTATAAAGGGATCCTTCCTGTGAATAATCCTGTCTCTGGGAGAGTGTCCAGGCTCTCTTGCTCTACCTCCTGTCATCCTTTGTTCTTTAATCTCTTTTGTTCTCTCCTGTTCTTCTCTATTCTCTGAATCTAGACCTTGATTTAAGATTAATTTCCATATATTAACATTTCTTCCTTATATTGACCTTATCTAGATAACAGGGTACAGTTTCTTATTGCTCTGGGCTTTGCCTACACACTCCCAGCCTACCCCAGGACAGTCAATCTGGACACAGCCCCAAGCCTTCCTGCCTGTTTGTATAATATGGAAAGTTAGACAACTGACAGCTGAGTGATCAAGGCACTAATTGGCATCAATAAATATGTCACTTATTGTTTTAAAGACTTACAGAAAAAATTATATTTACATTTTCAAACAAAATCAAGACATTCATCCTATAATTTCTTATTTATCAGTTATTTTGTATCATATGATTCCAGGTCTCTACTCATAATAAAGTCATCATTTATCATTCATCTAGTATCTTTTGCCCTGACTGCTGGCCAGAATTATATGAAATGTAAGGCAAATAAAAGAAAAAAAATACATATTTTATACCTTCATCAAGTTTTGATAGCACATAAACATTTAGAAAATTTATCATTGATGTATGTAAATATATTTACTTATATTTAAATATAATTTACTTCATACCACCAGGGACTGCGAATTCTAAATACTACAATAACAAGGCCGATTATTTAAAATACTATTGTACAAAGAGATTTGTGTTTTGATAACTAATTTGTTATAGAGATTATATTAGATCCTGAGGTATACTATATTTTCTTTTGCGGCAATACAATATTATAATTTAACAGCAGAGCAAATCCTACAGTAACCATAGACCTCCAAAAAGAATACAAAGAAATAACAAAGAAAGTGGTGCCTATATTGTGAAGTGCTGTGACCCAAATTAAAGACTAGGATCACATCAATGATTAGTGGGAGTCTCTCCTTGCCCACCTGCTCCCTCAGGCTCTCTGAAGGGGAACCATTCTTTACATTTCTTTATAGAAAATGAAATATCTCCTGAAGAATGTCTACAACTTAATAATAAATTCTCAATCATTTTAATAAAGAACTGTATTTCTAATTTTCTAAAAAAGGATAAAACCTGTGCTAATTACTGAGTTGACCACACGTGATTCGACTTGACATGTGGACAAAGCCTTGGCCCAGACATCTCTGGGATTAGTGCCAGCACTGCCACTAATTCTCTAGGTAATCTTGGGCAAGTCACTTAGCCTTTATGAGATGTTTTTCTGTTCTGTAAATTAAAGGAGTTGACTAAATGATTTCTGAGAACACTTAGTTCATACACAATTCACCACTATTCATAAGTTAAATGATTAGAGGCAAATTACTTTAGAGGAAATAGATGGTCTCTTAAATACTGGTTTTTCTCACTATTGTTTTAAAACACAGAATAACTTGCCTTTTCTACTCCCACAAACTTCATTTAACAATAATTTAATAAGTATTTATAAAGTGTCATATGCCTAGTCGATCTATGGTTGTGACTCCACATAATATATATTTTAAAACAAAACTTGTCTTGTTAGATTGTGCAGGTGTGAGAGAGAGACAGAGAGACAGAGAGTATCACCAGAGAGACAAAGAGACAGAGGAGAGACACAGAGAGAGCAAGAGACAGAGAGACAGAGAGACACATGAGAGACAGAGAGAGAGAGAGCAAGTATTTAGAGAGAGCATCACACACACACACACACACACACAAGACACACAATACCACACACAACATCATAGAAAGTGAATGCACTATTTACTCCTTACTGCAGAAGCTTCTAAAGTTTTTCGAATGGCAGAGAAACTAATTTACTAATATGTTTAGAATATGAAAGTTAGAGGGATCCTAGTTGCAGCAAAGATAACATAGAACATCTGTCCACTAGCAGTCCTAGGAAAAATGTCCCATAACCTGATAGAAAAAAAGATAAATGCAATGAACCTCAATATAGCAACTGGTATAATTTGCACATTTAACATTGGGCTTTGGGGCAAATTTTCAGTCATTGGTATTCACACATAGCACATATTAAAAAACAAACAAACAAATAAAACACAATGACTCAGCTAGGTCTTATGAAATAAAAAGTTTTTCACAGTATCATTATTTTGAATTTTGAAAAATTGAATCAATATAAATGTTCAACAATAAAGGAGACATCATGTATATTGTGGTATATTGATATAATAAAATACTGTGATGTCTTTAAGAATTATAGGGCATTTATACGACATAGAAAGGTACTAATGAAAGACATTAAATATTGCACTGAGAAAGCAGTCTAAAACTGTATACTGCCATTATAGATATAAAAAACTTTCTATGCCAAAAGGTTAACAGTTATCATGTGTGGAGCCTTGAGATTATGTTTAACTGTTTAAAAAATGTGTCATTTTATGTTTTCTAAGTTTTTTACATATAGCACATTTTACTGCAATTAAGTAAGAAAGTTAATAGTATCAGCACAAGAATCAACTAATTTTAAGAATGCGTGTTAGAGTTTATGCTCTTAGACCTCATCAGATTCCCTTGACCCTTCTGGTACACCTCCCCCCAGGTTCCTTGAGTATTGGCTGCCAAGGCAGTTCCCTTTTTCTCTTGAGAACAGCCATTAGCCCAGGACCTGTCTCACCTGGGAGGTTTGCCCACACCTATACACACAGCTGACTGACACAGGGTGAGACCAATTTTGTGGAGCAATTCTTGTTTCAGAGCTACCCTGTTGAGTTAGATTTATGTATGTGGTTGTATAGACATTTGTTAATTTATCAATTTTAAATTTTAGATTATATTTTTGATTGATATTTTTGATATAAAAGAGGGATTCAATTCCTACACACCATCTTTTTCATCCTCCTTTCCAAGTTTAATATTTATATTGCAATTTTTCATTCTTCTGTATTTGCTTTTGTACTTTTAAACAATATTCTTAAACTTCTGTTTAAATTTTCTTTATAAATTCTTGAATCCTGATGTTGTATGATGAAAGTATTTAAACCCCCTATTATTTTCTTCCTCTCGCCTTTGCTCCATCATTCCACATTCTGACTTCTTTTTTATATCATCCTATATGATAATGTTTACACTCTGTTTTGCAACTATAACCTACCCCTTTTAGGAGCTCCTTATTCAAAGAATTTATTTTGGGGGCCCTCACTCATCGGCCCTTTTTTTTTCTCCCCAAGGGTTGGTGATGCAGCTTTCTGGAAAGTAGAAGAAGAGAATTAAGTCCCATTTGACTTATTTGGGAATATTTTTCTACATTTGAAACACTTTTGGTTGAAATGGAGTGGGGAGAGGAGGAAGCTTTTCTTATTCTCCATAATTCCTGGTTCAGAGACCATAGTCTTAAGCCAAGATTTTAAGGGATCAAGTGTAGGGAAAAAGAAAAATTGGCCTTTTCAGGCAGCCAAAATATTGCCAGCCTCCCTCCTTTTTCTTAATATCTTAGTAGATTTAGTTCTGGAAAGGTTGCTGCTGCTTAAACAAACTACTTTATTTCATTAACTCTAAGATATCATATAAAGATATAGACAGTATATATACAGTACCTCATGCAAAAAATTTATAAAATATTTAACAACCTAAATGGGAAAAGAAAACCATAATACCTACTTATTGTGGATACAACAATTACAGAATATATTAACATTTCTTAAAGTCAAAGGGAGAACATTTGTCTTATTTCCTGTGAGAGGTATTCCTAATAATATAAGAGAAGTCATCTACAAATTAATTTTTTAAAAGTTTTGAGTTATGTAATTTATATTTCTCTAAGTCGAACAATAAAGAAAATTAGTTTCATTTAGGTGGATTAAAACCAAACCCATATTTAATTGAGTCAAATTGGAAATTTTCCTTAGGATCAAGTGAAATAGAAATGTTTGTGATAATAACTTATTATGGAGAACCTCTTTTGTTTTAGTAGTGTCATCTCTCTTAGAAGTTTTAGATGAATTGAATATATGGCTATAATAACATTTTTTGAGGAAATTTGTGTGAGCGATGTGTATAGATTTAGCACAAAGATTAGAATGGTAATAAAGTTCAACTATTTTCAAATAATTAGTAAATCTGGGTCAAAGATAACTCAGAGAGACTTCCAGCTTAAGCAAATAAATCACGAGATATGGAAAAAAGATATAAGGACACAGTAACTTTATCACATCATTGGAAAGTAGGGAAGGAATTAACAAAAGAATTAGCAATTTTTGGAAAGTCTGAAATATATAGAATTCTGTTGATGAAAGAACCTCAGACAAATAACTTCACAATCTAAACAGTAATAGTAATGACCTGTTAGAGATATCATTGTTATTCCCTAAACACCTTCAAGAAACTTCAAATATAGAGTTAGGAAGAAAGGAAGATGGGAGTGGAAAGCGGTACAATGAACAGAATAATTAAAACATTTTTTTCTATACTCCTGATTCTTTATAGGACGCTAGAATGAGTTTGATACTAATCTATCATACCAGACATGAATAGCACAGGTATAAGAAAGGAAGGAAGTAGAGAAGGAAAGAAAGGAGGAAGGAAAAGAGGAAGGGAGGAAAGGTAGGAGAGAGGAAGGGAATTATAGAGTACCTATAAACATAGAATCCCAAATTCTAAATACAGCCTATATGTGCCCAAGGACAAGGCCATCAAGAAATCTGTCATTCAAACATAGTAGAGGCCGCAGACGTGAGGGACATTTCCGAAGCAAGTGTCTTCGATGCCCGCTTGCTTCCCAAGTTGTATGTGAAACTACATTACTGTGTGAGTTGTGACATTCACAGCAAGGTAGTCAGGAATCGCTATTGTGAAGCTGGGAAGGACCAAACACTCCCATCCCAATTTAGAACTGCAGGTGCTGCCCCACGACCTCCACCAAAGCCCATGTAAGGGGCTAACTCTCAAGAACTACTCTCTGGAAAAAATAAAATGGAAGTTATACTTAAAAAATTATTAAATTAAATCCAGCAATTTTAAAGGATACATTATGATTTAAAGGATACATTAAGGGAATGAAATAAAGGTTTAACAATAGGAAATCACTAGAAATACACTAAAGATGAAAAACATATCTTAATCACTTCAGTACAAAATAGATAAAATAAAATAATATCAGGGAAATAATTTTAGGGAAATATTTGTAAGCAGGAAATAGGAACAAAACATTTTAATTGATACAGAGTAACTGTAAAAAATCCCAGGAGCTTCATGCTGAATAGTGAAACATTAGTGGTGTTCTAATTAAAATTAAAAGTAAGAGCCACAAGAAAATCTAACAGCAGAGTTACCTAAAGACTTTAAATATTAGGTAATCAGACACTGATTTTAAAATATGTTTAAAATGTTTAACAAAACAAAAGGGATTTGAGATATTTAAGAATATAATATTAACTAGAAAGACCACAAAAATTTAAATATAAAATAGAGCTTTTGGAAAAGAAAAATATAATCTTTGAAATAAAAATTCAAAACATCAGATAAGATGGAGCCAAAAAGAAAATAAGTAAATGAAAGATATAACTTAAGTGCTCAAAATACACCACAAAAGGCAAAATAGCAGAGACTATAAAAGAAGGGTTAAGAATATACAAAGGGTAGAAATAATATGTCAATTCTATAACCCTTTAACCCTATACAAAAGAATTAATGGCTTAACATTTCCCAGAATTAGTAAGAGAAACAAATATAAAGATTCATAAAGCAAACGCCAAGGAAAATAAAAACAAAAGTCACATCTAGTCTGTTGAATTTAAATAGTAAAATAACAGAGATCAAGAGAAGTTCATAAAATCAGAAAAGGTCTCTGATGCCAGAGAGAAAAAGTAAATTACCTATAAATGATAGGTAATTAGATGGAGAGAAAACTTCTTGAAAGCAGCTAAAAGAAGCCAAAAATGTCTTTCGATTTCTGAAAGAAAGCAATTGTCAACCTAGTATTGCATTTTCTGCTAAAATAATTTTCAAGAAAGATGAGATGACTATATTTTTATTTTTATTTATTTTTTTATTCTTTTTTCTTTCTTTTTAAAATTTATTTATTTTTAATTGAAGAAATGATTTTAATTTTTTCCCCCCATCTACCTCCTGCCTTCCCCCTCCTCTCTGGTGACCACTAGTCTATAGTCCATGTCCGTGAATCTCTGTTTGTTTGTCCTGTTCATTTGTTGCTTTTAGGTTTATATCCCACATATAAGCGATATCATGTGATTTTCAACTTTTTCTATCTGGCTTATTTTGCTTAGCATGATTATCTCAAGGTCCATCTGCATGAGATGAATATATTTTTAGACCAAAACAAAACACTCAAAAAGAGAGTGTTATCACTAGCAGACTCTCATAAGAGAAATTTATTACAGATGTATTTCATGGAAAGAAAAATTACCCCTGAAACTCTAAGATGAAGAAAGAATGAATAAAGAAATCAATAAAATGTGAGTAAATCAAAACAAAAACTATGCATATATTATAGGAGTTTTAAAAATGAGATCGAACAAAAACACTCTTAGATGACATGTTAGGGGGTGGCAGGGGTGATGATAATCAGAGTAAAATACTCCAAGAGCCAGGATGCTGCTTCCAGTGATGATGGTGTAACACAGTCCAAAATTATCCTCCCACAGAAAACAACTAAAAAATATATACAAATATAGGAGACAACTATTTCTGGACATTGGACAAGAGGAAATGCAGAACTATAATCACTGAGAGAAGGAAAATAAATGAGGTCAGTACTACCAGTGCCCAGACTGTTTGGAGGTAATTTCTAGACTGTGGCATAGGGAAGGGGATTTACAAAGACAGCCAGGTGATTTTGCTGAGTTGAGGAGACAGAGATTGGAGTTCAGCAAAGCTGAGGTGGTAACAATTTGTGGGCAGAGTTCCATAGAAAAGGAAACTATACAGAGAAAGAATCACAGAAATCTGCAGAGAGGTCTCTGAGTCTGGCTGAATGACATGCTACACATGAAATGGGTGAAATTTTATGAGGCTGGTCAAAAACGGTTTCCTGAGTGTGACAGACAGACTTTCAAAGTGGCCCCCACAGTCTGCAGTTGTGTGACTCCCTTTCTCTGAATACAGATGGGATCTGTGACTTATTTCTAGTGACACAGAATATATCAAAGGTGACAGGATGTACATGGTTGCTTGTAAGTGATAAGATTATATAAGACTGTAGTGCTGATCTTGCTAGAGTCTCTTTCTGCCTTGCTGGCTTTGAAGAAGGAGGCTGCCATGTTGTGAACTGCCTATGGAAAGGGTTATGTGGCTGGCCTCTGGCAGACAGCCAGTGTGACACTGGGGTCCTTGGTCTGACAGCGTAAAGGAACTGAATGTTGCTAAAAGCCGTATGAGTTTACAAGCAGATTTTTCCTCATTTGAGCCTCTGATGAGACCACAGAATTGTCTGATACCTTGGTTGCAATCTTGCAGACGACTTAGCTAAGCTGTGCTCGGACTCTTGACCTACAGAAACTGAAATAATAAATGTGTTTTGAGGTACAACGTTTGTGGTAATGTTGTCATGCAGCAACAGCTAACTATCATATTGGGATAAAATAATTGCTGTGGCTTGTAAGCTGAACAATTTCTGCAGTTCACACAGGTTAGGAACTGTTTGAGTTTTCTCAGGTAGAGTGAAGAAACCACATTATATGTTCATTAAATTTAGTAGGAAACCCAGAAAGGCCTTTACTGAGAATTGCAGCAAAATTAACCCTGGGAAAAAAAGCTACTTTAAGCCTGAAAGAAGCTTAAAACAAATCTTGAAAGAATTAATGTTTAAGCAACTTACTTAATTGCTTGTCAGAGAAAGTCCAAGGAATTTAAAGGAATATAATAAAACCAAGTACCCTGAAACAATTCACAGTGTTCATCATCCAATTTTAAAAAATTAATAGACATACAAAGAATAAAAAAATAATGTAACCTATTACCAAGAGAAAAGTAAATAAAAAGAAAAAGATCCATTAATAATTCCATTAAAATTATGGAATTAACAGACAAAGACTATTATAAATATGCTCAAAGATATAAAAAAGCATTGTCATAATGAGGAGAGAAATGGAATATTTAGGAAGTAACCAAATGAAAATTCTAGAAATGAAAAATACAATATCAGAAAAAGACATTTCACTAGATGGGATTATCAGTAGAAGATTAATAAACTTAAAGATATAGCAGTATATTTTGTCCAAATTGAAGTACACAGAGGAAAAAAAAGACTGAAAAAAAATCAGATATCAAATATGTGTGTTGGGACAAAGGGTAAGAACAAAGGCATTTCAAGTAATCCTACCTCTCTACTCAAGGTTTTGCAGTAAAAAACTATAGATTAGTTTGCTGGTAAAGGACATTTTGAGCCTGTCTAGATGAGCTTATCACCACTCCACAGTTCCGTATGGAACCCTTAGGATGGCTAGTTCTACACATGGTTACCTCCTCCTTATTACACCCCTCCAGTCAGCTTTTACCCAGATCCTTCACCTGGTGCTTCATAGTCATAGTGCACCTAACCCCCTCTCAATCTGTGATATTTTTGCCATGATTTCATTCAGGTCAACCATCCTGTTCTATCAGTCCCTAGTGCCAGGTCACCCTGGTGGAGCAAAGCAGCAGAGAGCTTTTTGAATTGGCAGTGTTACCTGCATTACAATGCTAAGATGCACTGAAGAGTCATGTGAGTCAGCTTGTTGCAGATGGATGCTTGCAGATACTTTGTGTGCCAAGCAACAAGTTGTAACTCTAGGGAAGAAAAATAACAAGGTTATGCTTTTTACTTCATAATAGTAAGAAGGAAAAAAAAAGGGAAGGGAAAGAGAAGTACAAGGGGAAGAAGAAGAGGAGAAAAGAAAGCTTTGTTGATGCTTGCTATGTGCCAGGTACTGTTCTAAATATTTATCATAATGGAACTTCTCCGAGTCATCAAAACACCCTATAAAGTAATTTTACATCCTCTGTTTTATAGATAAGAAACTGAAGCTTACAGAAACTAAGAAATTTGTCCAAGATCACACAGCTATTGTAGCCTTTATAAGATTGAAATGAGATAGAAACTAATGTCTAATTAGTCCCAAACTTATGTATACCCTTCACTGCTGTTCACTCATTTATGAAATAAATATTAATTGAGTATCTAAGCACTAAGGATATAATAGGGTGACAAAACAGACAAAAATTCCTGCCCTCAGGGAGCTTACAGTCTAGTGGGGGATTCAACTACTAAACAAATGGATGGGTAAGACATACGGAACATCAGGTGATGAAGAGCACCCTGAGCAGAGTAGAATCAAAAAGGGAGATAGAGGTGTGGGGCTGGGGACTGCTGTTTTAAATGGAGCAATGGGAGAATACCTCTCTGACAGGACAAAAGTTGAACAAAGACCTAAAGGATTAAGGAGGAAGCGATAAGAATTTGGGGATAAGCTTTCCGGGCTGTGGCAGTACCAAGTACAAAAAGACCCTAAAGTATTTTCAATTCATTTTGACCTGTGTGAGGAACAAGGAAACCAGAGCAGCTGGGGCAGATTTAGTCAGGGAAAGAGTGGGTACTCCTAAAAATAGGGATGTGGTTGCCGAGGAGAGAGAGCATGGGGGCTGTCTGATCAAAAACATCATGTAGCACATGCAGGATATGTGAAGGAAATTCACAAGAGAAATAAATGTTTGTGATTACCTCTAAGGAGTCGAACTGGGAATAGGGAGGAAGAATAGGATGGAACTTATGCTTTTCATTTAATACACTTCTCTACTTACTATTTTTATACCAGGATGTATTTCAATTTTAAAATGTAATTAAATAAAGGAATGAATAGGCATATAATTGTGCCTGAGTACATGCACAAGAACGTTATTGCTTCACTGTTCATAACAACAATCAGTAGAGAAATACTTTTAAATACTAAACTATCCTACAAGAAAATATGAAGATAATGATAAAGTAGATCTACAGATTGACTTGGAAAAAGGTTTATAATCTAGGATTCAAACATTGGAGTATGAAGATCATCTTATAGATGTAATTGAATAAATGTGCCAAAAAGTTGTTTATCAAGTAATAGCAAAAAAAAAAAAAAAAAAACAATGAAAACTATCTGTTTATAATTACAGATTTGGATAAAAAAAATTATGGAGCATTCAAATGCTAGACTATTAGTCTTTAAAATTATTGCATAGATGGATGTTTAGCATAAAAATACATGCAATGCATATTTTAAATTGATAAAAAGTAGGTTGTAAAGTTTTAAGATTTCAGACATGGAACGATTCCATTTTTTATGAAAGATACTCAAATATAAGCTTCATGAAAGGAAGAACTTTTTTTTTTAGTGCTATATTCACTACACTTAGTTCCTAGAGCATGGCCCACGCACAAGAAATAGCTATTGAATATTAAAACAATGAGGAAAAGTGTACATCTACGTATGAAAATGTAAAACCTAGAGGACCTATTAAAATATGTTAATGAAACTTATCTTTAGGTAAAAAAATTTAAATGTTTTTTATTTCTCTTCATATTCATCATTATTTCCTAACTTAAAATTAATGTAAATCATATAAGAAAAATATTACTTTCACTTAATATTTATTTAAATGCTTATACATGTCAATATGTTTCAAGGCTAATTGTTTAGAAAATATATATTATTGGGAATAATAATTCATTATTATCTAGCTCAGGGCTCAAACAGAGGGTTGGCATACACTCAGCAGGGCCATTGGCTTTTTTTGGATAGAAATAGCAATTCTTGCAAGTGGCCGATAAGGGGATACTGAACAAATAAAAGTTAAAAACAAAGCAGAGCTTCTAAGTCTAAAGAGTTTACAGGGTGCCACTGGATTCTAAAAGGCACACAAAGTCCTAACCATCTAGGAATTTGAATTGTGCCTACTCTAGATTTATTTTTAGAATCTGCAGTGCAAATTGGGCAGCTGCTTTTGTGGACTACCCAGCGTGGGTGTGATTTGCTCATGATTCAGTCAATTATGCATTTTTCCCCTGAAAAATGATGCCGTCATTAAAATAGCAAGAACAAAATTTGAACTTGCTGGTCTGCCTGAGCAGGAATAAAGCAGAGGCTTTGCATTTCCATTGCGGCCAGAAAGGAACAGTTGGAACTGGGCCAAAATTAGTTGGCAGTTTGTTTAACAGAAGGTTAAAAAAAAAATACCTGAAGATACCTACCTTCAGCATGAGGCTATAGACACTCTTACATTTCAAAATTACGTAAGAAATTTAAGAAGAGGTTTGCTAGTCTTCTATAACTACCACAACCTGAAGAGCTGTAAACTAAAGCCATATAAAAAACCCCAAGCTTTCTGAAGCTGTTTCTTATATTTATTGCATCTTGTTTTAAGCATGTGCATTTAATTGGATTTGTTCTATCACTATTTAATCTTTTTATTCTTCTATTATTTCCTTTTATTCTTTACTCATGTACTTGTTGGTATTGTTTTACCCTGTTTATTTTCTTCCTCTATCTTCTAGCTTTTAATGCCTTATCTACCTATTATATTTATTCTTTATATCTTATTTAAAAATATTTTATATTACCACACCATTTTAATATATTCTCTTAGATAACTTTATCCCTCTGCTTTATAAAAATGTATTTACTACATCTTGTTTTACCAGCATGATGTATGGTCACATTTTTTAAAAAACATTCCCGTCAAACCACTTTGAATTCCACCTGGGCCTTTCCTCCTGTGATATTCAAAAGTGCTAGGAACGCTTTATCTCACCCAGGAGGTTGGTGCCTGACTCATTGCTATGTTCATCCAAAGTGCTCTACACCAACCAGGCTGGGACTCCCAATTTACAATGTTACGGTTCTTTAAATACACAAATGTGTCATCTGAAGAACCAGATGAAGTTCTAGCATTAACATCACCCAGGACTTGTGCAGACAATGTTTATTGCTGACCAAACGGCCATTCCCCTTTCTCAACTCTTGCTGGTATGCATTCGTGATCAATGGAGATGAATGGGAAGTACATCCATAGTAAGGAGAACTGTATGGGGGAAAAAGATCTTTTCTTATGTTGAATAAAATCGCGCTTTCATGTGATGCCAAAACTACTGCAGCCATTATGAGACAATGAGGGGAGAAATTAGCAACAAACTGAGGTAGGTGAGGGGGAAAGATGGGAAAATACCAGGGTTCGTCAATGCACTGGGTTGCTGAACCAAACCTGGAATTCCTTTGCCTTTGGACTTCTTATGGACAATAATAAATACCTCTATTATTTAATTAATCTTACTTATTACTAAATTATTATCCTTATTACTAAATAAATCAATTTTACATGGGTATTGTGCCACTCATAGGCAAAAGCATTCTAAATGGGACAAAATGTCCCTGTATGAAGGTCCACAAAGCATCCTAACTGGAACATACTGTCATTATGTAAAGGTCCAGAACGGCAGGCATCACCCCATTGGCTTCATCTCTTTTCTTCCCTCATGGTGATTTTCTTTCACAGATCTCAATTGTATTTCACTGGTACGTAATAAAAGCCACCATAATTCTCCCTGACAAGTTTCAGTAACTATGCATCATTGATAAAAGGATTCGGATTTTGTTCCTCACCTCTCATCAAATGTTTGGGCTACTTATGCAAATTTGCCTACAAATTCCTAAGCAGCTGTCAAGTTCATCATATCAAATTTTCTTAAAGAAATAAAAGTCAAGTTCCTTCTCATTCTACACCTGCTTTATAATAACTTTCTTCATAATTACAGAAGCAAAGTATATTCATATAAAGAACTAGAAAATGCCAGAAGATAAAAAGAAGAAAATTTTAATCTACTATCTAGAAATATATTCAGTCAACATTTCAGTATATTTCTTTTGAATCTTGTACAATTGAAGTCATACTGCATGTATAATTTTGTATCCTGGCTTATTCACTTAACATGTTTCTAATCTCGCATTGCTATTCTTCAAAGCATGATATTTAAAGGTTGGAAATATCCCATTATCAGGATGCACCAAAATGTATTTAATTATTACATTATATAGAAATCTAATATAAGGTTAAAACTGTGTGTTCTGAAGTAAAAATCCCAACTTCACTTTTTATTAGATGTATGACCTTGAATATGTCCTCTTGCAGTCTTGGTTTCCTGATATGTTAGGTGGGTATAATAATGACACCTGCCTCCCAGGCTTGTGAGAAATGATATGAGGGCTTAAAACAAGATCTGACACAAAGTTATTACTCAATAAATTATTATAAAAACTGGGGATTATTTTTCATTTTCTCAAATATAAATAAAAATTCATGTCTTAAAACATCATTGGACGTAAATCATTTTTTGTGTCCCTGATCACTGAGAATCGTTTCCTAGGAAGGGAATTCCTGCTAAATGTCTATTTGTTTTTATATTTTATCAGAGTTTTATAAAAACAAAAATGCAGTAAATTCAGGTGCCAAAAGGCAATTGCGAGAAGAATACATTCCCTGAACAAAATGAGTATTTCCATTTTAGTTAGTCTTCCAGTCCCCCTCCCAACATTATAGGGTAGATACATCCATTTCCTCCAAAGTTGGGCATCCTGCTCTGACATCGAAGTAATCCAGTCCACTCACAAGTCAAAATTAACTACTAAAGTGACAACAGGTGACTTCTGGGGGCCACTCAGATGACCTACTAGAATAGTACTTTCTTTATCCATTATGGATTCTCACTTTTCTTTTTGAAAAGTGATCTAAACAAAAATCTAGGATATTTTTTCCATACAATTTTTAAAAACTTGTGGGAGCACAAGAAATAGGTAAAGGAATCCTTACTGAAGGGAGCTTCTTTGCAGCTCCCATGTATAATTTTAATTAAGTAGTTTAATTAACTACTCAGTAAGCAATTAATCATCAACTAATTGTCAATTATTTAAATTTATTTTTTAGGTGAGGCAACCCTTGGTTGACCTCACAGATTGCAAGGACCTTGTCAGCTTACAATCCCTTAATTAATTAGTTAATTAATTAATTAATTTACACCTACAGCACCTGGTCTTCCTAGGTCGTCTCCCATCCAAGTACAAATCAGGCCCGACCCTGCTTAGCTTTCGAGATCAGATAGGATTGGGCTTGTTCAGAGTAGCATGGCATAGACTAATTGTCAATTTTTTAGATACACTGTCATTTATCCTATGGTCTGATTGAAGTTGTTAATATATGTATAGCTGCCTGCTTGCCGCCACTTCAAAGAAAGGCCACAGCATATGTCTTTAATTTTTAGTTACTAATCCTAGAATTCTCTATCCATCATGGCAAAAAGAAAGTAATGAAAGAAATAATGCACCTTCTGTTTTTAACTCAATCGGGA
Source organism: Pteropus medius (assembly GCF_902729225.1). Classification (NCBI taxonomy): domain Eukaryota; kingdom Metazoa; phylum Chordata; class Mammalia; order Chiroptera; family Pteropodidae; genus Pteropus; species Pteropus medius. The sequence continues at coordinate 738,938 of NW_024340695.1, read as the reverse complement.
AATCCTTTCACCTGATCAACTTCTCCTACTTAATTCTTTGAGTCTTTAAATTTAATATAAGAGTTATTTTGGATTAAATTACATAAGAGTCATTAAGAAGTATTTCACTGACTGCCAGCAGTTTTAAGTCTGAATTCTGTGACAGATTTATATCTTTAAAAACCTCTGCTTCGTTAAAGGACACTAGAGAATTTACATCTCTGATGCTTTTGCTGCCCTCCTGTGGCTGTCTTGGATCCTAACAACCTGTACAGCCTTTGTCCAGCTGCCTGGTCTCACCCTGTCATCTGCTTTCTGCGTTGTTCAGCCTTCTCCGTACTCTCGTCTATGTTATCTGAGGGACTTCAGCCCATCAATGACTCATCCAGAGTCACGGCTTCATTTTGACCCCAAGACGGCAATGTTATCTTCTGCTAGTCTCTATCTCCCTTCCCTCATTGATTCTCCCATGTGTGACGACATGCTCTCTTCTTCTTTGATGGGGAGTGTACATTCTTAGTCATAGTGCATTCCGTTAAGTGATCATTTGTTTAAAAATGATATTCTCAATCTTTGCTTATAATATGACCCTTCGTTAGCCAGACGATCAGGCTATGCACATCTAGTGGCTGTTCACTGTGTATTTTATAGACATTTCTGGGTCTACTCATTCTAGAGAGGCCTTTTTCCACGAGCCTTTTTTCTGTTTTTCTCTCTCCTTACCATCCCATCAAATATGCCTTTTTCCAGTTCAGAGAGCCTTGCAAAGATTTTATCTCCACTCTGAGGAAGATTTCTAATTCAGAGTCATTTGCCAAAATAAAATGCTTGATGAACTTTATGGGAAATTAATCATTTAGCTTTTCCTGGCACTTTCTCAAGTTTTTGAAAATCATTTCCCCTCCTCTCCTGATGGAAACAGACTTGTAAAATTAAAATCTAAAAATATTTACAAGTGAATAAAAGATAACAACAACATTAAAAATGAGCTAATAAATGGGGTGACTCCAAGATCTCAGGTTAAGGACAGTTACCTACTCATTGTCTCTTAACACTCTAAACACACCAGTACTAAAAATGCAGTAAACAATGTTAGTACTGGATATATGACACTATACTAATGATTTTGCAATTAAAATGAATACTCAACCCTGGTATTCTCTACCTTTGTGAGCAGATCACTGATCCTATCAATTCCTCAGTTCACCCATCTTTAAAATGGAGATAATAACGCTTATTTTTCAGGGTGGCTATAATAAACTGATGTCGTATTTTTACAAACTGTAAATCAAGATACAAATATAAAGCGTTATTATTTATACTTTATCTTGTGGGTGATAAAAGGAAAACAATATCAGAACAGCCAACCAACAAAAATACTTCTCTAATGGGTCTATTATAAAAATTAAGCAACTAGGATCTGATAATTCATAAAAATAAACTTTATTTTAAAGATAGTTTTCTCTATTTACCTATCATAAATATGAGAACATTTGTAGTGTACACAATTTATGGTTTCTTTCATTAAACAAAACCTCAGAGGACAGATAGATGTTATGTTGAAATTCATACAGCAATGAAGTTGAATTTTTGAGAGAAAATAGGATAATGCCTTGTTAGATATTATCACAAGTGACTCTGGCCAGTCTCTGAGTCCAGTTCAATTAAAGGCACAAGAATGACTTGAAACAGTCAAAATGGTCACTTTACTAGAGAAAATATGGCCTAAAATGCAAAAACATCATCTTGGAATTACAAACTCCTCTACATGACTTGGAAAGAACACTCGGGAAAGTCTACTCCCCCTGAGGAGTTGCTTTCCTAAACTCCGTTTTGTTGGCCTCAAGGAGCCACCTTGTTTGGTCTATCTTCATTCTACACAACTGCTGACTTTTGCCTACTCCCTTGGGTCTTAGGAAGTCTTAACTGTCATTTAAGAGTTAGATTCTATAATGATTTAATTTAAACCCTGTGGTTATTTTTGGCACAGTAGCCTAGTCCAGATAATTTTTTAAAAGAAGCAGAACCCCTTTTAAAACCAATCCCCACGTGGAATTCCAATTTATAAAATAGTTCAAAGGAAGCTGCTCCAGTTGAAATAGGCATTGGGGGACTGTCTAGAGTTCTTAGACCCTCCTTCATCTCTCTCTCTCTCCAATTATCTGGCATTGGCTCCCATGCCACCTTCATGGATCTTTAAGAATCTAGGAAACACAGGTTGAAACATTGGTCTATGCCAATCTTATAATTGATTTTCTAAATAAGAAATTAGGATAAACTCTAAAATAACTGAAGTCACCATGAGAGAAACCAAATCAGTCACTAGAAAGAATGCCTGAGAAGGGGAATGAGGGAATTACCAGAGTAAGAGTGTTCTGTATCTGGACAGGGATGTGGGTTATACAGGTGTAAGCATTTGTCAGAACTAAACTGTACACTTAGGATCCATGATCTCACCTTGTAAGCCTTATAAAATAACTGAGGGCTAGAGCCAGGCTGCATCCGTTTAGTTTCCAGACAAATACTGACTCACATTCACTTAACTAAAAAGATACTCTATAACTCCAGTGGGTTTCACCTATAAAGATCGAATTCATATTTATGGGGCACCAACTATTTTGCGCTAGTTAATACTACAGTTCCAAATCAAATAACATGGTTCAATGGTTGCAACGGGTACCATTGTTTAATCTCTAATCTTACTTACCTTTGATCAAGATAAAGAGAAGTATAACTACCTCTATTAAACTGATTAATACTTTGCATCATAATATGGCAATGAGTAATACTGTAACACCCTAGAGATCATTCTCAGAAAAAAAATTGATTCCATAAAAACAGGTGATTTTCAGGTCAAATAGAAGTGTTAATTTTCAAGTGGTACTAAGAGATAAGAGTCTCATTCCAAAACTGTGGAGATATATATACACACATATATATATTTTGATTCTTAAACATCTTTGTGAATCTGATGAAATAAAAACCTTTCCTCTCATATATGTGTGTATACACACTCACACACACTCTCTCTCTCTCTCTCTCTCTCTCTCTCTCTCACACACACACACACACACACACACACCCCAAATGTTGGGTACATTTCAGAAACTTATATTCCTGGAAGCCTATCCTTGAATTCCAAGTAAAGAATTCTTTCTCTGAATATTTTCTCAGCTTCAGAAAGTCTCATTTGAGAATGATCACTATAGTGTGATAGAATAATCAAAAAATTGTCCAGGGGCAACAATTTGATGCTCTATTCCTGAGTGGAGATGTTTTTTTTTTTTTTTTTTTTTTGTCAAGAAATGTATTTTCTCCAAATTAATTCATGTTTATTAAAAGAATATCTAAGATATGTGCAGCATTGTTTGAGCTTTGGCATATAATGCCATATGACTTATGTTGGGGCTTTCGCATAATAGCCATCTATTGAATTAAGTTTTAAACTCATATGATCTTCCCAATGATTCTAGAAGGTTTCGACTTCACTGGTGGATAGAAACCTCAAGTACAGAGATATCTAAGATAAGTTGGCTAGTCAACACAAGACTGAAAAGGAGACTTTGAATCTTTGGTAACAGCCCCCTTTGGCTTTGTTGCTAACCAAATGTTTTAAATAAATAAATGCCAAAATAAATAATAGAATAGTTATCATTTGTTGAGCAGTTCCAATTATTAAGCTAAGAATTGCTCAAAAAATCTACTTTAAGCCATGAATTCGAAGTCAGAATTTTAAATGTGGATTTACGCTGAATTATGAAATTTAAAAAATAACATGGACATATTCTTCATCATCTGGTGATTGTCTTAACACTGACTATTGCTACTTCATTTTAGTGTTCAAGCTTGCATTTATGCCTGCCATTGTGTTCACGCCTTGTGAAAGCCAAATAATTTCAAGGCATCCCACATAAAGAAATGTTTCTGGCTGTTCATATGGAGAAACTTAATCAGAGATCTGTGTTACAAGAACATAGCAGTTTGACAAATGTGCTCAATAAATGCTCGTTGTTGATTGAATACTTAATTTTGAAAATAATATTTAACTTTTCTTCCAGAGTGCCAATTTAGCAGGAAATGATATAAGTATAAAGAAATTCTTTTTCCACTCCCAGAAATAAATGGTTCAAGTTCCCTTTTAATGCAGATTTCAAATGCCTAAAAATACTAACCTTAATGCTAATCCTTAGTAATTAATTAAAATTGGCATGTAAGAATTTCTTGCTGGCAGAATTTTGATAAATCATAAGGTCTGACTAACTTGAACTATCAAACAAATCCTGAGTTCTACATTTCATTTTATACAGCATATTTATGTAAAGAGGCCTTTTCTGCCTTGGAAACGGCAAAGACAAAAATGCCGAAAGTTATATAACCTGACATGAAGGCTCATCATTTTAATATTAAATTCAACATTAGTGATTCAGTGTCAGTAAACGTTATCTGTCATGTTAAATGAGTACTATTAACTTATACTGCTTTTATGTAATTCCTGTGCTTGCTTTGATTTTAAAATATTTATTGATGCATAAGGCCAGCAATTATAAAAAACTTATTTCTAGTTTTAAGTTAATATGTTTGAATAATATTATGATAACATTTTTAAATCAATATTCAGAAGGTCTGTCAGCATATATTTTCTTTAAAGGGTATGTACATATTACTCAAGTCTGAAAAACACTGGTGCTGATTAGTGAGTGTTGATTAATTTCTCAGTATTCTTGACACACAATTTTACCACTTAATTACTCAGTTTTTCAAGCTTATTCACAAGGATGCCATGACAAAATTTGTCAAGTACCTTGATGAAATCAATATATTTTTGATGCTTTTGGACATTTTTGGTACAGTTTTGGCATTCATGTGGTCTATTCATTTAGTGATGCTATAAAAAAATAATGAACTTTGGAATATGTTTGGGGGTCACTTGCTCTATCTGGAGACTCAGTAAAATCCATATTTGTTTCATCTGATCCACTCTGAAGGCTGTTCTTCACTGTAGAGAAGACAGAAACCAAAATGAGATTTAAGTAGCTTTCCTATCACATAGCAACTTCTGGGACTATAAGAGCGCTTCACTATAGTTTGGACAGGAAAGAGCTCTAAGAGACAAAGACGACCCCAACACTGGGATGCAGTTTCCATCTCTTTCTTTCTCTCCTTCTCTTTTTGGTAGAAGGAATGATGTTGCCTGTGCTATAGCCCATGATCTGCCTGTATCTCATTTACCAACTTCAAGTTGCCATGGCATTTGCCTTGTTCTGGAATGTGGTCACGCTTACCCATTCTAGGTCCTGAGACAAGGATACTATTGCAGGTTCAGACTCCAATCCCTGCCAGTCTCTGGGCACAGACCACACAGACATGCAATCTCCTGTTTCTCGTCTCCTTTGAGGCTGTAGGTAATACCTAGCAGTACTCATGGCTGCACATTCTAACTGACCCATTGACTCTAATTCTGCCCAGCTCCAATCCCAGCCTGTGCTGCCCTGTGGCTACTCTAAACCTTAGAACTAACAGAATTCTCATGCAATTTTATCTTTATAAGCTCCAAGGGCTGTGAGGGCTAGGACCTTGTTTCTTTGGTTCATTTTCCTATTTTGAGCATCTAGCTTGTTACTCAGTATATAGCCAGCTTTCAATAAATATTTAGTAAATGATTGAATAGTAAATGAATGCATGCTTTGAAACATGCCTAACCTACCAATTAGAGATCTGAAACATTTTCTCCTGCTTCAGTAACACAAATGATTTTTCAAACATTCCAGGTTATTTCATTTGTGTGGTCTTCAAATCCAGCAGCTTTTTCCTTGCGGTCATTCTGACTTTTATAGGACTCAAACCAAAGGCCCTCCTCACACCTTTCTCAATCATGGGCAGAAGGAAAAGCAATATTCCCAGGGACTAGAAGTCAGCATCCCCTTTCTTCCACAAGATTAGGAGGGAGAATTCCAGCTGCCCAAACAGTGGAAGCAGATGTCTCTCCTTTGCCTCAAGAATTGGAGGACGTTTTTCTTTATTCCACTTAGAAGTCCAGAAGTCCGATATGAACATGAAATAGGATTTAAAACATCAGTGTCCAGGAAAAATTCTGTGGTTAAAGTAACTACGTTGTTTGCTCTCACTCTCTACTTCAGCAGAAATACCCTGGGTCACATCTGAGTCAAATGTAACCATCTATCCAAGTAATCTTAATTATGCCTTTGCTTTAAAAATGTATCAGTAATATTGCTCATTTTAATTCTCACTTCAAATAAATTTCCCAGAATGGAAGCTGTGATTGTGATCTAACTCTCAAATTTCTACAAGAAATTCAGATTACTCTCCAGGAATCTGGGATCTTCTCACATCAGAAAGAATTTATTTCTTGCTACAAAAAGTTACACTATCATTAAATAATAGCATATTTGAGAAGAGGTAGCCTTAATATAAATAGAATGATTACTAACACCCAGCCAACATTTCATTTTAAAAATTTCAGTAAGCCATTATGTGCCAGTTATGGCAGATTATATTTTCAAAAAGACCACAGCAATAGTCCTGGTCTCACATGCCACTTTTCCTCAGGCAGTGGAGTCTATTTCTCCTCTCCTTGAAATTGAGTTGACCTTGCTGACTGTCTGCCTAGATGAATAGAATATGATGGAAGCAACACTTCCCACTTCCAAGACAAGTCATACGAGTGCCATCTGGCTGTGTCTCTTGGGATGTTCGCTCTTAGAACCCAAGGATAACGTGAGGAAACCCAGTCATGTAGAGAAGCCATGTGTAGGTGTTCTGGCTAACTGTTCAGCTAAGTTCTCAAATGGGAGCAGCATCACCACCAGACCTACAAGTGAGTGAGCCTTGAGGTAATTCCAGGCCCCACATTTAAGCTGCCCCAGCAGAAGCTGTGTGGAGCAGGAATGAGCTAATCTCACCATGCCCTTTTATAACTTCAGCTCTGTGAGCAAAATAGTTACTGCGGTTACTTTAGGCTGCTAGGTTTGGAGTTGTTTGCTGTGCAAAAATAGGCAATTAGAATAGGCAAATGCAATGTTATCTCATTCAGTCCTCATGACCACTGAGAAGTAGGTATGATACTTTATATTGCCAATGAATAAATAGGCACTGTGCTAAATCCTGGAAATACATTAGTGAACATGACAGGCATGGTTCTGCCTTCACTAAGTTACAGGGCAGAGTGACTGTGTTCCTTCCATTTAGAACCATAAACCATAAGCCATTGGTAGAGCTGCTGACGCTTCATTATACATATAAGAACAAAGATCAGGCCTTTCCCCAGATGTTGTCTTCCTCATAATATTCTACAGCAGGAATAAATCAAATCATGTATTTCTCTTGATGCAGTGTGTGTGTGTGTGTGTGTGTGTGTGTGTGTGTGTGTGTGAGAGAGAGAGAGAGAGAGAGAGAGAGAGAGAGAGAGAGAGAGAGAACTGGTGATGTTCTTACATTAGAATTTTATAGACTGAGTCTTAAACTATGATGGTTGGCTTTCCGTTTTTCATTTGATCGATTTAAAGATTTTTTTTCTAGACTTTCTTATTATTCAAGTAATATATGTTTATTGAAGAAAAATTAGAAAATACAATTAATCAAAAATAAAATTATCCAAAAATGCCAATATAAACAGATAAGCTCTGTTTAGTATTTCAGTAAACAGGCTTTCAGGAATTTGCTATGCCTATATGTGAATAACTTCTTTCATCCCTACTCTTGTTGCCCCGCCCTTAAATTTGGATGGCTATATCATATCCTTTCTAGTGTGCTTCCTTTAAGCAGTCATACTCACAGTGCTCCAGGCTCCATATCCAAGCGAACCCCACCTCATATTTAATTAACACACTAGCTCCTAAACCCACTAAATCTACTAAACAGACTGCATCCTGTCCTGTTTTACTGGGATGGGTATTTTCTGAATAATTTTGCTGTTACTTTCTCCATCTCACCTCTCAGGTTTAATGCGTATCTTTCTATCTTTAGTTATTACTTTGGCTCCTACCTACTATCCTTGCAATGCATGGAAATCCAACTTAACTAATAGCCCTACCAGCTTGATCTGATGCTGAGACCCATTCCACCCAGGCAGGACACCCACCTAACACACCCCAGCCTTGCAGGGACAATCTATCTGACAAGTACCAACTTTTAGCACTAAGGAAGAAGGCAAAGTAAAGTAACACATATTAATCAAATGGCAGAATATTGCTGAGGACACAGTAGACTAAACTTTAGCAATTTCTTGCATGTCAATCCCATTCACATTGACATAAGAAGTAAAATGACGGATGCTTGAAATCAATGCAAGTAAAATCAACTTGGCTTTGAAATGCATGGTAAGTTTAGAGAGGAGAGGACTTCCTTCAAATATTTTTTATATTCTTTCACTTTAGGAAAGTAGGAAAATTCAACTAAATATAGAGTATCTTTACTGTTTTAGGACTCCTCAACATTTTGGCTCATATATGTTCCTGTATATTTTCGATTATCTCAGATAGCCAAGGCTATTAACACATTGGCTGTGACTTTGAAACCTTGGCTATAGAAGTTGTACTTCACCCATTAGCAAAATGCCACATTTTTTCAAATAGCAACCTCTGAATCCTCATTTTAGCTGATTGTAGCAATCTGGGTTCTGTTACTTAAGAGAGATAAGATGACAGACTGGGCTGGTTACCACTATCTCAGAATAGCAGCCTAAAGTATTTGAAAAATGTGAACACAAAAATATTTAGAGCTTTGAAGAGTGTAGGTTATATGCTGTCTGGAAGAAAAAGAGCAGATCATCACCTAAACAATTTTGATATGGGGATTTGTCCTCCTGCAACAATCATGCTATAGTTGAAAGAGTCTGTTGCCATTTACCATGAGACTGTGGACTTACTCATATTTCTAGCATATCTCATTTATTTTTAGCTTTGTGTTTAATTTTAGTTAGTAACAGTGAGTCTGGGTGCCAACATGTTTTTAGCAAATACTGTCCAGATCTACCAGTGATTTCAGTTGTTTGTGGCCATGTAGTGATACAAAGCAAGAAAAGTAATGAAGAAAGAGCTTTCAATGAGAGAATGTTTAGAAAGTTTTCACAGGGTAGAGTTCAACTTCAACTGAATTTCAATTTATTATGCTCCTTTTAAATTCTCTCATAATATTTATGGCTGAAGAAATGATCCTGGAAAAGCAGTCACTTTGGATTATCTTTCTCATCACTTGGAGGGGTATTTTTAATAGCCAATGGGTCCATATTTTACAATCTTTATTTCTAAAAAGACGGAATTCTATTTTCAATGATTAAACACTTCTCTGCTCCTAAGAGACAGTTTTCCCTCAGAAGTCCATTCAGGCAGCGAACATCAGACCTTAGCAGATTCTACAGCAAAGATCTGTCCTCAGGAAGCCTGGATTAGTTGAGCTTCCCATGCTAGAATTTCCTGAGCAATTAAATCTGCATCACTGAATGTAGAAGCTACATTCTGAGGTACCCATTCCGTCCATCCCTCATACGATATTCTGCATTTAAATAAGACCACCCAAATGGATTAGAAATGTGACCAGCCATCATCAGCATGGTTGAAAATATAAAGCCAAAAACTGAATGGCCCAAGAGATATTCATGTTTATAGTATCTGTTTCCTCATGGTGTTACATGCACATAAATAAAAGTACTAAAGAAAGGAACAGAAAGCCAGATTGAACAGCTGGGAAAATGAATGACAAATCTACAGTCCATTCGCCTCATTTCATTCCAGATATTCACACCACCAATTCCAGCTCCATAGTATTACACAGTCTTATGGAAGACAGTCCTTTATCTTGCTTTGAAATATTAACTCACATTTGGGGAAAATAGGCAGTGAGGTTGCAGGAAGTTATAGCAGTTAAACAAAGGGAAACCAATACATATTTTTAAAAATCTGAATGGTAAAAATCTGAATGGGCAATTTAATGTCACTGAGAAAAAAGATTTTCCTTTCTTTCTCCTTTTCTTACCTCTGACCATCAAGGAAACTTAGAAATGCTATTGTAATTATAGCTTACATTTCAATGTTTCTTGATACTCTAGAGTATATAAAAAATGAAAAGGTAATGTTTTACTTTGAAAGACTGAAATGGAAAAACCTTCTGTTCATGGGATCTCTCTGGAATGTAGTGATTTGTGTGATTGCAATCACAGAGCTGCTAAAATAGCATATGAATTCTCCAATGTCTTCCTTCTGTCAAAAGGAACATTTCCATTATACTACCTTTATAGTCTGGAATTGCTATCTGCTTTCCAAAAAGAGCTCTAAATGGCTATTAAGCAACCAGTAACTTTGCCTAAATGTAGAGCAATTAGAACCATTTTCAAACGTTTGAAAGATTGTTTTAACTTCCCTCTTTGCCAAGACTAGATGGGAATCAAGAAAATAAGCAGCTTAGAGAGGAATAAGACTGATATGTTTGGTGGAAGTCTCCTTAGAGCCGTAAACAAGTCAACATTATGTTTGAAAGTAAAATATATCTGCATCTTTGGGGCAATTTTTGAGTTTTTAATTATTATGATTAACTGGAGAAAATGGGATGCCATAATCACAGAACATCTCTCTCATTAAAAAAAAAAACAACCCTCAGGCGCAGAGTTGAGCTAACCTTATTTGTCTACATAGGCACCTGCATTATGGCCCATCATTTTTTTTAATTGTCTCTACTTGATTCCTCATCCCTACTTTCATTCTCTACACTACAGTCCCCTTCTACAGTGTGCTTGATATGTGTCCATATGTACAAATAGTTATAAATATATATTGTGTATGTACATGTGTTAATTCACACAGTGGCATTGTGGTATAAATGTTGTTTTGTTTTGTACATTTGGGACAACATTATGCTTTTAAGATCTACCCTCATTGCTCTATGTTTTTTAAATGCATTGTTTCTGACTATTGCATAGTAGTCCATGGTGTGCATTCACCACTTTCTCTCTATTATTTTCCAACATAGACACTTAGTTAGCCTCCAATTCCACCACCACAAGAAAAACTGTGATAAATATTCTTGTACAGTTTTTCATGAATCTGAAAAGAGTTTCTCTGGAGTATGGATCCAAGAGTGGGATTTCATGGTCATATATGCGTACTTACTTTTACTAAGTACCCTAGGACCTACTCTCTCTCTCTAGGACAGCCAGGACCATTTGCTCTTCTACCAACAGTACATGGAACTTTTTGTTTCTTCACATTCTCATTAACATTTTATAATATCTTGCTTTCTAATTTTTGGTAATTTAATGGGAATAAAGTGGTATCTTGTTGTCTTAACAATGTTGATTTTGCTATATACTTTGGGGAGGAGGTTGAGTACATTTTGTTTGTATGAGTGTAGTTAGTTACATTATATCAGGTAGGAGCAAGCTGTCGCTTCGAATTTTGAGAATGGGGAAGAGAGTGTGTATGGTTGTTGAGGTAAAGGAGGTGTGGAAGACGGATGCTGCAGATGCTCAGCTTACTCTGTTTTGCCAGTCTTCCCAATGATTCTGTAAACTATACATAACTTTTAATAAGCCCGTTCTGCTCAAAATAGTTAGAAGTGATTCTGTTGTTGGCAACTAAAAAAGCTGGCCTATTCAGCAATTGGTAGCATAAGTGGTTGAAAACCCTCAAGGAATAAAATGGGAATCCAGGATTGGCTATTCAGATAGGTTAAGTTTGAAAGCAGTAGGGATCTGGTTCCCATTAGAAGACATGTCGCTGCAGGATTTTATCTGTGGACCTGAATTTTCCACATACATTTTGGAATAGATTTGATGAGAGCCTAAAAAAATACTCTTGGATTTTTGTTAAAATCATATTGATTTATAGAGTGATTTTGAGATAATTGAAATCATTATAATATTATTGTCTATCGGTGAACATGGTACAGCTCTCTAATTATTTGGGCTCTCTTTTATGTCCTATAACAGCATTTAAAAAATTTCTTCATTAAAGTTTTGTGAATTCTTGTTAGATTATTTCAATTTCTGGATGATGTCCATTTCTCCTCTAGTCTAATAACAATCCTGCTTTGAGAGCTAGGAAATTATGAATTACATTTTAATGTTAACCATTGTTACCACACTATACGACCACTATAAAATAGAAGGAAAATGACAGAAGGAAAAAAATTAAATTGTTTATTATGGATAAATATATAATTTATAGATTTTTTAATGCTCTTGTGGATGATGGCTGGATTTCTGATGCATTTCCTAGTTGGTTATTGCTGGTGTAAAGAAATAGTATGGCTTAAGGAAACTTGCTACACTCTCTTATTAGTTCTCTCAGTTTCTCAGTTGACTAAGCTTTTTAAAAATGTAGATATTATCATTTTCAAATTACAACTGTTTACTTTCTTCCCTTCTAATCTTTAACCTCTTATTTATTTTATTGTCTTATTTCACTGACCAGGAAGACTTTCACAATATGTTGAACAGGATCGATGACAGAGTTACACACAGAAAAAAAGATCCCAGAAAAGATCCAGCTGACAAATTTCAGTGAGTTGTGTAGGTTTTAACTCAATCAGTAAGTAAGTGTACCTACCAGTTGGCTTGAAACCAGGACTGAACATATCTGTCTTGAACTGGAATAGAAGGCAAGGTATTTGGCTTTGATTTACCACATTCGCATATTCATAATTCAGAAAAAGAAAATATAGTCAGTCTAGTGTACATTTTAGCATATGCAGGGATCAGAGAACTCTCCTAGGAAAGAGAGCCAATTAATTTATTCTGTTTAACACAGGATATCCCAATATATTTGACCATGGAACTCTTTTTGAGTGGCACCTATCGAAATAGAGATTTCAAAAATGCCATTATAAGGAACATTATCTCAATCTGTGTGCATTCAAATTCACTTGGAAGAAGCAATCTGCTTGTAACGCTGTATATGTAGCTGAGTTTACACAGATACAGTTCCAGTTGGTCCTCAATACCTTTGTGTGCAGGTAGAGACATATGCCCCCCATTAATTAGAAACTGTTATTCTTAATGTGGTATTTGTTGAATCTCATGCTGAGATAAATATTTTTTGTTTATGTAATTTCCCAAGACTAATTGCTGAGTTTTTAGAACAGCCTTTCACTAAGCTTTAATGAGCACAATTAAATGAACCACTAAGAAAAAACAAATTATCAATTCAGCCGCCTATTGTGAATTCGTTGATCTTGAAGTACCTGATGTAAATGCAAGATCATTGGCCTTTCTCACAATATTTCTAGAGGCAAGATTATCTAGGTAATTTCTCCTTGTTTCCCTTCAGGCTTTCCTTGAAATTTCCCAAGAGTAGAAGATGGCTTTAGAAATGTGACATCAAGTTTTTCTCTACACCAATAATAAAATTCCTATTACATTAATGCTAATATATGTTTTTTTAGTTGTAAAACATTGCATCTGAATTTTTTGAAAAATTCTAAGAAGTAGTTAAGAATAATTTTTCTTTCATAAAAGAATTTCCAATAAAAGTATTGAATGACATACTAATTCTTTTTTTTTTTTTAATTTTTATCATATAATTGACATTGGACATTTTCTTAAGTGATGGTAACACTTCTTGGAAGTGAACTCAGAGAATGTTAATTTTTAAATTTCATAGATCTGTATTCATATGTTATTGATGAACTCTAATATTCTGCCTCCTTTTGTATGTATATTTAGGGCAAATGCCCAATAGTTGATCAAAAATGGAAATACAAATTCAGTTTTATAAGGAACATAATGAATTGTCTCCACAATACTATGTAATTGCTAGTAATTATAAAAGTAGTTCCTAACTAAAATAAGTTTCTTTATAATTTTACATGCAAATTCATTGAACAGAATATAGTGATTCTTAAAGAGCAGGCGCCATCTAATAATGCACCAATTCTTACTTAATTAATTGACTACATTGCTAAATGTAGTGCATTAATGTAAAATATGATATTAGTAAGTAGATAAAAGCAGGAAAAAGATAAAATGCCAAATAGACAAAGTTTCAAAATGTCAAACTGTCATTTTCAATGATGTTCCTAATTGGCATATTTCTTGGTAGTTCTTTACAATCATGCTCAGCACACTGTGTAAAGTGTCATTTTACCATGTTAATTAACTATCTTGATTTCTTTGACTAACACTGTGCCTTGGATTATGTGAAATAACAAAAAGAGAAGAAAGACAAAAATCTAAATGAAGAGAGACAAAGAAAAAGCCAACACCCCAGGTTGACCTAAGCGATAGTTTTTGTATTAAAATAAAAATGACATAATTTTTATTTCTGATGTTGGACTGTTATGTGGAAAATGCAATTACTTTTTTTTTGGCTAGACCAAAAATAGAGAAAATGGGCTTTAATTGTTTATAAAAGAACTACAAGTTAGAGTTTAGTTCAATTCATTGGAACATTTCATATTCACTTATCATTCATTCATTCATTTAAGCCAGGAATTTGTAAACTATAGCTCATGGGTAGGATACCAGCTTTTACAAATAAAGTTTTACTGGAATAAAACTATGCCTATTCATTTGCATATTTTCTATGGCTGTTTTCATACTAAAACATCAGAGTTGTGTAGTTGTAACAGAGACTTTATGGTCCACAAAGCCTAAAATAGTTACTGCTGGGCCCTTTACAGAAAAAGTTTGTCGACTGCTGATTCAATTGGGCCTTCAGTCATTTGTTATCATTTAACAAATGTTTTGCAGAGCATAAAGGCATTGGTCTCAGTGCTGAGAATAAAGCAACCGAACACAGCTGTAGTCTCAGTCCCGTGGAGTTTATATTCTAGTGGAGGAGACAGTTAAACGGCAATGACACCAACGGTGTGATCAAGTCTAGAATAGGGAAAATACAGCAGATTATGGGAACACAGATCAAAGGCACCAAACTTAGACTAAAGAGGGGTATATAGTAAGGGTGATCCTGGGGAAAAAGGATATCGAAACTGAAATCTGAAGGATGAGTGGAAGTCAAGAAAAAATATAAGACCTGGGGTGAGTGTTGTAAGGAGAAAGATGCATGCTGACTCCCAGGATAAAAGAAAGTGAAGCACTGGGTGATGTCCAGTTTGGTCAGAGCAAAGACTTCTAGGGGGAAGTGACAGAAAGCTAGAAAAGCAAGCAGGACCTGATTATGATGAGCCTTAGAAGGAGTTTATTCTAAGGAAAATGGAAAACTACTGAAGTATTTAAATTATGGGAGAAATATAATCATTTTTGTATTTAAGAATGATTACTTAGGCTTCCATAGGGATCTTTGAGGGGAGAAAGGCTGGTGTCAGAAATAATAATTAAGGAACTATTATGGAGATGGAATTCCCAGCTATGCCAAGAGAGAAGATTGGCAAACCTTCTCCCTGAAAAGTAACTATAAAGCTGGCCAAAATTGGCAAAAATAATCATTGCAACAGTTTGGAAATGAACAAAAAGCATAATAATCTGAGAAGCGTTTATACTTGCAAAGCCACTTTACTCAGGTATGAACACTGGGGGGAATCTGTGGCGTTCTGCACTTCGGCTGCTCACATTCCTCCCTCAGCTAAGTTGACAAGAAGATTTTCCAGGATCACAAGAACCAGCAACTTCTCTCTGACTAGTGCAGGGGCTCACTCAGTTTGGTATGGTGGGGAAAGCCCACACTCCCAGTGTTGTTGGTAGAAGTGACAATCACAGAGGTGGCTGGGTAGGGAAGGCCCACAAGTTCACCAGCCTGCAGTTGTAGTCATTGTTGGAGAAGGCATATTTCTTGCTTGACTGTGTGTACGTGCAGCAGATACTGGAGAAAACTCAAACCAGTTACACAAGCCTGGCCAACCTTGAAGCTGAACACATGTGCATGGGAAACATTAAATGGCCCAGCAGAGAGTAAAAGCCTGGGCATGCTTAAAAATGGCGTAAACTTTGAATGCTACCTCCCTGAATCCACATACATATTATCAGCAGAGAATAGAAGCCTTACTGGCTTCAAGGGGTTGAGTACAAACTCTATCCAATCAATATCTGATCAAAGCAATGCAGATACAGGAGTGACTTCAAGAAAGCAAGACTAAAAATAAATACAAAAATATTAAAAAACAAAAACAAAAATGAACAAAAAACACTACTCAGAGAAATTGGCATTCGCAAACCACAGAGGAGACAGATTTCACAGATCTTGCCCAAGGAAATTCCTAAACAAAGAAATAAACAAATAAATAAAATTGCAACAATAGTAAACTTCAGGGGAAGAAAAATGAGACTCCAGACTTGCTTTATGATTTATCTAAAATGTTTAATTTCAGCAAAAAGTATAAGACACATAAAGAAACAGGAAAGTGTGACCAATGCTCAGGATATAAAAACTCATCATATGTAACTGAGTTATGCGCTTCAGCAGACCAAGATGAGCGTAGACATGCAAGAGATTCACTAGGGGAAAGGCTTGTGAAGGACGAAAGGAGAAGGGGACAGAAATAGATAGAGAGAGCCTTCGGAGCACAATGCAGGTCTGAGGCCTCTTAAATGAGAAAGGAAAAGGAAGGATTGTGTAGGAAGACCCTAAATTGCAGGGCAGTTCTGAGGAAGTCTCAGCTCTACCAGAAAGTCTTGAAGCAAAGTTTACTTAGTAGAGGAGTCCAGCCCTGGGCAGGCTCAGATCTGTTACCTACACTACACTTAGTTATTAGCTGGGAACAACCTATGGGCAGTGTGGCCTAAGTGTGAATGGGCAGATTTGAAAGGCAACAGCTTAAACATAAAATCATCTGTTCTTTCATAATATATCCGCTCCTACATGCCCTTTCCATCAGCTGCTTCATTCTGCTTTGCTCTCCACTTTTGCTTGCCAGAATAACTCAAGCTTTTACACTTTCTTGGCATCAGTCATCACTTTCTCTAGCCTTCTAAGAGCCACCCTAACAGTGAGTTTGGCTGATCCCCCGGGGCCTCAACAGAGTTTTAAGTTATGTGTCCTGAGAGTCCCAAAGTCAATGAACTCTTGCTTAACCATTTTTTTGTTCCAACCACCTTGGTCATGCACCCTCAAAATCCAATGCCAGAGGCAATCCCTTCATTTTCAATGGTACATGCAAGCTAATTCTTGTAACTCTTCTAGAGCATAATTTCTTTCCTCCCTTCTCAGGCCCTGCACACCCCAGCCAGCTATTGTGGAGATTTAACCCTAGTTATCATCTCTCTAGCAGCCAGGAGATGGGGTGGGAGCTCCTGAGGGGAGCACCAATGGCCTTGCAGGTGATAGATCTCTGCAGCAACTTCCAGCAGGAGGAGTGATTGCTCTCTGCTGGGTAAGGGTAGGCCACTTCTGCAAGCCCTGAGCTCAGGGTGTCAGGTTTTCCCTGACTTTAGGGTGAGAGACCTGCCTTGCCTGAGCAATTAAACATCTCTGGAGCTCTGTGGCTCTATCAGAGTTTCTCTTCCATTTCAGAAGATAAAAATCTTTTAAGCTGTCAAGAGGCCTTCTCCCTCTCATACTTAGCCTCTAATGGTTTGTTAACTGCCCTCAATTTCTCATTATTCCATTGTAGGATGTCAGTATAGCATATAATAATAAGGTGACTCCCTGATATCTTTCACATGCCAGAATCATTGCACTATCAAGAGCATTTCTCACCACTGGGACATTTTTCAAGGTCTCCTTTGGGAAAATCTTCAGCAACTAGGCTCTCACCTTGTGCCAGAGATTATATCATGCCTTCCACATTCCACCCAGGAAAGGGTCCTCTGTGCTGGCTAGACAGTGAGTGAGCTAGTCACAAACCCCATCTTACTATCGCCTTTCTCAGTCCCCACTCTTGGTACCAACTATGTCAGTTTAGGTGCCCCAAGAAACAGATACTAAGATGTATTACCCATGTAAGAGATTTCCTGGGGGAAGGATAAAAGAAAGGGAGCAGAGTAAGTATGGAGAGCCTTCAGACTGCAATGCAGGTACAGGTCTGATTCTTGCAAAGGAGACAGGAGAGAAAGGATTGAGTAGGAGAGGCTCAGAGCTCAGTGCAGTTCAGAGAAAGTCTTGGCTGGCTGATGGAGAGCCCCAGGAAAAGGTTGCTGTTAGAAGAGTCCTACCTCAGGCAGGCATGGCCCAACCTGAGTACCCACCATACTCAGTTATTGGCTGGGAGCAGCCCAGAGAGGCATGGCTTGGGTTGGAGTGGCTCTAAGGTGAGATAGTTGGAAGCTGTCAGTCAACTGTGACCTGTAGCAGTTCTTCCTGAATGACGATATGAGTGGCACAATTCCATCACCACTACATGTGTCCTCCCCCAGTGTTTCTGAGGATCCTCAGACCAGGGTGTTTGCATTCGAATGTCTTCTTTTGTTTTGAATTCCTACTTCTAGTACTCTGTCTCCTCTAGTATTTTTACAAGTACTTCTTCTGGCTGCCTCAATGCCCTCTTGGCAACTATGCCCCAAATCTGAAGAAAGATCCCCAACGTAGCACTATCATAGTGCTATCATAAGTGTCTAATGTATGAAAGATTTGGTGATAATGGGGAGAATTCCAAGAGAGAGGAATGAATAACTTAAACGTTAATTTTTGAAGTCATCTTGCCAAACGTCCACACTGGCCCTTCTCTGCCACAAGAAATCTCTTATTAAATTTTTCTTCCAAAAATTTTAATAACAAATGATTAAAAACTCAATCTCAGATTAAACAGATTATAATAAACCTAATGCAAAGATACAAGAAAACAAATACCCGGGCCACAGCCATTTCTATGCAATTCCTTATCAAGTACATTTTCCAATCTATTGGTATTTTCATCTTTGAAGGTAGGAAATGTTCAGTAATGTCAAATGTACATAAAAAGATTACATATCAATTTATGAACAGATGTAGGCACATAGCCAACATGTATAAAAGGAAATGTTTTAAGAAGCTGATTCTTTGATGTGTAGGTTCTTTTATAAGAATTTCCTTTATCTCTCTCATACTGAAAAGAAAGTAAGAGCCTAGTTCAAAACACAATCAGTCTTTCATGGTAAGGACAATGGATGGAAGCAATTTGAAGCAAATGCCCTTTGATTAAATAAATGACTATTTGACTTAACAAATAATCAACGTCAAAATAAAAGTCTAGATCTTTTCAAGTTCACATGGATATGGTTTATTTTAGTAGAATTAAAATGGTATATGCACTCTGAACCCTGTAGCTTAAATATTTTTAAAAGATTTCTTGGAAACAATTTTAAAATAACCCAATTTCATTCATGCACCAAAGCATGAAAAATTGAAAGCAAATCAAGATCCCCAGAATATATATTTGCCTTTTAGCACCACCTTATACCTGTAGCTTTGATTCTGAAAGTGCCCTTGCATATGTTTGTTTTGAAGTCACTTTTCATAGGGGGAGGTATGTGCTGCAATATACAGATAAGCAGGAAATGAACCATGGAAGAAAAATCTATTAGTTCCAAACTCAAAGCAAGTCATGGCTTCACCACTGCATGTTTGTCTCTTTTCCTAAAAATTTTCTCTATTCCAAATGATGCCATATGATTATCCCAGTTTCGAATCAGACCATCCTGCACTTGCACTAGTTTATCATTATAAAGAATTTTTGTTTTACTTACAAGTTTCTAAGAGAAACAACTATTTCACATGTGTTCTCTGCTAGGATGCTCCAGCAATGGCGGCTATGTTCATGTATCAGGGAAACTGGTTGCTCTTCTATTGACAATGCCAGTGGCCCTTGCTTCAGCCATAGTTGTCCTTTTACAAGTCAGAGTTTTGTTTTCCTTCCCATGGTTGGGACAAGGTATTCTCCTTAGTGAGTCAGAGATCCTTTCTCGTCAAACACAAAGCACAAAAATACGAAATAGCTCTGCACCCAAGCTTAACTCTAATTATGCAGTTCTCTAAGTAGGCATTAGATGAGAAAAAAACTCCGTGCAGTATATATGCTTACAACCCACTTGTCTTTTGCTTATGGCAAAAAAGAGAGATTTCTTAAATGATTAAAATTATTCAATTAGTACTAAACTATTCACAACCACCCAGAACCTCAGAATGTGATCTTATTTGGAAAAAACACTACAGGTATGGTAATAAATGGAAACTAGATTTTTGGTGGTGTGCATGAAGTGGTACATAAAGTTGCTGATTTATAGTGCTATACACCTGAAACATATAATGTTATAAACCAATGTTACCTCAATAAAAAGTCAATTGAAAAAAAAAAAAAAGACTTTGCAGATGTAATTAAGGAAAGAGCTTGAGATCATCCTGAAATAGGGAGGGCCCTAAATTCAATGATGAGAGCCCTTATAAGAGACAAAAAGAAGACATAGACACATAGAAAGAAAGCCATGTGAAGATGAGGGCAGAAATCAGAGTGATACACCTGTAAGCCAAGGAACACCAAAGATTGTCTGCAGTCACCAGAACTTGGAGAGTGGCATGGCACAGATTCTTCCTCAGAGCCTCTAGAGGGAACCAAACCTGATGACTCGTTGATTTCAGATTTGTGGCCTCCAGAACAATGGGAGGATAAATTTCCGTTGTTTTAGGACAACACGTTTGAGTTAATTTTTTATGGCAGCCCTAGGAAACTAATACAATACATAATTATTAATTCACACACACACACACACACTATTATTATTATGTTGGAATGTTTCCATAAGGATCAATGGTTCTCAATGGAGGCTATACTGCCCTATAAAGAAATACATAAGGTGGTTTGGGTTTCAAATAATTGGAAAATGCTACAGATGTTGAGTGGGCAATATTCATACCAGTCTCGCACAACGAGAATTTGTTCACACTTCTTCATGACTTTTGAATATCTCAGTAGACATTTATGTAGGTGAAAAACCCATTTATAATTATTTGAAGTAAGGACTTTATGTTGTTTTACATGTAAACATAAAGTATTTTTGCATAGTTTAATGTATATACATTTCCTGAATTTTCAAGAAATACAATTACTGTAAAGTGAGGGAAGTTTGTATTTTCTTTTATTTGGAGTATCAATGAAACTGTATCAGTCTGTATTCATATCTGTTGCCTTGAAGCATATGACAGTGTTCTTTCACCTGTTAATTTCATTGTGCCTAAACATTATATAATGAAATAGATACTGTATTAATCAGGGTTCTCTTGATTAATATGAAGAGATTTATCAGAAGGAATTGGCTCATGTGATTATGGAGGCTGACAAGTCCCAAGATCTGCCAGGTAAGTAGCAGGCTGGGACCCAGGAGGGCCGATGTTATAGTTCCAGTTTGAATGCCATCAGGCTTGGGACCCAGGAAGAGCTGATGTTTCAGCTCAAGTTCCAAAGCAGGAAAAAAAAACAATGTCCCAGTTTGAAGGCAGTCAGGTTGGAAGAATTACTTCTTATTCAGGTGAGGCTCAGTCTATTTGTTCTCGTCAGACCTGCAACTAATTGGATGAGGCCCACCCACGTTAGAGAAGGCAATTTGCTTTACTTAGTCTACTGATTTAAATGTTAATCTCACCCCTAAGCCCTTCACAGACATATCCAGAATAATGTTTGACAAAATACCTAGTGCGGCCCAGACAAGTTGACACTTAAAATCAACCATCACAGATACAATACACAAATTGCTTTTCTTTCATTTCTATCTCACATTTTAGTTGAAACATTATATTGATTTCTAAAAAACTTATTGTGTAAGAAAGTTTTATTATCTATGAATTTAATTTTATAATAGTAAAGGGGGCATTACAAATATTCCTTATAGTCTACGGCCATGCTACCCTGAATAAGCCCAATCTTGTCTGATCTCGGAAGCTAAGCAGGGAGACCATCTAGGAAGATCAGGTGCTGTAGGCATAAAAAATAAAAAAATAAGCTTACAAGGTCCTTGCAGTCTGTGAGGTCAGCCAGGGTTGTCTCGACTAAAAACAAAACAAAACAAAACAAAAAACAAACAAAAATATTCCTTATAAAGAAAAGTCACTGGTAGAGAAGCACTAATGTAATAGAATGTGCTGCATTCTATTGTGATGGCTTAATGATCTTCCACAAACAGTTGTACAATGATATATTTAACTAATTGATATTTTGGTTGTTTGGTTTTTTCTTCTTTTTCTTTTCCTTTTTTATTATTACCAAAAAATTATGGAAAACACCCTCCTACATATATCTTTCTACATTTTACAATATTTCCACATAATAGTTTCCTCAAAATAGAATTCATCAGAAGAGTATGCACATTTAAAATGGTGATAGACACTATAGCATTGAGATTCAAGATTAGAACTCCTTCTTAAATAGAAATTATATACCAATGACTATAAAACAGATGTAAGTAGAGCTGCTTTTGAAACAAAGATGGAAACCTGGAAATAAGGAAAAGAAAATGGAATAGAATTGATGGAGTACTTTAAGCAATTATTATGTTTCAATATGCGTGATTAGCTGATCTGCACCTATCAGTTCTCCACATCCCAAGGAGTATTGATATGTTCATGGAACACAAGAGGAAAATTGAGTTATAGGAATGAAACTCAGGGTCATGTGTTTATATATAGAGATAATAATAACAACAATCACAGCTAACACACTATTATTTCACATTTATTTTTTATTTTTTATTATATTTCAATCTCAGCTGTATCACTTACTATCTGTGTAAACTTGAGCAAGTCCTGAGCTTCTCTTGACCTTACTTTCTTTAATCCACTAGGCTACTATTGTGCATTTCAGTTCCGGAAACTGTGTCATGGGAAATGCCATCGTCTTCCCATCTTACTTCAAAGAAGGATGCGCAGTAGTGAATATGCCAGTTAGAAAGAGTGCACGCCTACCCTGCAAACCACCTTGCCTCTGCCACATGCAGCCCTGTTTAATCCACTTAATGAGGTAAGGCTGCTGGCAAAAGACAGAGCCATCTCCTGGGTCAAGAGAACGCAGAAAACTGCCATTCTGCTTGAAACTAGAGAAAAGGAGAAAACAGGAAAAATGATGTCTCGACAAATTATCCTGTCACACAAGCATGCTTCTAACTGAAAAATTCTAAGCAGCATAACTACAAAAACCCTTGCTCGAATTGTATGGTATTCTGTTTCCCTTAAGATATGGGATGAGAAACATTTTTTTTAAATCCACAAATGATTCTTTGAAGTAGATCTTTTTATCTTTTTTTTTTTGGATAAAGTGGGGGAATAAGCTCATTTTTGTTAACAAATACAGATAATTAACATAACCCGTACCAATGACTATAAAACAGATGTAAATAGAAGTTTATTCATTGAGAAGTTTCGGGGACGTGTAGAAGTCCCCAGAAAATTCCCAGAAGCTATTGCTATCAAATGAATCAGGATGGCTTCTTCAGTTGAATATCACCCTATATAACACTTTTCTTCTCTAAATGAAGGCCTTGTTTTATAACTGGACTGGACGCTTCTGATTTTATTGGAACTATACTAAGAAGCTGGTTTGCTGTGAATTCCTGCCTTGTGGCTAACAGTGCACAACATCAGTCCAGTGCCTGAGCGGCTGCTAGGTCTCACACACCCACATCCCAGGTGGCATTAAATGTCCTCAAATAGGCTGCTTTGAAATTCTAGTTTTTAAAGCATGCTTTTCAGAACAGCAAAGCACACAGGACCGTGTGTATATTTACTACACTTTATGTATCCCGAGTATAAAAGCTGTATTGAACATTTATGAGGGTTCCTCTCTGAAAAAATTACAGATCATAATAGAAAGTATGTTTTTGCATTTTTCCCCAAAACCTCAGACTCCAATAGACTGAGGGCTTGATGGAGCCAAGAAATAAAAAAAGGGAGCTGGTTACCACAACATGTAGTTTTCCTGGCACAAATCAATCTGTTGTACTCACTCAGGCTTTGAGGCAAAGAAACAAAAGAAACGGAGCAGTTCCAGACCCCTTTGCCCACATCAGCCCATCCTCCTGCTCGTTCTCTCCACAGAGAGCAAGTGAGGGGAGGCAGGGAAGCAGGCGGTGCCCAGGAGCCCTAAAAATGGAATAAAGGGGAATGCTGGGAGCCCTTTTCATCTTTTCTTATCACATATCTAGTACATTTTCTTTGGCTTTCAAATATTAAAATGATCGTACGTTGTTCAAACAGCAAAGGTCTAATTATAAGCGGCCTCCAATCGTTTGCATTAAATTGACTTGTTTCCAAGGTAATCTAGAAACAAACGTTCGCTACATTTATTGTTTGAAAAGTATATTAAATACACTTGATTTCCTCCCAACTGCCTATTTCTAACAATCTGGACCCCCTCCTCCCCCCAAAAAAGACTCTTTTTTTTTGTAAAGAAAAATCAATGGAGGTAATTAGTTACAATCATGATAGAAGAGCTAGAAGCCAAACAGAGATAGCAAGGCAACCCAGAGATGAACAACATCAGTGAGAGCCTAAAGGAGGTAGTGGGATTTCCAGAACAGTCTCTGCGTGGCAGCTGGTACCACAGCAGACCTGTCCTGTGGGAGCTGAGCCACAGGGCAGATGCAGCCATGTTGGAGAAACCACTCAAAGCAGAGAGCTGTCCTGTGTGCTCCCTTCCTCATGTACCCCCTAACTTCTCACCAGCACCTTACATTGCCCAAAGCCAGAAGCCAGCTGACACAGGAGTCCGGGAATCACAGGTGACAGGCAGGGGTCAGCCCCACTGCCACAGAGTGCAGAGCAAGGGATAGGAAATGAATCTGAGGGCACAACAAAATCATGCTTTTCTTGACCATTCTCTGACTTCTCAAAGCTAAAGAAAAAAATGTGTCTGATATGAAATCTCTAGCTTATTGGATAATGGGGAAGATTAGGTTCTGAAGGCTGCAGCAGCCAAAGAAATTCTGCCTTACCTCTTACCTGCTAACTCAGTACCACTCACTTGCAGTATCATTAGTTGCTATAGTTTTTCCAGAAAAGGCTCTGTCCAATGGGACCATCACCAACTGATCCAGCGGACTGGTGCCCTTTCCTTGATTTTCTTGACATCATTTCAGCCTTTTTCATACTTGCGCAGAAACTATTCTACAGCATTTCATGAGCTGTCATGGGGAAAAATAGCTGTGGGATGAGTCCACAGCTGACAGACTGCTTTTGTCACATGTCTTCCAGAGCTAACATGAATATGTGGTGAGTTATATCTCTTGAAAAATTTTGGGAAGTAACTAAAGTAAAAACACCTTTCTTTTATATTTTTCTTCTCCCTTTTAAAGAGAAAGGATATACCTAGGAGAAATATTTGGGCTATCTAAGGGTGGGGAACAAGGGCAGTGCAGTAGAAAACAGCTGGAATGTGTCTGTAATGGGAGTGGACAAAAACGTTCTTTTTGTGCCATCAGTGAATTGTTGCTGTGAGAAAGCCAAAATAGCAACTTCTTTATCACCAAAACAATTCTCCCTGAGGTCAGTTCCCAGCTTCTCATGACTACCCAGGACACTTCCCAGCTGTTCCACATTGCTCAGCTCTCCTCCCCTGACTAGAGCCTCAGATCACAATGGAAGTTGCCATGTCTAAGGGACCTTCACATCACATGCAATGGAGGGGCACAGCAGGACTGGCAAATCTTGTGGAGATAAGACACCATACTGGTCAATATGGATTCAAACAGGAAACTATTGTCTTTAATATAACTGACTTAACTGGCATTGATTGAGCACTGGCTGTGTGCCCAGCTCTCTGTTATCTTATTGAATCTTCATAACAGCCCTATGTGGTCACTATTCTTATTTTTCCCATTTCGCAGATGGGGATCCTGAGGCTTTGAGGTTGAGTTGTTTGTCCAGGATCACACAGCTAGTAAGCGGCAGATTTAAGACTCAAATCTAGGTCTGTCTCCCCAATGTCCAAAGCTCCCCATCACTGTACTATTCTGTGTATCGGCTCTAAGGAAAACTCAGTGGACAGTTTGTATGTTCAGTGCTAAGCAGCTTTGTAAACATTTACTGACCTCCTCACCCATGATTTATGGAAGAGACAGTAAAACAGAACCATTTCTTGTTTGTCCTCTCTGTAATGTGTGAACGCAATTGATGAGTGAACTGCTATCTATTTAAGTTTCAATGATTGAGTCATATCATATCTGCTGATGTTCTAGAAGCTTCTATGTTTTCAATCTCTCCAGCTACCCAAACCCTAGAAAATAAATGCTCCATTTCCACAACTGTTCTTCCCAAACTTCTCCGCTAGGATTGCCAGATTGGGATCTGGAGGCCCAGAAGCTGGCTGGTTCTGGAATGACTCCCAACCTCATCTCCAGGAAAGGCCACTTATTGGCCTTTTGCCCAAGATCGATTGTATCTGTGATAAGTACTAGTCATTTAAGCACCTACCCAGTTCTACTCTTCTCCAGTCCCTAGACTTTGCTCTTATCCCTGCTGCATTGCTAGAGTCCAGATGAATCACCTCTATACTGTAGATTCTTCTTCTTGGAACTTGACCCTGTAAGAATCCCTTGAATTCTGACAACATGTAAAGAAGTATAACAGCACAGGATGACAAATACAGGGCACACATACTGCCACTTCCCTTTCCTGCACCCACAGTTAGGTGATCTTTGAACTTAGTCTCTAAGCTAGGACCCTTTAGGAGTGAAAAGGAGGACTAAGTTACATGGAGAAAATGGGCCTCTGCAGCTGACTCTACTCATCAATCCTACCCTTCAGAACCCTGATCCCAGCGGCCCAGAGACGAAAACTGTGCAATCATATAATTGGCACCTTAGGGCACTTACTGCTCACATTTATGTGCACACAACTTATTTCACTTTTTTTTTAGCATAAATTTGAATGTTTGCTTTGCAAATTTCCAGATGAGGAGAAAATTACTCTTTAAATAAAAGGAACACATCATCTCTGCTCACAAACAGACATTATAATAATCTAGTTGTGAAGAAAAGAAAACATTAAGTAAATAAATAAACGTATAAAATAAATGCACTTTATAAATGCAAATATTCTGTTCCATGAATGAATTTCCCTGTGTGAGCAAGAAGACCACATAGCAATTTGGAGGCCAGTTAGGCTTGAACTTAAACATTCCATTGGGTTTCACTTAGAGTTGATGTAAAATATAGCCCAGATTTTAGAGTCAAGTCCTGAAACTGCACTTACTCGCTGTGTGAAGGTAACGATAATAGAAAATATGTGCCAAAGGAGAGGTAATTATGCTTTAAAAATGGAGGGAAAAAAAAGAATAATTCTGTTTAGAGATGTCTGCCTTATTATGCTTCTTTGTATAATTTCTTCCTAAAAATGTTCAGTTAAAAAAAATCACAAAGAAGTACAAAGAAGGAAACAAAAATGATACACAATCCTAATGCTCAGCTTACCATTACTATTTAAAAACAATAAAAGGAATATGGATACATGATTAGAAAGTTTGAGTAGTACAGAAAGATATAAAATAAGAAATAAAAGTCTCTTTCCCCTCCCCTAGGATCATTCTTTGAAGTACTAACCTTTAATATTTTCTTGTATATTCTTCAGAGGGAAAAACAAACATTTATCTGCATGTACACATTCTGTACCTTACTTTTTTTCACTTAATAGTGTATCTTGGAGTTTTTCCATTTTAACAAATACAAATCTTTACTCTTCTACAAAGAATAAAATAGTTCATCACAGGTATTTAAATTTATTTAACCAGCCCTTTTTTATTTATTTGTTTTTGCTGCCATAAGCAATACTGTGGTGCACATTTGAGCCTCTGTAAATGTATGTAACTTAACCTCAGAGGTTTAGTAAGAGTGAAAACGTAAATATGCTACAGGTATTTGCGCTTCGTCTCCAGAGTTCATTCATCATTTCCCATTGTCCATTTCCACCAGCTTCTCCTCACTTTTAGTTTCTTGCATCCTTAATCGCCTGGTATTTGGCAGGCCATCTTATCTTCCATGGTTTGCCTTTTCCCCTTGATGAATAAACTTCCTTTGAACTTGCTGTCCTAGCCTTGATCTCAGCATCCTCCCAGGACTCACCTGTCAACATCTGCCCTCTGGTTTCACAACCTTCAAATAAGATTGAGAAACACTCTTCTTGGACACTTGTGATATTGCGATTTATAGTAAGAAACATATTTGATATTCTTCCCTGGTTTTAGCATACAGCTCCTAAAAGCTTTGGAACGTCACAAGTAATGAGGGCAATAAAGTTGCCTTTTGTTATGTTAATGATGTAACTTTTGGAGAGACCCTAGATCACCTAAGGATGATCAACCATGTGATTAGAAGGTTGGAATTTTCAGTTCCATCCCAACACTCAGGAAGAGAGGACAGAGATTAAGTTCAATCGCCGATAGCTAATTATTTAATCAATCATGACTATGTAATGAAGCCTCCATAAAAAGCCCAAAAGACAAGGTTCGGAGAGCTTCTGGGTTGATGAACATGTGGAGCTGCTTAGGTGTGGCATCCGGCACAGGGCATGGAAGCCTTTTACCCCTTCCCACATACCTTGCCTTATGTATCTCTTCCATCTGGCTGTTCCCGAGTTATATATTTTTAATAATAAACTGGTAAGCTAGTAAGTAAACTGTTTCTTTGAGTTCCGTGAGCCTCCCTAGCAATGAATCAAACCCAAGAAGGGGTTTGTTGGAACCTCCCCTCTATAGCTGGTTGGTCGGGAGCACTGGTCATAACCTGGATTTGTGACGGGCATTTGTGTTGTGGGTAAGCAGTCTTATAGAACTGAGCCCTTAATCCCCAGGTTATCTCCAGGTAGGTAGTCATAATTGAGCTGAATTGTAAGACACCCAGCTGATGTCAGAGAATTACTTGCCAGGTGGGGAAATCACCTCTGGCTAATATCACAGGCAGGTTGCAGCAAGGCAGCGTACAAGGCTACATACAAGACACATTAATAATAATAATACACACACACACACACACACACGGATTTGGGTGAACGGAATCATTAGCACTTAAACCTCACCAGATGCTCCTTTCAGGAGAATGGGAATTTGACAGGAATGTTTTCAAGAGTCAGATTCTAGGTGGCCCTTAAATAACAGAGGGGATTTTTAAAGGCAGGACAAAGTCCTCAGGGGAGAACTAAACAATTGCTCCAGATACTTCACAACTCTACAGAAATCAATTATTCTATGAAAAGTCAACTAGTTTAGCAAGATTCCTCTTAGCACCACATTAGGACCCAGAGGCCTGTTTAATGTGAATTAAACTGTAGTGCATATTCTCAAGCCAGACAAACTGTCTGCAAGATTATTGAGAGCCCACAGAGTGCTGTAATGACCCAGAAGCAAAGGCCTAGAGGCACTGGCGAGGAGCTTGTGTAGAGCTGGTTACATGGCAAGATTTAGATGCAGGGTTAAAGATTTTATAAAGAATTATGATTCTCGATGTTGAATGAAGAAAGCTAGAGCAAAACCACCCAGCCAAAAAAGAGAGTGTCTTAAAGACTTGACAACAGTGGCAATTCTGCTTGCCAATGCTGTAGAATAATTTATGAACCACACAGCAATTCAGAGCAGTTTAACAACAATTACTGAATGACAAATGCATACTTGGAAATGTTACTATTTCTGCAATAACATAATGATATCAAACTAACAAATTCCGGTTTATTCCTATATCCAAGGATTTGAGGAGACAAATCAATTAAATATGCATAAGTACAACTCCTACTTGTTGGAGACCTCAATGCTCTATGAAGACCTGAGTCAGAACCCCCTATATTTTGGAAAAATGTAGAATCTACCTGTCTAAGGATGGACTGGTCTGATTTTCACATTGACCTAGTGTGGTAGGAAGAACAATGGCCTCCAAAGAAGTTCAGGTCCAAATCGCAAGACCTGTGACTATGTTACCTTACATGGCAAAAGGGCCTTGGCAGATTGTCTTGGATTATCCCCAAGTGCCCAATGTAATCACAAGAGTCCTTAAGAGAAAGAATGAAGTGAGAGTGTCAGAGTCAGAGAAGGAAATGCAACGAAGACAGAAGCAGAAGTTGGAATGACTTGAATAAAGAGCTAAGAGCCAAGGAATGCAGATGGTTTCTAGAAATTGAGGGGGGGGGCGCGGGGGAGGAAGGCAAGGAAATAGATTCTCCCCTCGAGCCTGAGCAGGAGTACACTCCTGCCAACAACTTGATTTTAGCCCAGTGAAACCTGCTTTGGACTTCTGACCTCCAGATTTGTAAGAAAATAAATATTTTAAGATATTAAATTTGTGGTGATTTGTTACAGCAGCAATATATACCTAAGACACCTAATATTTTTTATTATTGTTTTCTTCATTTCTTTACCTCATAAATTCAGAGAGCCCAGCAGCCAAGTCCAGTACTGAAGGGAAATTCAACAAAACCTATTTAAGAAGGCTTGAGAAAGATGTCACATGGATCCAAATGTCACATAGATCCAGGAAAAACATGGAATGATACTGTAAATTTTATGCCATATTAGCCTAGAACCATCTTTGGTTAGTTGCTAATTCAATTTACTTAAATATTTTCAGTGTCTCCTACAGATTCATATTAAATATATTAAATTTACCACAGCCCCCTTAGCAAGGCTCTCTTCAGAGAAATCTCTTCCATACATTTCATGGAACTCTGAATATTTGAAAGGTAATAAGTTGAAATTTTTAGGATTTCAAAAACTTATTTAGATGTGATAGATTCTTCTGGGGATTCTCCTCTAATTTCCCTGATAATGTCTACCTCTTTGGAAATTTCCCCTTGATCCGTAAGCCTAAAATTTAGTTCTGCCTTCTAGCCAGTGTGAATTGGAGCAAGAAAGGGCCAAGAGGACCTCCTGACCCAAGCCAAGCCAATGCTTTCTCTTGGGAATCTAGAATTTGAACTGTGAGATTCAGAGTGTGGTAATTGAAAACAGAGTTACTTTAGTGTCAGAAACGCATAGAGAAGGTCCATAAGCTCCACAGCTGACTGTTAAGGCTTCCTAAACCTGGTTGTTAAATTATTCCTTGGATTCCAAAAGACACTCTATGTGGCAGAATGACTTGTGTAAATGGCAGCAATTCTCACCCCTCCCTGTACCACACTCTTTCTAGTGTGATGCGCAGTTCCTCTCAGAGGTGGAATGTGTTTACCTGTCCCTTGAATCCGAAAGGCCTGTGACTTTCACTGAATGATGGAATGTGATGAAAATCATGTACAAGCTTCCATGCTTTCTCAGTGTCTTTCTCTCTCCCCTCTGTCTCCTCTCCCCTGCTTCCTGTGAGAACAAGCTCAGTGTAGCCTTCAGGGTAAATAGGGACAAGTCACACACTCTACACCTTAGTTCCAGCCAAGAGCCAGTTAGTCACTAAGCATGTGAGTGAAGCATTGAGGCTATCCTTGACCTGCCAGGCCCCATTTGACCTGCCAGCTGATCACAAATTTATGAGCAAATCCAGGAAAGATCAGTCAAGCCTGGCTCTCAAACAGGAGACCCATTCATCTGACTCATAGATATATAAGTAATAATATGTTCATTGTTTTAAATTGGAGTTTGGATGATCTATCATGAAGCAATGCCTAATTGATATACTCTAATTTGTGTTTGCCTGTTTCTTCTCTTATTTAATATTTGTTGAGCACCTAATAAATACCAGACAAGTTCCTATGCTAAGAATATGACATTACTGGAAGAGAAAGTCCCCACTCTCATAAGGCTTCCATTCTAGTGAGCATTGTGGGGGAGGTGAAGAGACAGACAATAAACAAGTAAGAGAGTAAATAGACAGTGTAACAAATGGAAAGCAATAAAATAGGATTCAGAAAATAGAAAGTATTGTCAGAAAAAGAAATTGGTATCTTATAAAGAATGTAGAGGGAGGGTATCTCTCTAAGATGACATTTGAGCAAGAGACTTGAAGGTATTGAGTGAATAAGCCATGCAAATATCTGAAGAAAAAGCATTCTAGATAGAGGCAACAGCACGTGCAAAGGCCCTGAGGCAGGAGTGAGCTAGGCATGTTTGTGAAATCGGAGGTAAGTGTTTTCTGGAGCAGAAAGAGGAGGGAAAGAGTGGCTAGAGGAGAGGTCAGAGCAGTAGCTGAGGTCAGACCATGGGAAACTTGTGAATGATGATAAAGACTTTGTATTTTACTCTGAGCAAGTTTGGAAGCATTTAAAAAGCTTTGATCACTGTAGTTAAATGAAAGATATCACATTTTAGAATGTTCATCCTGACTATTATACAAGTAAGCTCTAGATGGGCAAGAAGAGAGGCCAGTTGGAAAGCAGGGGCAATAATCAGGTGAAGATGATGGTGATTTGGACCAACGTGGTAACAGAAAAGTAAGCAGCTTCTGGATATATTCCTACAGGAGTGATCACAGAATTTACTAAAGTTTCGATATAGGTGTGAATAAATGAGAGGGAATGAATCACTATAAGGTTTTGGCCTGATAACTGGAGGGATTGAGTCGTTATCAGTGGAAGTGGCAGGGAAGGAGAGGATTTAGGAAAATCAGGACTTTGGTTTTGGCCATGCTAACCTTGAGAGTATTTTCATATGGCCACAAGGATAGCATCAATAGATAGCTGGCTGTATGAATAGGGAGCTGAAGTCAGAGCACCCAACTGGAGACATGAATTTGAGAGTCATCTACGTATCGTTGGACTTGAAAGGCTCTGAGTCTGAGAGAAATCCTCCAGGGAACGTTTTTAGAGAGTAGAAGTAGCCCTGGGGCTCCCTAATGATTCTATCCAGGGAGATAGGAAGAACCAGCAAAAGAGTTGAGAAAGGAGGTCAGCAAGGAGAACCAAAAGGCATTTCTGCCAATAAATTCCTTACTTTTCTCTCTAACCTAGCTTAAGCTGGTTTCTGTTATTCACGTAATGGGATAATACATGGAGATTTCAAACAGAGGTTTTCCTTTCTGAAAATTATCCCCATTGCCCTATGGCTCCCTACACACTGGACACAGGACATTCAATGTTGGCTGCATGACGAGGGAAGGTAGAAACAGAGACAAAGACTTCCACTGACTTGCTAAGTAATTTTTAAAAAGGTCATGGCAGGCATAATGGTCTAAAACCAAAGCATTTTTGATGTGTGAGAGCCAAGACTATGACAGAGAAGTGGTTTTGTTTTGATTTCTAAAAGGGCTTGAGTGAGAGAGTGAGCCAGAGCCCGAGGTGGAGCATAGCCATGTAGGAAATAATGCAGGATAGGGATTAACAGCAGTTTCTTGCCTCGCAGAAGGAAGATTCCTTCATGGGCAGGAAGGAGGCCAGAGAGAGGAATCAGGAGCATCGAGATGCCTTGTGAGAAGCCTTCCCAGCCTTCCCTTCGACTGCTCTCTATCCCCACCTCCAAGCCAGGGATGAAAGCCCTGCTGGGAGGGACAGACCAAGACCCCCAGGAAGGTTTGAAAATCTCTCAACTCAAGGGCTTGCTCCCTACATCCCATCTGGAGTGCTGAAGGGACAAACTTGCAGTGGGTCTCACCAATTCAGTTTCCTTATGTGTAAAACAAAGATAACAATACCTTTTCTCCTACGTTTCTTTTAAGAATTAGTGACAATTTCCATAAGTTACCCAAATCTTCAGTGCAATGGATTTTGGCTAGGGGTTCGAAAAAACAATGTGATTAAACAAATCTACTCTAAGCTATGGCTGGTTCATGTTCCGTTAATCCTCACAAAAGTATTTGCACTTTTAAGCGAGAAAGAGTTCCAATATAATTAAATATATAAATAAGGGATTTTCAGTAATTCTTTTAATAATGAAGTCAACCAAATTCAAAGGGAGGATAGTTTGAAATGGGGTGACCATCCTTTAAGCAATGTGGATATACCTGTCCAAGCTAGCTTAGTATCTTCTCTCTTAAGATTACCTTGGGATGCATACATGAGAAAAGCCCTAACAGGCTTAAGCAAGATAGAAGTTAATCTGTCTCGTATACATAAAAGGAATCTAGATGTTAGCAGTCTAAGACAGGTATGGTTATTTCACAAAGTTGCTCAAGATTCAAGCTCTTTTGCTGTCCTAGAGAGTGTTCTTGTCCTCATGGTTCAATATGGCTGGTAAAGCACCAGCCATCACACCCACATTCTGGGCAGCATGATAGAACAATGGCAAAAAAACAAAAAACAAAAACAAAACAAAACAAAACAAAACAAAGCAAAACTTTTTGGCAGCCCCATGTAATTTCACTTGCATTTATAGGCTTAAATAAAGTCATGTGACCATACCTAGCTAAAAGGAAGGCTGAGAAACATTCTTTACCTGAGTCTTGCCTTCCAAATAAATTTAGCATTCTAGTATCAAGAATGAGGAAAGAACATATGTTAAAAATAAGCAACCAGCAGTCTTTCCCACAGCAGTATTGAGTTAGTTATTCAGCTCTTGTCTCTCAGTTGCAGTTTCTCCCTTCCACACTCTGCTTTATGATGTTGGGGATGCAGATACATTGCCAGGGGACCTGGAGGGAGACAGAAGACCTGTAGAGGAAGGATGCTGTCCCTGTCCCCGTCATTCAGCTCTGCTTCTTCACCCTGGTATTGACGGTTCTCTCCAACAACAGCAGTTGATCCCAGTCTGCAGGGTTTTCAGCACTTACAGACTAGCCTCACCTCTCCCCACTTCGGATACACCAGCACCAGGCCAGCTGAATTGCGCCCATTCAAAATTCATATGTTAATACCCTAACTCCCCAATATGACTGTATTTGAAGATTGGGCTTTTAGGAGGCAATTGAATTTAAACGAGAGCATAAGAGTAGGGCTCTAACCCTAATATGTCTCTCTATCTCTCTCTGTCTCTCTGTCTGTCTGTCTCTCTCTCTCTCCCTCTCCCTCCCTCCCTCTTTTTCTCTCTACTGGTTGGCACCCAAGAAAGATCATGTGAGCACACAGGGAGAAAGTAGCTATCCGCAAGCCAGGAAAAGAGTTCTCATCAGAAACATACCATGCTGTCACCTTGATCTTGAGATGCTGGCCTCCAGAACTGTGAGAAAATAAATTTCTGTTAAGTCACCCATCTGTGATACTTTGTCATGGCAGCCTGAGCAGACCACACAAAATCCTTCTCAGAGGTCTGATTTTTCAGCCCTACAGGACCCTTTCTCCAACCCCTGCTTTTGTCCCCCAGACCCAGAGGCAGTAGCTGTTTTCATAAGTTGCCACCTGTTCAATAACTTGTGCTCTATTTTTGTCTTTTCCATTCTTCAACATCTAGTCAATTCTTCATATTAAGGTTTTTTTGTTTGTTTTTTTTTTTTGTTTTGTTTCTGTTAAAATAAGTGATTGTGGTTTCTGACTCCTAACTGGCCCCTGACTGCTACAATACAAACAGCTCCAAGATATTCCAGCTGTGGCTACAGATATTTTAACAAAAGTGTCAGCAGCACATTTCCCAACCTTCATCTGCCCCCAGCTACATCTCTGCTAAATCCCACCTGCCATTTCATACCTCTTCTCATTTCTGGTCTCCATTTTTGTCCTCTAATGGTCCTGTATCTAGAGTCTTCCTCCCTCTTTACACTGGATGACATACCTGGGTTTTGATTCGACTTGCTCCATAAAACACAAATTCCCACATCCTTGACTAAAACTGAGCTGCACTGCTTCCCTAAGTCTGAGCCAAGTATTTCATGTTTTTCTGGTTGGGGATAAGGGTCATAATCCAAAATTTCACACCCAAACCAACTCCCTTAATCAAATATTGATTTCAAAGTTTTGAAACTTTCTATTTTTGTGGCCTGCAAGTTCCTGAAATAATTCCAATTTGATCTCCTGAATGCAACAAAGAGAATTCGACGGAGTAGATGGGGGCACTTATGTAAGAAAATTAATTATTTTGTTAGTGAGGCAGGCATTTCAGGTTGGGGGCATCTTGAAACAACTTTGTACTTAGCCGTGCATTTAAAAAAATAATTTCCTGGCAATACTTCATCTTTACACATTTTCAGGTTGCTTTTACATACTCAAGATTTAATTTTTCTGCCTTGCCTTTTTAATGCTATATTTGAATTTTGTGTGTTTTTGTGTATTAGAAGCAATGGAACAATAAAAACTTTTTAGAGTTTAATCTTTTTTTCCACAACTGTACTCCTCTTTCTATTGCTTCCATTTCTTTTTGGATATCTGGTTTACTTTAACAGACTTTCTTTTACCTATCACCATAAATTCCACAATTACTGAAAATTGCTGGGGAACAAATGTAAAGCACTCTCAAAGTACCCTCTTACCAAGTTATCTTGTACAAGGCCCAATTTATGTCAAGAATCTTGTTTGCCTGAAGAATACTTCTTGTAAACATGTTTTTATAGAGCCTTAGGCAGAGTGAGGAGGGAGGCTGGAGAACCATTCGCTGATCCAAATTCCCTTGCTTTCTCTCTGGCTAATGAAAATGAAAATCCTCATCTATGTTCTAACATGAAGAGCTAAATTACAATAATCAGACATTTTCTAAATACCTTGAAAGCCTCAGGACTAATAATGATCACATTGATTCAACACAGTAATGATTGTAGCCTCTGCCAATTTCTGTTTTTCCTAGTTCCTCGCCAACTCTGGCATCCATGCCTAAGGGGGCTGAATTTTTTAAACCAAAGAATGAAACATACTACATATCAGTATAAATTTCCTCATGTATACATATGAGGGCAATAAGGAAATAACACTGAACAAGACTGCCCCAGGAAATGGTACATGGCTGCCATGTCCATACCAGCTGAGCAAAATATTGCAGACAAACCAGCAGAGGCTTTGCAGAAGTTTCATCTTACATGAAACATACAAAAGTCTCGTGCTTCTTCAGTAAGGGGCTAGAAAGCAAACATCTTAGGTTTTGTGGGCCACAAGACCTCCGTTTCAACTACCCAACTCAGCTGTTGTGGTACAAAGTCACAGACAGTAAGTAAACAAACCAGCTAACTGCGTTCAATAACACTTGTTTTCAAAACAGACAGAGGGCCATTTTGGCCCATGGCTCCTAGTTTGCCAATCCCTGCTCTAGAATATCCAAGAATACACTTTTATATGAAAACAAACATGCCATCAAACAAAACAAAACAACTGTACTCTAATATCCCAATATCCTACATAATTACCTACACATGTTATACCTGTAAAAACATACACAAAATGTTGTCCTTTTTCTTTCAGCTTCCTGAATTGAGGCAATGAATTTTTATGCCCACAGACATAGGCATTTAGTGCCATTTTGTCATTTCCTATTTACTAGGGTTTTCTATCAAGGCAAGACATTGTAACTAACAGGATCATTTATAGGCAAGGCCTGGGTTCTAACTTAACCTCTTCTAAAAGGGTAATTGTAAGAGCATTCCAGGACATTACAAACCAAATAACCCAACCAGGACAGGTGAAGGCTAATGCCTCTAATGGTACTCAGGAAAATCAATCAGCCAAGACAAACAGAGAAGACTGTCAGGATTTCATTGATGAACTATGGGGTGGTTTATAGAAAGAAATGGATGTGGATGAAGGAAATACTTGGAAGAGCAATAGAGGATGAAATTCTTTCTAAACCCTTGAGGCAAAGGTTCAAGTTGAGGTTAATGGGGTTGATAGAAAAGAGACTTCATCTAATAATCCAGTTCTTATGGGATTTTGTTTTTTGGTAAATCACCAAGTTTTCAAAACTCAATCTTAAATAATTGTGCTTGAAGTCTTCAGAGCGGGGAAAATAATAATAATAGTTAATATTTGAGTATTTACTGTGTTCTAGATTTATGTATTATCAAATTTAGTATTTATTATTATTATATTCAATTTATAGGTGAGGAAACAGGCTCAGAATGGTTAAATAATTTGCCCAAGGACACACAGCTATTAAGAGGCAGGGCTAGAATCTATAAGTGGGTCTGTCTGACTTGGAAGCTTATGTTCTCAATCTTCACATTATACCGTTATTTTGTCTCATTTCTTGTTGATAGTTAAATCTTCAGGTCACAAAGAAGTTTGAAAGTAACTTTTAAATATATGGTAAACTAAATTCTAACTCTCATGTTTCAAAGACACCCAAGATAAAATTTTTCACCCACTCAGTTGCTTGAATTTCTATTACCGAGAGAGAGGTCCACATCTTACATTTGGAAACTTTTATCCTGGGCTAGAAAAAAAAAGGAAAGAGATTCCAAGAGGATAGATTTAGTAAGTTTAATTTTTAACTTTATTAAATATTTAATTAATTTTCTTCCATGAAGATTTAGACAAAATATTTTAGGGCCACTACATCGATGGAGCTAAAATATAAAATGATAATTGATATAAGTTGTCTGATGGTGGAAAGGGAGTCTCAGTCAGACACAAATAGTGAACAATCTGAAAAATGAGTATGTGTGTGTGTGTGTGTGTGTGTGTACATATATATATCGTAAAAGAGTATTCTGATTATTATACCCAGCTAGTTTCTTGAAGGAGCATTCATCATCTTATTCTGGCATTATTTTTTCCTTTCTGCTGCCTAACATGCATCTTACAAGACTTAACCTTGCAAATTTAAGAATTTTTTCCATTAATATGGAGGTTACATCACTTCACTCTTTGAGATGGTTTTCATCTCTGAAATATAGCCTGCTTCTCTTCTTTATCATAGAATCTGACATATTTATGTAACACTGAGCTTGAGGTCTGGTTTTTTTCCCCCCTAATTTGGTCTTAATTATTTTATTGTATAGGTTTGGTCAGTGGAGTCCACCCTTCTCTCTTGCCCACTGCCTTCCCTCCCTGTCTCTGTAGAACATTACAAAGCTAGAGAGCAGGGAGCAGAGAGCCTTAGGAAGATTGTTTGTTACATACTAGTTAAAACATGCAGGCTTTATTAATTTATTTATTTTATTTTGGACTGAAGAAAGTCAAATAAAGGAAGTCTGAGATAAAACAGTGCCTTCTGGGACCTTGGCTTCAGCTGCCTCTCCTTGTTTTAATGAGATCATTTTTAGTTCCGAGGTTTTTGCCTCCAGAAAACCATCCAGAACTGAGTTGATTTTGAAATATTAGGCACATTCCAGGACCCAAGACCCCAAGGAGTTAAATTGTCTGCAGATCATTTAGACCACCCACCTGCAATAGATGCACGGTCTGTCCAAACTCCACAGAAATGCAACAACATACCTCTCACTGTCTTTCCAGACAGTGCCCAGGAGGCTTCACTCCTCTTCAGAATTGCTGAGCTAGCCAGGAATTTTACTTCTCTGGCCCAGTGTCACTTGCAGGTGGGAGGGAAAGGGAAATGAAGACACAAATTCCATTGCTAGTGAATAAATGCTGGACCCAGGAGATTAGCCTATCTAAAACTGGGAAGGAAATTTGGGGCTTCGTATGCTTATGCACTATGCTTCTATTCAAATTTCTCTTTTTTTTCCCAACAGAACAGTTCCCATAAAAAGCATTTCCTTTCCAGTAGCATAATCAAACATGAACTAAGAAAACTTCCATGTTGAAATTACTTTCAGATCTTGTTTATGGATTATGCAAGCAAAACATTTATATTGCTTTATATTCAAATCCATTTTTTAGATAAAAAAATCGATCCTTCTAAATGACTAGGCTGTCCAAAAAAGAGCAGATCTGCTCTTAAAAATTTGGCACTATTGGTGTCGTTGAAAAGAAGGAAGGTTGTGAAAGTGTGGTAAGCAGAATTTTAAGAATGACCCCTAAAGACCCTCACTGTTATAAAATTTTCTCCCCTGAGAATATGATGGGATGTCACTTCTGTGATTACGTCATGTTACATGACAAAAGGGATTTTGCAGATGTAATTAAGGTTACTAATTGTTTGACCTTAAAATAAAGATCACTTGAGTGGGCAAAGTCTAATTACATGATTCCTTTGAAAGCAGAGAATATTCTCTGACTGGTGGCAGAAGAGGGTCAGAGAGATTCCCAGAGTAAGAATGACTGGATACGACATTGCTCATTTGAAGATGAAAGGACTACATGACAAGGAATGAGTCCAGCCTCTAAAATGTGAGAGTGGCCCCCAGCTGGCAGCCAGCAATGAACCAGATTCTCCAACAGCCTGAATAAGCTTGGAGCCGATTCTTCCCCCAGAGCTTCCTGATAAAAACTCAGCCAAGCCCACAAGGACTTCTGACCTACGAAACAGTGAGCTAATAACTGGGTTTTGCTTTTAGGTCACTAAGTTTGTGGTAATTTGTCTTGCAACAATAGAAAACTAATAATGAATGAGATAAAGGGCATCTTTGAAGGGGAGGAAAAGCCTCAAAGGCATTCAGAGTAATAAGTGCATCCCTGGAACAGCATTCTCCTTACAGGGAGGAGACGCCTAGAGCTGGGAATGATGTTCGGATAGATGTATAAATTCTGAGGTCATTCTTGGTATGTCATTTTACAGCCATGTTCCATTTGCTGTTTTGGAATCTTCTCCTTGGATTCCACTCCTCCACTCCAAACTCATCCTGGGAAGAGGGCAAGGAGATTGGCGAACCTCTCTGACTGGGCTAGCATCACATGGTAGCAGCACATTGAGTGCATTTTATCCTTTGTGTCCCTTGTGTGCCCCTCTGCTTTTCAGGGCTATAAGACTGCACTTTCTTGGATCCCTTTTCTTGCCACACTAGTCTGTCCTGACTGCCTCCTCCAGCCCCACTAACCATGCTGCCCAAACATCTATCAGTAGATGGACCCCTTTTTTCTCCTGCTCAAGGAGGTAGAAACCAGGTATGATTCAGAGAGGTCTTTATGAGATAAGTTGGAAGGGTGTTACTGGCACTCCCAGGGGGAGCTGAGATCCATGACTAGGGGCTCAAAGAGAAGAACTACAGGAACTATAATCAGCAGCCAAAAAGCAGAAGCTAGCAAAATAGACAGTCACAGGAAATGCTGGTGAAAGGTAAATATGGACTGGTCCAGTTTCTTGGGAAGAATCACACTGGCTTGAGTCTTTTTAAAAGATTAGATATATCGCACTTTGATTCCATTTATCACTTTGAAATCTCATCTATTTAAATTTTAGTCCTCTTTTTTTCCCCCTAGTCTTATTATGTTAACTTCTTTGCAGCACCTACACTGTCACTCTCTCCCTACTTCTTGAAACTTCTCTCTTAGCTTTCCTGATACTATCCTCTCCTGTCTTTCCTGTTATATCTCTGGATTTTTCTTCTCCCCTTTTTTGAGATTCTCTGCCTCCACTCAACCAAGATGCAGTGTCCAAGAGATTGTTTATGTTCATCTCTAGAGCTCCAGACATAGGAATGAATTAGGGATAGACATTTAGGAGTAACCAGCATATATGGGTATTAAAATCAAGCCATAGGAGTAAATGAAATACCCTAGAATGAATGAAGAGAGTGAGAAGTTGGACAGTGCAATTTGGATGTTCCATCGGTACCTCTGACTCAACATGTCTGTTCCCCAAACCATGTTTTCTGTCCTTGGTCCTTTGTCTGGTTTAATAATATCATCATACACCAAACGTTAACTAAAAATTTACCTATTGTGGATGTCAAATTCTCATTCTCACACCCTGAGACCCAAGTTGTATAGGTTAATAATAGTTAACATTTAATGAGGAATAGTCTACCAATTATTCTTTAGCTTTAAGCAAAAGAAATAAAGACAGCAAGGAAAAAAAAAAAGCAGTTTCAGAATATCGTTAGAGCTGGTAGAGATGTAGGTGAGCCATGTTTCCTTGATCAAATCTATATGCCAACGGGGACAGAGCTCTCACGGGGAAAACTGCTTTAGACTAGGAATAGTCTGGCACTGATAGTATAATCCTTTTCTCAAAATTCTTTCAACCTAGTCATAGAAGCTCATGTTTTTCTCTAAACTGTAAAAGCTTGGATGAGTCAGAGCTGGGATCCTGGCAGTTTCCTTACCTGAATGGCCAACTCTCCAACAGCTTTAGCTTCCTAGCAAGGTTCTAGGATTTCTTGGAACAAATAACCCACAAACAGGGCTTCCCCCACCATTCCATGTCCACTTGTGCTTACTTCTATCTTTCACACAAGCCAGGAAGATAGTTTACACACACCTCTTGTTACTATTCCATTTAATTATAATATAATTCTACATATGCAAACATGAAAACAGCAATCATGTTTTATTCCAAGTTCTAATTGCATGTAGCAATCATGTGCTTTCACTAAATTATTTCCATCAAGCCTACATAGTGCCGTTATTTCCAGCATGCCAAAAGGCTCACCTGCAGCCTCCCACTCCCATCAGAAAAGCCAATTTCAGTTGCATTGACTTGCTCTGCAGTTTCATGTAGTGGTCGTCCCCCATAAATAACACACACACACACACACACACACTTTTAAATACCCAATCTGTGTGAGTTCCCCTGTTCTGCTTTTCTTTCCCATCAGCGTCACAGACCTTGAGATATTGAGTGTGCACTCACCACGTCCCTTCTTTCTTTTGTGTATAGAAACACTCACAGCTGGGCTTTCTCCTTAACCATTTCCTGTTCCTCCGATTTTAACATGTTAATCTCTGTTCCTCACAGGTAGAGCCCTTATTGATCTTTCTTCTTTAATAACACTTTTAACTAGTCTTATTAGCATCAACCAATAGTCAATATTTCCTATTTCTTAACACCATCCTCCCCTGCCGCTGCCCCCCACCAAAAAAAAAAATACGGAATGAAAAAGGGAAGAGAGGAATATCTTTTTTTCTGTTCATCTGAACCTCAGTTTTCACTCTAGGAGTTGTGCATCTTTTGCCTTATTCTCTCTCAACTCCTTTTCTACATCACATCATTGGAAACGAGCCTATAAATTAGTTAAGTCATGTATAAAAAAATAAAAACCAGAGAGAGAAAATACGAGATCAGTGGTGAATGACTAAGCACTGGGAGCAGCAAACATTTGGATTTTTGCTTCTGCTCTTCAAAGTTTTGTGCTATAGGGTACATTCCAAGCTAGGCCTCGAGCCATTACCAGAACAGGCATCTCAGTAGGTTTTTCTTTTACTTTTCCCCAAAGATGTTATCAATCAAGCTTTCCCAAAGGCTCATGGGTTATTAGGAAAGCAAAAGGGAGGATCAGTGTCTCAGAGGCAGGATTGCCGTCTGCTGCAGGAAGCAGGAGTGAAACCGGGAAGATTCGGCCTTATGCTGTGTCTCTGTGTTTGAGGAAAAGCCTGAGAGAGCTCTGAGGACTTGAAAACAACCAGCGTGGCTTGACCATTTCAAAAAGAAATCCTGCAGCATTCTAGAAACACGAAGACAAGCTCAGCACTGTGCAGCTTAAGGAGGTCACTCCTCTGGGACTAGTTCACGGAATTGAAATGACTTTTAAGAAGTGGCTGTCTGAGTGAGAACAATCAGGGGCTTTCTTTTTTTTCCCCTTGTTTTTTTTTTTCTTTTTTCTTTTTTAGGGCTTAGCTTGCAGCTCACTAGTCATAAATACAAAAGTTCAATATAAAATGAAACAGAAAACAATAAATATGTTTTCCAACTATCTCCTTGTGTCCAGCTGCCAATCTGCCTAGTCTGGATGGGGATTCTCATTCTAAAGTTAGCAGAGAGATGAGTTGTGTGTTTTTGCTGTTGAATTTTATTCGTGTTGCATTTTAGCAATTTTAGGTGTGGAAGGCTTTGGCGTTTAATAGAAAGGGTAACAAACTGTGGTCAGAGTTTGAAATTATAAACTCACTTCTACTATTCAACAGATTCCAAAAGCTACACAGCCTCTCTTAGCCCCAGTTTCCTGATTCATAAAGTGAAAAAATAACAATTCTACTTCGAGGCTGGTTTCTTACTGTTATTTGGGTTCTATTTAAATGTTATATCACCCACTTTCAATTCCTTCCCAAAACTGCTTTTCTGGTTTGTTGCCTGTCTCCCCTAATGACAGTATAAGAACTATGAGGGTAAGAACGCTTCGTTTTTGTCAGTTCCTTCAACACATTTTTTTTAGTGGCTTCTGGGTTCCAGACACTGTTTAGTGCACTGGGCGTGCATCAGTAAAGTAAGGAGATTAAGCCCTGTTTTCTAATAGAGAAGTCAGGCCTTGAACTAGTAAGTAAATAACTTATAATATGTCCAGGGGCAATAGGTGCTTTGTAGAAGAATAAAGTGGGCTAAGCAATAAAATGGATCATTGGTGGGGGATAGTTACACAGGGTGAGTGTCTCACATTTTGACAGAGACCTGGAGAAAGTGAGGACACGAGACCTGCAAATACCTGGAGCTGGTGTATTCCAGAAGGTGGGAGCTCTAGGAACAGAA
Organism: Pteropus medius; assembly: GCF_902729225.1. NCBI lineage: Eukaryota > Metazoa > Chordata > Mammalia > Chiroptera > Pteropodidae > Pteropus > Pteropus medius. The sequence continues at coordinate 694,889 of NW_024340695.1, read as the reverse complement.
GTTCCGCTTGGTTATTCCAAGAACAGCAAGAGCAGTGTGGCAGGAGAAGGGTAAGTGAGGGGCACGGTGCGAAGAAATGAAAAGAAAGCCCAGCTCACAGAAGAACATGTAATTCACGGTAAAGACTTTTGATTTTATTCTGAGTGAGGTGGGGGAAATGGGCTGGTTTTGGGCAAAGGCATGACCTCTGTTTTATGAGGCTCGCTATGGCAGTTGTGTGGAGAACAGATGGAAGAAGGACTTGAGTGGAAGCCAGCGTGACCTGTGAAGGATATAACGATGCTCCAGATGAGAAATAAAGGTGCTCTGAATGACAGTAGTGACAAGGGCTTCGATTCCAGGTAGTTTTTTAAGGTAGAGACTACAGGATTTCCTGACAGTTTAATTTGGGGCAGGGGGAAAGGAGAGGAAGAGAGAAGAATCGAGAACATCTCCCAGGTTTTGGCTTGAACAATTGAAACATAGATGGGGAGCTTAGGAGAGGAGAAGGTTAATTTGAGAAAGGTGGAGGCAGAGATGAGACATTTGCTTTTACATAATACTTAATTTTGAGATACTTGTTAGAAATCTAAGTGGAAATGTTGAATAAGTTAGATATACTGACTCAGAAGTTCAAGGAAAAATATAGAGGCTGGAGATATAAATGGACAAATCAGCAAATAGATAAAATGTAAAATCATCTCTTTCACCATTGTATCTTTAGTGCCCAGCACAATATGGTCACTCAATAAAAATTTGTCGAATGAATGAATGTATGTTATAATGGTCAAATAAGATAATGGGTATGAAATTATTTTTAAACTATAAATCTCTCTGCAAATAAAAGATTATATATAATATTATAGTATTATGATTATCTTACAAGCAGAAAACTATAAATGAGCAGTAAAAATTTAGCTAAAGTACAACTAGAAATCTTGCCTCTAATAGAAATAAAGTCCAGATGGCTTCTTTCCTCCTCCCTGCTTTGACATTTAAAGTTGACAGTGTCTAACACTGTAATTAAGGGCAATAAAGCACCATTAAAAAAAAAAAACTAAAAAATAATGAAATATAGCATTATTTTTTCTAATAATGGCTATTCAAATTGTCAAAAAAGATCGTCACAGAAAGGTTTCAACCTATTTTAGAAGCAGTACTTTTTCAAAAGATAATTCTGAAACTATATGAGTTCCTATGTACTTTCCCACCCCACATCACTCCATAACTCTAAATTTAATAGGAATTATTTCACATTAAATAAAAAATAGTTTTGACTACCATCTATTTGCCTTTTAAGTCACAGCCTGATATTTTCATTTTAAAAAGGTTGTTTCATGAATCTTATTGGGCAGACTATTACTTTGGGTCTTAAGCAACCAGCCCAGTAAAATTCTAAGTACTTTAGCTTTTAACATATGATACAAATCGGATGTCGCAAGTTATATTTCCTATACTGGTTATGAAAATATAAAAAGGTTAAGGGTTTTCTTTCTATGAAAGCTGAACATTGTGATATAAAGATTTAAAGTTTTTCCAGACCAAGAGAAGGAATAAGGAGGTAGATGGATGGATGAGTGGATGAATGGTTAGATGAATGGATGGATGGATAGAAAGAAGTGAGGGTTGGGAGAAACAGAGGCAGGCAGACATGAGAAAATAAAGAAGAAAATGAAATATTCTGATTTTTGACAGGGGGCCAAAATAATTCAATAGTATAAGGATAGTGTTTTTAACAGTTGACTGGTACAACTGATCTCTCTAATAGAAAAATGATGTTTACCTCATATGCTATACAAAAATTAACTTAAAATGGATCATAGATGAGTTATAACTAAATTTATAAAATGTCTAGAAGAAAACATAGGAGAAAAACATTTTGATTTTGATTTAAGAAAAGAATTCTTAGGACACAAAAAGAAAAAGAAATTATGTGTTAAACTTCATCAAATTGGAAATATTTTTCTTTTTGAAAATCACTAGTTAGAAATTGAAAAATCACACCAAAGACTGGGAGAAAATACTTTCTAAATAGTAATGGATAAAAGACCTTCTATTTAGAATATATAAACAAATCTTAAAACTCAAGAATTTTAAAAATGGGCAAAAGATTTGAACATACACTTCAGCAAAGATGATGCAAGAATCATAAATAAGCTTGTGAGAAGATGCAGCATCCAACATCAACAGTCTTCATTGTGATGACGGCTACATATCTGTGTATATTTGTTAAAACTCATAGCATTACCCACTTAAAACTGGTGAATTTTATTGTATGTTATTTGTACTTCTATATAACTGTCTAAAAATATTCATTTGATAGGATTAAAGCATATTAGACCATCTACAAGAAAGGTTCAGTAAACGAGAAGGCAAATTAATAGAATTTATCCAAAGTGAAGCACAAAGAAAATAGTTTTAAGAAATAAGCCTCAATGACTTATCAGCCAGTAGCAAGCTATCTAGCACAGATATACTCAGAAAAAGATGAAAGAATGAATACGGCAGATACAAATATTGAACAAAGATTGGTCAAAAATATTCTAAATTTAATTAAAAGAATCAACCGACCGATCTAATCAGCTTAGCGAACCCCAAGCAGATAAATGCGAAGAAAATCAAAACGAAATACATTATAATCGTACTGCTGAAACCCAAGATAAAAGGAGCCAAAAGAAAAAAAGGCATAATACGTACAGAGGAACATTGAGTGACTACTGACTTATTAGATAGAACACAGCCCAAAGAGTAAAACTCTCAAGTGCTTAAACTCTCAAGTGCAAAATAAAGACATTTCTGGATAAATGAAAGCAGAGAGAACATGTTGCTAGCAAACTCATACTATAAGAAATGCTAAAAGAAATTATTCAGGGTGGAAAGAAATGATACCAGATTTATAGAAGGACTATTACACACCAAATATATTAAATACATGGCTAAGTATAAAGATTATTTTAAATTAAATCATTTAAAAGATAATTGACTATGTGAAGGAAAATAATAACAATGTTACATTACATTATAACAATATAATATATATAGAAGTTAAATGTACAGTATCATAGCACAAAGACAAGAGAGGAGGTAAATGGCGTAAGGGTGAATATTGTAATCCCTAGAGCAACCATTAAAAAATAAGAATACAAAAAGTCGTAGTTAAAAATCCAATAAAAGAGAGAATGCAATAATAAATAATATTTTATTAATCCAAAGTAAGGAAAGAAAAAAGGAATAAAGAACAGAGTAGACAAACAGAAAGCAAATAGACTTAAAGTCACCCATATCAATAATTATATTCAATGTAAATAGACTAAACACTCCAAGACAGAGCTTATCTTACTAGATAAAAAAACAAAGTCCAAATACACGTTGTTTACAAATGATATACTTTAAATACAAAGACACAGATAAACCCCCAGTAAGGAAAATGAGAGAAAACACAAGCTGCAGATATCAGGAATGACAAAAAAGACATCTCTATAGATCTGCTGATATAAAAAGGAATGTGTCCATTATGTTATATTGAAGGCTTACATCATATCCCAGCTGATGGCTAAATGTTAATTCGAAATAATGACCAATAGTTACCATAAGCCATGGTTTGTGCTAAACAGTTTATGCAAATCCTTTTAATTAGTCCTCCCACAACCCTGTCGTATAGATGTATTTTTGTTCATATTTTATAGATGAGAAAATTGAGGCTTATAAAGGATCATTGACTTGCCTAAGTTCACACAGCCTGTCAGTAGCAGAACCACTTACTTATTGGATTCTTATCTTGGGAATATTCTTAGCCTCATAACTATCTCATTAGAACGAATCTAAATGCATATATTATATTTTAAAGGAAGAACTGTTTTTTTTTTACCTGAAACAATTTTATAGCCTGAAGGTCTTAAAGGAAGAATGGGAAAGCTACTCATTGAATTGCTGCACTGTTGCCATGGAAACCTGAAAAGAGATTACATACACATCAGTTTTACAACTCCATCTTTTAATAACTAGAGAACATAACCACAGGCTGCTGACTCTTCATGGAAAATTCCCTGAGAAATCCATCTAATCAAAAATCTCCTCAGCATTTTTTCTAATACAAAATTTCCAATTGACACAGTAAACCAAACTTTGCCAGAAGGGGTGGATAATGATTCTCTTTTCTGGAAGTACTGTCCATCTCATGACTATTGAGAAGTGGAGTGATACTACTACTACTACTACTAATAATAATAGAAGTGGGCCAAGACAATGATGATGATGATGATGATGATGATGATGATGATGATGATGATGAAAAGCAAGAGGCTATAACACTTTGGATGCATATTTTCTAAGAGCCAGATCAAAAGGTGCTAGAGAGGGAGCTATGGGCACTGACTTACGGAGTGGCAAATATGACCGAGATGAAGAGGCAAACATAAATTAGTCTCTCCCTCGACAATGGAGGCAGCATCCTCTACTGCAAGCAAAATAAAACACTCTTTGGCAGTACAAAACCAACTCTGTTGAGTATGTCTCTGATGCGGAGGTATAGATACTGTTGACTGAAAGTCAGCTGTCACAGTAAGATAAAATTCTGAAAATGAGTAAGGCATGTCTGTTTACAAAAAACGTGATGCCCTTTCTTATCTAAATTTAGGCCCTTTAATATGCCTCTCTGAAAGCTGATTTGAAAAGTCAGAAAATTGGAGCAAGAACAGTAGGTACAGAAAAGTAAGACACAATTTGCTATTTTTTTCTATGACATTTGACTCTGATTTAGACAGTAGAAATGATTTAGTAGATGTCTTTATTAGGATTGGGTTTGGATGCAAATGGCAGAAACTGCAAAGTAGCAATGGCTTAAACAACATAGAATTTGATTTCTCGCTCATTTAAAAGTCTGTATAGATCATCTAGGGCTGATATAGCAGCCCCACAATCATTAGAGACCCCTAATTTGTTGTTCAACAGTTCTCAGCATGTGACTTTCAACTCACGCTCCAAGATAGCTATTCATACTGCAGCCCACATATTCACAACAGAGCCAGCAGGAAGGAGAAAGGAATGAAGAAGGGCACTCCCTATCCCTTTAAGGACGCTGCTCCCTGGTTTCATACATGTCTACTTACATCCCATTAGCCATGTGACATATGACTTAGTCTACCCGTGTGTGCCACAGACAAGCAGGACCTCACGTGCAGTATAGAAATCGCCAAAGAAGAAGGAGAGTTGTTCCTTGCAAGGTCCAGGAGGCCATAGGACTCAGGTTTGACTGGTATATTGATTTATTCATATATTTTTTCAAGACACAAGTAGGAGTCACATGGTGTATGTCAGGTTCAGTGTTAGACTCTGGAAATAAGAAAGACAATAGTGACACATAAGTAAACAAGTCATTTCAACATAACGTCAGGAATTTTATAAAGGTAAAAAAGTAGCTAACTTTGTTGCATTGCAAGAAGAACTTTCAAGGAAAATTTCACAGAAGAAATGTTGTATAAAGCAAGTCTTTTAAAATATGACTTTGCCAACCAAACCGGTAGAGAAGAGCCAGCAGGGGGTGGGCATGGGGAGGCAAAAGTCAGTGGAGAGTGTTGCGAAGTAGAGAAGGCATTCTAGGCAGACGGAGGAACAGATGCAAATGTGACAAAATATAGGAAAGCATGGCTTGCTAGGGAGCTCTATGCAGTTCCACAGGACTTGGAATAGGGACGAGGATGTAGGAAGGGAGCCAGGGACGAGTGGTAGATGGCACTGACACGTAGACAGGTTGGAGAGCTTATACTGCACATCATTCTGCACTCAGTGGGAAGCCCCTGGAGAATCACAATGAGTTTGTGTTTTGAATAATTACTTGGGGCGGGCGGTAGGGGGAGGGTGTAGAAATGTGGAAGGTGAATGGGAGGTGGGCCTAATTGAAAGCAGGAAGACTGTTCATTTACCAAGCGTTTACTAAGTGTCAAGTCTATGACAGGCACTGTGGTAAGTGCTAAGGATACCAAATGGAGTGCTACAGACAGAACTCTCAAGGACCCACAGCAGAGGGAGAGACGTGAACCAGTATTAACAGTGCTCTACAACATATGTGACCACTGGAAGGCAGAGGATGATCTGCAAGGACAGTAAAGAATGTGCCTAACCCTCCTGGGATGGGACAGAAAACTGCAAAGAGCAAACTTTAGTTGATGGAAGCTGAACAGAAGTTTGACAGATGGTCAAGGGCTAGAAAGAGCATTCCTGGCAGAGTATAAGGTATCTACAAATATAAAGAGGAAAAACTGTGTTCAAGTGGATGGAGGTGGGAAATTAGGCCCAGATCAGGATAGAAACAGCTGGAGAGTCACATGATCACACCTGGTAAGAAGTTATGTTATAGTAAATGTCTAAGTAGGAGGAAATGAAAGCCTAATTTAGAATGAATGGAAAGGGTATCACTGGTCTGCAGATCTCCCAATTGCTCCCCTATCCACCCCACACCCTTCTCCGCTCTGCTCCATTGCCTGGTCAGCATCTATTGATTGAATGCAACAGTTGGTTCTCTTGTCCCCTGGCTTCCACTTGGGTTGGGCCAATGGAGAATAATAGAAGGAGATGAATGGAGAGGAGGACTTAAGAGAGTAAGGACAGGTGGTTATTTATTCTTCCGGTTCCCTGCCTGTGGAGTAACCCAGGGCTGTTTTCGTGCTCCTGTTCCGTGGTCCAAACTCCTCAGAGCTCTCTTGCTTTCCCTCTCTTCTCTTCTCCTGGTTCCCAGAACCACTCCCTGCCCTTCCCCATTCGGGCCTGGGAGTGGTAACTACAACCCACCCACGTCCTACAGGGTATTACACTATCCCTGTGGTTTCCTTACACTATGCCCTTTGTAAATAGTCCCTTTATTAAATTCTCGAGTTATGCAATAAGTGTGCCAACTGTTTACTGCTGGGATCCTGACTAATATAATCTCTAAACACCGCCCTTACTTAAACTCCCATTTCTTCACAACTCTTAGAACTTTTCTTTGTACACTGGAGGCCCCAATTTTCCAGGAGGAATGATCAAACCCCCAAGATGGTTCATAGCTCTTACAGCTTTTGGTTAGTACATCAAAGGTCACAATCTGGTAGGTTCAGAAAAATTCAGATGAATAAAACTAAATTCTTACTACCAACAAGTTCACAAATTCATGGGGGAGATAAACTTGTATGCTTGACAGTAAGACCTACCAAATTAATCTTTGGCATACTTTCTGAGCACGACATAGTTGAAGCAAATAATACAGAGTGAATTAATATTTCCATGGGGAGTTATTGGTCAAAGGGGACAAACCTCCAGTTGTAAGAATAACAAGTTCTGGGGATCTAATGTATGGCATGGTGATTATAGCTAATAATACTATACTATATACTTGAATGTGGCTAGAAGGGTAGATCTTAAATATTCTCATCACAAAAAAAAACCAATAATTATGTGACGTGGTGATAATTTCACAATATATAAGTGAATCAAATCAACACTTTGTACATCTCAAATTTACACAATGCTACATGTCAATTACAGCTCAATAAACCTGGGGTGGGGGAAGACTGCCAAAGGGGGAAAAAAACTAATTTAAAGATAAGGAAATGAAGGCTCAGGGACACGTTAGCGTTTGTGTAAGGCTACACAGCTGGTCCATGTGAGAGGCAGTATTTGAACCCAGTGCCAGATTTGTTGCCTTCTGCTACCTATTCTGCTGTTCAAGAACAGTAGCAAACCCATTTGTTTCACCCCAGCTCTCTCCCAAACTAGAATTATATACTTCAGAAGCTGCTTAATAAATGTCTGTTAAATAAATTATTTTAAAAAAATCATTACTTCCAATTCCCAATCCCAGGGAGAGAGAATCTGATTGTCCATCTAAAATGGATGTTCAGTTCTAATCCAGTCAGAGTGGTTCACAGTACAAACTTGGCTGTCTGCAACTCGGTACTCTGAGGAGAAAGGGACTTTCCAGAGAAAGGTACCTGTATAGAAGGAGCAGACATCCCTAACAGCACCTATCACGTGGTAGGCCATGGTTAGTTTGCCTTCAAATGAATAATTTCATAAGGCAGACTGAGATGTCCAAAAAAGACTGATTTAAAGTCCATCTTAACCTAAAAGCAACAAACAAACAAGACAAACAGAGACTCATGGGCATGGACAACAGACTAGTGGTTATTAGAGGGCAAGGAAGATGGGGGGGGAGGTATGTGGGGTAAAAGTGGTCAATATGTGGTGACAGGAAGAAATCTAACTATGGGCGGTGAACACACCATGCAATATATATGCCTTCCTGTTGAATTGTACACCTGAAACTTACTGGATTTTGTTAACCAATGGCACCATAATAAAAATAAATTTTAAAAAATAAAATAAAGTCCATCTTATCATAAGGTAGTTTAGTGATTTTATTTTTTTAAGAGAAGGAATAATAGCATATATTTAGAGCTCAATTTTCTGTTATTCTAGTTCTAGTCAAATTAGACATTCCTTAGTTCCACAGTGATTTTTCAGGGGGAGGGTATCTGTCACACCTGCCACACAGCTGGGTCCAAGGACTGCCTGCATGTGCCAGGATTAGTTTCCATGCCAACCAGTCTAGGAGTGTTTCTGCCCTATCTACCCGTTCCAGGACAGACATTAATGAAACAGGCATATATGAGGAAGAGTAAGAGACAGCTTGAATAAGTGTGTGCAATTATTTTTCTAACGCTGTGGTCCTACCTTATTCCTTATGCTAGCTAGTCCCCTTTATAACATAATAGAAGACAGATTACAATGTCTTCCCTCCTAAGTGCTCCAAGTGCTTTCAAATACGCTACCACATTATCCTCACAGCATCCCTAAGAGATAAGAAAGGTCTTATTTTGCAGGCTGAGAAACTAAGGCACAGAATGGTGAAATGCCCATCTTACACACACGGGATGAGGCGTTAGGGTGGAATTCAAGAATCCTACCTGTAAAATCTGCATTTTCACTATATTTTTCTGCTTCCCTCTCTCCTCCATCACCTTTAAGCTTCAGAGCAAATCCATTCAATACAATTTTAATTAAATATTATCCTTATTTTATTTTGTTAATGATAAAAATAGCAAAAATGGTAAAGGAGGTTACTGGGGAAGGAAATTGGGTAACTATTAAGAAAAAAGGCAGGTGACTACAATGACTGGGAAACAGGAAAGCAAGTATATATGTTTAACTTACATTAAAATATGTCACCTAATTTTCTTTCAAGTAAAAGGAACAACAACCCAGCCGTTGAATAGCAGAAAGTTAATCCCCTACAGGAGGCATATTTGTGACTCAGGGAAACAATAGTACGACATTAAAGATGGCCAAGATTAACAAGAGACACCTTAGACAGTGAGAGGAAAACTCAGGAAGATGTGTTCCCCTTGCCCCCCCCCAAAAAAAAAGAGTTAAAATATTATCAGCCCACATTTCATTTTTCCTGGAGATTCTGCCTTTGGAAAGAAAAGAGACCGTCTCAGGTAGAGGAGGCCAGGAGCAAAAAATGGTTTGTGAGATGGAGGCTGAGGACACATTAAACTCTATCAGAGTGCCGACTCCATTGTTTTAAAGACCCTGAGATTAATCTCGCCTCATCACTCCACACAAAAAGCTACAGCCAAAAATGACCGCACTCTAGCCAGTGAATGCAGAAATGCCAGAATGTAATTTTATGCCCCTAATGTTTGTCCAAAGCAATAATCAATCACTTCAAAAACACCCCAGAAGTCAACAGCCAGTGACATGCTAGTGTTTGGTGCTTTTTGAACCCAGAGCTATGAGTATCCTGAATACTTATTCTAGATATAGATATAGATAGATATAGATATAGATATAGATATAGATAGATTTAGATATTTATATATAGACATACATAGAGACATGTACACACACATACATACACACATTTATATTTGTTTCTTTCCTCTCTTATTCCCTTATCGTGCAACAAAAGATATATCGACTTAATAACATAGTATTTAAGTATTGTTAATTTTTCATTTATAGGATGTCAAGGAAAAAAAGGTAAATATCACTCAAGGACTTTACCTCCTCTTCTAGAAAGGGATTAGCATTATTTTCAGTTGTGTGCAGTATAGTTGTAGCAAATTTGGTGTAATTATAACCTTGTCATTGTCTTTATTAGGAGATTAAGTATGATTTACAGAGATATGTATGTGTGCCAAGTTGACAAGGAGTGGACTTATGATGGTTAATTATATACGTCAACTTGACTGGCCCACCAGATACCCAGATATCTGTTTAAACACTATTTCTGGGTGTGTTTGTTAGGCTGTTTTCAGAAGAGATTAGCATTTGAATTGGTGGACTGAGTAAAGCAGATTGCCCTCCTCAATGTGGCTGGGCATCATCTATCCCACTGAGGACAGGATGAGGGAGTGTTGATCTCCTCTGACTTCTCAGAGCCAGGCAGTGTCAACTCTCACGTTACTACACCCTATGTCCAGAATCTTATTTAAGAGTAAAATATTGGCCCAGGACTCATGAAACCTCTTTGCCCCTCTCCTGAGCACCATCCCTGTGATTTCTATCACTTGTTTGCCTTAGGGCAACAAGCCCAGATGGACTCCCTATCCCCTTCTATCCCTGGGGAGGTGAGTAGAGCTCTGGAGTGAGGCTTAAGAGGTTTAAATCATGGCCCATGGTGAGCATTTTGCTGACTAGCAACACTTGTAATGAGTGAACATAGGCAATATTACTTTTCCTGACTTTCAGTGTTCCTATCTATAAACTATGAATGCTAACATTACCAACTTCACAGGGCTATTAACGAGGATTAAATAAGACAATCCACATAAAGTTTTAGTCTAGTGCCTAGAACATAGTCAGCAGTCAATAACTGTTGGCTCTTTATCAAAACGATTTCCAAGAAATCTGTCTCAATGAGAAGCAGTGCCTTTGCTCATCAGACAGGCCTTTCTGTCACGCTCGAAGAGAGCAAACACAGAAGAGGGCAAGAAAAAACTAAAACTGGAAAATGATAAGGCTGTAAAAGTGGCCAGTCAGGAGAAACCAATTAACTGGTTGCCCAAAGCACACATTAAGGGTCTCTCTGGACAGAATAGAGCACAGTGTGTATAAAACAGTTAAATGGGCACAGTTTAAGTTTCTTAGGGCTAATCTAAGAAGGGACGTATTAAGTATATTCATAAAAATAGACAGACTTTGGAAAATATACTTAATTAAATGAAAGATTGAAAACTAGACTTTTCCCAAGCTCATTAGACTGGCAAGTCAAAGCTCCCTTAACAAATTTAGTGTTGTTTTTATAAGGTAGGAAGATTGGGAGACCGAATCAATTCAAAACTTTAGCAGTAAATCTACGCCATGGCCAGACCTCAAGCAGGCTAATACATTTTAGGTAGTGAAAAAGTAAATTCTATAGGAGAATTCAAGAGACACAAGCAACATGCTTCAAGTATTCTAAATGTATTTACAAAAAAAAAAAAAAAGATTTATTCTTTGTTGCTTTCAGTACATTGCTTGAAGCAAGAATGATCTCTTATGTCCCTGGTTCACACTGCTTTTTTGTTTTTTGTTTTTTTTAACATGATGCCCTTTATTTGTCACACAAAAGTACTTCACATCTGCCATAAATACAGACACTCTCCATGCAGTGTAATGATAAACTAGCTATTACAAAGAGCTTAGAAATGAGACAGAGTGTTTCTACATCTCTAACCCAAGTTATTTTCTGTGGCTTAACATATTTTCAATAGCAGTTCAACCACATGCTTAACTCTAACATAGGATTCCTTTCAGCAGCTATGGAAAAAAATAATCAAAGAGACTATTGCTTCTGTGGAAGTTCTTGTACATGACTCCAGGGGAATTATCCTTTCCCTCATTCCAACATGCTTTATGAGGTTGCCCCAACCTGGCTGCATGAAACCCCCAAACGTATGACTCTGTGTGCACAGTCATGGAGGTTGGAAGAGCCCCAAGAGTCTCAGAAACACAAGAAAGAATGCTTTAAAGCCCAAGACCATTAATTACCATGCAGAACACCTAACCAGGCGAAGCATTTTCCCTCCATGGTCTGCATTATCCCAGTTCCTTTCAAAGTACCATTTCTAGCAACTGTGATGTCCTCCATCCTTTAGATCCTCTAAACATCTCCAGCACTTCTACCTCAATCATGGAGCTTCTGACCAAGAAGACAGCATGACAAAATGCCAGCAGGGCCTGTCACAGGAAATGGCCTGCATTCACTTCTGGCTCAGCCTACTGCTGCTCCACTACGGAATTAAAAGTTTGGGTGTAAGGCAGACTGAACTGGGTTTGAAGTCCGGCTCTATCTCTTGCTAGCCCTGAGAGCTTGGGTAAATTATTTCATTTTTCTGAGCCTCAGTACCACATCTCTCAATTGAGGATAATAATACAGCTACTTCTTTGAGTTTCAGGGAAATTTCAATGAAATAATTTATACAAAGAATTCGATTAGCAGTTCATACATAACTCTTGTCATAGATTAAAATTTTGGAGGCACAGTCTGACCTCCTTCTCGACCATTCCTGCATTCATTAAATGATTGTCAATCCATCTCAGGCATTAAGAAACCACCCACAGAGCCCCACTGGCTGTGTGAGAGCCCTAAAGTGCAAACAACATGCAAATATCCAAATTTGAGGAAACTAATACAGTTAAAGAAACCCATCTCCTACTAGTTCCAGATCATTTGTTATTGACCCCTAAGACATTTCTACCAGACTGCTGGGCTCAGTCACGTGAAAACCCAGCAAGAAAGGCAATCAGCAATTTATATAAAAAGATAAATTATCAATAAACACATTAAAAAGTTTAATTTTACTAATGATTAAAAGAATTTAACCCAATGATACCATTCTACCTATACAAAGTGTAAACAGTCTTAAATGATAATATTCAATGTCATCAGAAGCAGTATGAGATATGCTAATGAGCATGTAAACTTCTGGAGAATATTTTTATTAATATGTATTAAGATTCCCTTCCCCCAAAAAAAGTTTATATTTTTTGACCCAATAATTCAACTTCTGGAAATTTTTTAAAAATTGTGTTTAAAACTTCTAAATATGTAAAGAAATTTATTAAAAGGAAATATGGTATAATGTTAACAGTAAATATCTGTAATGAAGGAAGTAGAATCATGTTTATTTTATTTTCATGTTTATTTTCTGTAATAAATAACTATTCCTCTTATGATCAGATTGTGTGTGTGTATGTGTGCGTGTGTGTGTCCAAGTTTCTCAGAGACTTACTTTCTATGGATTTATTTACCCTTGATGATAGCCTTCTAAAGAAACAAATCCTCATCCCCAAAGAATAACTCTATTCTAAAGCCTCTAGTACTAAGTCTATGCCGGCAGGTAGAAGAGACACTTGGGGTAGTCAGTCTCATCCTTCTTCACCTCTCCCTGCTCAAAGCACAGTAGGTGGGAGGGGAGCCTTATAAGTGGCCCTAGGCTCAAAGGTGACAAGAAGTGACAAAGTAGTAGACAGGCCAAGCAGGTACGGCCATCATTATGAGACCAGGCTCTGGTCGGCAGGCTGTCACTGAGTCAGCTGCAATAACAGTGATTTATTTCTGTATAATCACCAAGCTGCAGCTATGCAATTGATCCACATTTGCTATGAATGTGGAGGAGTGCAGAGCCTGAGAATATTTTCAAACTAGACTTTTTCAGGGATGACCTGATCTCAGAGGAGAAGGCATGGCAGAACAAGTATGGTCCTTTCAAGTTATCTTTTGACTCACTTCCAGTCCTGACCCAGGGTATTAAAGACAACAATAGATACATATTATACTGAAATTCATGGTTTCTGAAGGCACATTCTAACAACTTTGAGAAATTATAGTATTGCTAATTGCTATGATTAGCACTTAGAGTATTCTCTTGTTCTGGGGCATCTTGCCAAGAATAATTAGTAATTTTTCACATCACTCTGAAGAAGAAGGTCAGCATTATTAGTATCATTATCCTCTGAAATACACGAGAATACTATGAAAGCTGATGACGCAGCAGTCACTGGCAAAGCCAAAATTAAACTTATTTTCTGGCTCATTGATTAATAAAAGTTTCATAGAATATAGAAGTTTCTTACTAGAAGGGAAAAGATGCATTTTTAGATGTAAGGTAAATCAGTTGGTTGTAATTTGCTCTCATCTCAAATAAAAAATATTGTGTATACTGTTAATTAAGTAAAATAATCATACTTAGTCACAATAAATATCTTCCTTCTCTTCCTTTCCTTAAAAGGGCTTGGCCTCTGAATTTTAGTTTCTTCAGATTACTTGTGTCCATGGCTCTTTCTGCTTTTTGTGTTAGTCATCCATTGCTACATAACAAATTACCCCCAAAATTTAGCAGGTAAAGACAACAAACATTTATTATCTCATATACTTTCCAAGAGTCAGAAATGTAAAAGTGGTTTAATTGGGTGGTTCTGGCTAAAGATCTCTTACAAGGTTGCAGCCAAGCTCTCAGTGGAAGCTGTGGACCTCAGTACTTTGATAGCTTGACTAATGCTGTGGATAAAGTTCTCAGTTTGATGTTGGCTATTGGCAAAGGTCTCGGTCCTTGCCCTGTCGGCCTCTTCATTGTGCTGCTCACAACATGGCATCTGGCTTCTCCCAGAATAAATGACCCAAGACACAGCAAAATTGCATGCCAGCAACCAAAATGGAAGTCACGTGGTCTATAATAACGTATTCTTGAAAGTAATATACCATTGCATCTGCCATGTTCTTTTGGTTATGGAGACCAACCCCAGTAAAGTGTGGAAGGTAACCTTCTACGAGCATGAACATTAAGAGGCAAGAATTGCTGAGGGCCATTTTGGATGCTGCCTACCACAACTTTTAAAGAAAGTGTGATTTGTTTGTGTGTCCAATGATTTTCTCTTTTTTCAGTGGCAGTAAGATCTTTCACATTCTTCTACATCCTAACCCCCAGCAGATGAGATCCAAGGAAATGCATTTAAAGTACAATCTTCCAAAATAACTATGTCTTAACTTAAATTTTTTTTTTTTAATTCGAATAAACTTTTGATCTTTTATACTAGCTTTATTGGCCATAAGAAAATGGATCTGCCATGCTGACATCATTAGAATTTTTGGTACATTTTTCTTGAATTAGATTTCTAAGAGGAAATAGTAACATTATTCTTAAAGTCAAAGCCCCTTATAAGACTAGAATGGCAATAAAATACAACAATTAAGACTCAGATTCAAATCTCGCTGGCCTGTATGCAAATCCTAGTTCTGCCCCTCACTAGTTATTTGACTTTGGACAAACTGAACATCATAGTGTCAGTTTCCTCATCTATAAAATGAGCATCCAAATAATAGCAACTTCTGAACTTCGTTCCATGAAAATCATGCAAGTCCTTAGCCAAGTGTGATCACTGTTAATAATGAAGTTTTTGTGTTTCTGTGCTGTACCCACGTGGGGCAAAGGGTTTTTAGAAAGTTTTTTCCAACCTCATTCACTCCTCCCTCTTTTTCCATTTTAAAGAAGTTATTTAGTCTTTTTTACTTTTTTATAGAAAGCAGAAGTTTCATAAGATATTTTTAATTTTTAAAGTCTGTGAGCAGCAAGGAAAAGTGGTGAATAGGTGTTTTATTTAATTTTCAAAATTAATTTCAAAAATCTGTCAGACAGAGTCAGGCATTTTGAAGCCAGACTGTTGTGGACTTTGAAGTTTGCTCCCCTATCTTTCCTCTACTCTATGCTCCATCCCCAAAAGTGAGCACATAATGCCCTGAATTGAGATGGCAGCTTTCATGTGTAGAGCTAGGATATGGAGGTCCCAGGAGAGGTGAGGTGGCTGCAGTGTAATCAGAGGCATCTTTTTGTTCCCAACTGCACTGACTCTCTGCTTGTCTTGAGCAAGGTCATTATTCTCAGCTTGTGATGCATGAGTGCACAGCAGGCCCAGCTGACTGTGCACGTCCCATTAGTATTCTGTACGTTCCATCGGCTAAATTTGCCATTTCATTTAGAATGCTTCTGATTGCATATTTTTAAAATTCCCGACCTCCTCAGAGAAATGGATGCCACTATTAGTGATCTGACAGGCAGCCAAGCGCTCAGTGATGCATTTGTCATCAGACTAAGGGGGAAAGTTATTAAAACACTTGGCTGTCAACCATGAATTTAGTCAGAATCATTTAAGCTATAAACTCCTTTTACATACAAGAGCTAAAAATATGTAAATAAATCAAGGAAGAATTGTGGAGAGAAAAAAACAATTAAAAAGTTTAGAATTTACTAAAAGACTTTCTTTTGTAATTATGTCCAAATAAAAGCAGACATTTTTTCAGGCTACGAAATCATTTTTTGACCATTGAAATTGATTTCTTCTCAAGGCACGTTCAGCATCACATACTTCGCAAACCTCAGAAGTTATGTTTTTTAAAGTCTGTTCCTTTAAAAAGATAATTGATATTTATATTTAGTTATACTTTTCTCAATATTTCTTGGATGCAATGCGCCGGAAGACATCTAAATTGCTACCTCTCAAGAGAAAGAAATGAGGAGCACTGTTTTATGGGCTGTGAAAGGGATGTACAATTTGTACTGCTATCAGAAGAGCTACTAAAAAATGGAAATTAATGATTTTTGCCCCTCAGAAAAATCTTATGAGCAGTAATCAAAGCCTATGAAACCTCCTCAGTGGTTAACAGAGTCTACTTCATCAGATAATTCCACTGGGGATAGAGTTGCCCAAGGACATGCTTCTTACAAAATGTATTATAAATTGAAATTCAGCTGCAGAAAGTGACTGAACTAGAAAGGCCGAACAGTAAAATGTATCCGTGAGAATCTGCCCTGAGAACATGTTGGCCTTTATTGTTGTCAAATCCCCAGGAACCATAAGCAAACAAGAGGCAGATTGATGTGCCCCATTCAGGACAAATTCATAGCTAGAACATTCCAGACAGATAGGCGGTGGAAGGCTCCACTCCTGGAGGCTTCAGCGGTGGGCTGTGCATTACAGCTCTCCAATGCAAGTCAGCGTGATTGAGAGCCACAGTCTGTGCGTGTGTCAACTTGTACTAAGCCCATCTTCCCCGTTTGCACTAAGAGAATTGCTCACATATAAGACTAGATATTATTAGCCCGAGGAAGGCGCAGCCAACAGAAAATGTACTGAAAGGACTTTGATTTTCAAGGCATCCTGTGAGGCCATATATTAGTTTCCTGAGGCTGTTGTAACAAAGTACTGCAAACCAGGTGGCTCAAAACAATAAAAAAAAATTCTCGGTTCTGGAGGCTAAAAGTCTGAAATCAAGGTGTTGGCAGGGTTGTCCTCTCTCTGAAATTTCTAAGGGAGAATCCTTCCTTGCCTCTTCTAGCTTCTGATATTTGCCAGTAATTCTTGGCGTTCATTAGGTTAGAGATGCATCACTCCACCCTCTGCCTCCACAGTTATATGGCTTTTGTCTCTGTGTGTGTCTTTGTCTTCACATGGTATTTTCTTTTCTTATAAGGACACCAATTACATAGGATTAGGGCCCACCCTAATGACCTCTTTTTAATTTGATTACATCTGCTAAGATCCAATTTCCAAATAAAGCCACATTCACAGCACCAGTGGTTAGGAAGTCAACTTATCTTTTAAGAGACACTATTCGACCCAAAACAGACCACTTCGGATAAAGGATGCTGAAGCAATTCATCTAGATGAATAGGATGCAAATCATGAGAGAATTGGTTACAGAAGACAAAGGAAGAGATTGATAAAAGAGTATGGCCAACAGTAGTGGATCGATCCAATTAACACATTAACTAAAATAAAGACTAAGTATCCATTGAATTTATTAGTAAGGTTTATATTTATGGCTAGTGAGGGCTAGAACTACACTGCAACGGGTACCAGAGAGAGCAGCAAATACAGACATGAAGACCACAAGCGCAGGCAAGTCACTCAAGACATTTAGCTGTGTGGAGGTGAAAGACAAGACAGCTATTGGAGAGGACATTGTGATTCTAAACGAGGCCTTTGGTGGAAGCATCTAACATTTACTGGTGCTTCTCCAACTAAATGGCCACTGGGTCTTATACCTGCCATGGATGAGAACACTAAACCCTAGCATCTTCAAACTAGTGGCAAAGATTGTATTTGAGAGCATGTTGCTCATTATTTATAAAGGGATGGGCAAAGTGTGTGAAGAGGTGGTTTGAATTGGGAGGGGCCTGTTAAACATGCTGTAGTGAGAAGAGTGCTTTCCTCTATAAAACGTCATGGAAACTGACTCCTGGCAGCTAGGTTTGGCTAGGTTCATGATACCTGCTTGCATCAAAGACCTAATAAACTCTCTTGTGGTTTGCAAGTCCCTTGTCTCTATCTTTCCTTTACCTTCTGTATCAGTCAGGGTTCTCCAGAGAAACAGAACCAATGGGATATGAATATATATATACACACACACACATACATACATACATATACATATACATATACATATACATATACATATACATATATACGTACTACATATATATACATATACATATATATACATATACATATATATACATATACATACACACACATATATATATACACACCTATATTTATACATATGTGTATATGTATGTCTATGTGTGTGTCTATGTGTGTATATATATATGTATATGTGTATGTATATAAATACACACACACACACACACACACACACATATATACACATACACACATATACATAAAAGTGATTTATTTCAAAGAATGGGCTCACAGAATTGTGAGCGCCGACAAGTCCAAAATCTGTAGGACAGGCAAGGCAGGCTGGAAACTCAGGCAAGGAGCTGAAGCTGCAGTCTTGAGACAGAATTTCTTCTTTCCTAAGAAACCTCAGTTTTTGTTTTTAAAGCCATCAGCTGATTGTATAAGGCTCCACCCATATTGTGAGAATAATCCCCTTTACCTAAAGTCAACTGGTTATAGATATTAAATACATCTACAAATACCTTCCCAACAACATCTAGATTCATATTTGACTAAATAACTAGGGACCGTAGCCTAGCCAAGTTGACACATGAAACTAACCTTCACATCCTCCTCCTCTTAAGTACCTCTGAGACGCCACAGCAATCAGGTAAACGTCTATTTTGCAGATACAGGCTTGGATTTAGGCATTTATAGAATACTATGGTAAGTGGAATTAATAACCACAAATAAAATATTTAAGACAATTGGTTCACAGACTTATAGATGCTTACATTCTTTCTAAAAGCAAAATTTGAACCATGATGTGCTTTGCTTATTCATGGTATAAAGACACTAGACTGAGCCAGCGGCAAATAGCTCATTATCTTACAGTGATACTACCGATTGCTATCTGGAGGTGTCATTAACCTCCCTTTCTCCTTAGAGGAGAATTTAATACAAGGCAGCTCTGTCTCTCTCACCATTCAATGGAGCATTTAATTATCAAAGGTTCAAAAGCATCTTGTTAGAATGTTGCTGTGCAGTGTGGACTCAGAGGAAATTATGAAGGACAACTTGAGTATAATTCCCTGAAAGAAAAGTCTGTCAACAAAAAAAATTAGAGCACAGAGATGACAGCTTCAGAATCATAACATCTCTATTTCTGTATTTCTATTACAGAAAACTCTATTAAGATAACTTACAAGAGGAAAAGCATCCAAATAAAGCAAGAGTGTTTTTCATATACGCATATAGAGCATTTTAAAGTGCCACCAAAGGTGTTTGCTTGAGAATGGCATATACTGATATTAGCCTTTAACATTTTAGTTCAGGTCATGTATCAAAAGAATGCAGCAGAGGATGAAATAGACACACAAAAGTGAGCTTCTCCAAACTCCCACAATTAAATGAGGCTTACAATTCTTTATTCCCTAATCATATTCCTTCCACTCAAAGACGATTTTATTACAGCTTCTCTAGAGAAGATTTTTTTTGAAATTGAAATGACATAATATGCCAGCAGAAAGATAGAAAACTCACCATTAAATATACAAAGCCATTGTTTATAACTCTTCCTTCCAAGACAAAACTAGCTCACCTTCATATAAAACCTTGACAGATTTGTGCAGTGGTTAAAACAATACAGAAAGCCATTTAACATGAGTAATAGGAAAGAAATCCTGGCACCACCTTTCCTGTTTATATTCCCCATCTCCAACATGCATATATGATTAGAAGATGTCACTCAATTACATTTCAATTCTTCTGCCAGCTGCCTTCATTATAAAATTTCAGCAGTGTTCAGGGAAGGATAATTTATTAAATAGATGTTGAATTTGCCATTAGAAATTGACAAGTATCCAGCAATATATTTTATTCTCACTTGGAGATCATTTATTTCAAGATATTGTGGTTTTGATAAGTGAACCGTGTTTGGGTCTTTTGTGTCTCATAGAGAATATAGTAATTCCTTCTTACAGTGATTTAAATGCTTTTATTATTAAGTCCTATCAAGAAAAAACATGTCGGTTATATTAGTAAAGGGGATTATTTTTTATTACATAAATATTTTATGACATCTATTTTCCATTCCTTGCCCTGACACTTTATTACCACTGATTCTTATTAACTCCATGCTTGATATAAATTAAATGTGAGATTTGGATGTGTGTGGTTGCAGGGCCTTGAGGGCATAGAATCTCTTCTCTAAGATTACAATTACTTAACTTCTCTTCGGATTAATTTGCCTAACCACAGTCCCTGAGCTACGCAAGAAAGAGATCATCTGGAAACGTAGCAGCAGGCTTCAGATGTGATAACTTATAACCTCCTATTTATGCAGCTCATGGGAACTCAAAGACAGAGTTCGCCAGGAGACATTTTATAAGGGGCTTGGGGAAAGGAATATAGTTAGACTCTTCATTGTTCAGAGGCTGATGCTGTTGTCTGGGGACTTCATTACTTGCTGGCACCTCTGGGTGAGGCTAGACTAGGCTTGGGAAGGTGTAGAGGCTCACCCACACCGTGGTCACCACTTGTTAGCAACTCCATGAAATGCGGTCATGGCAACTGGAACAAGCGTTGCTTCCTCTGGGACATGTGCAGGCTCTGCCCTGCTCAATTATTATCACAGAATTGATCAGACTGTTGTGATTTTTCCAAGTTTCTCCTCTAAGAGGAAAGATAAACCAAGATAGAAATGCTTAAGTGAACAGAATATGATTAGGAACAATGAAGGTAACAGAGAAATATGGTAAAGGGAAATGACGCTAGAAAAATAGGCTAGATCCAATGTCAAAAAGACTTAGGAAGCTAAAGAATGTGGATATTTTCTGCAGGCCAGAGTTTCTTAAGTGGTTTACAAACCCCTTTCTAAAGGAAAGAATTATTCTTGATCCAGTGTTAACATAAATCATGAGATATAGATATATGTACATACACACATAGATATACATACACACCTATATTTACACATATGTGTATATGTATGTCTATGTGTGTGTATATATATATATGTATATGTGTATGTATATAAATATCTCCCACTTGTGTTAGTTGTCCTTCATAATTGGCACAAGCTCTTGGTTTTGTATAATCTTCATTCTGTGGTCCAGGCTGACGGAACCATTCCTTTCTGGGATATTGCTAGGCTCATGCCAGAAAGAAAAAAGGGAAAGAATCAAACGTGCAATGACTCTAAAAGCTTTGCCTTGAAAGGGACTCATATCACTCACATTTTATTTAGAAACCAGGCAGCACAGCCAAAACTAAAGTCAAGAGAGTAGCAAGTACAATTTTCCCACAAAAAGAGACCCAGTAGGGAGAGACAAAACCCATGATGAGAAAATTGTTACAAGGAGCTATGGCTTGTTTTCGGTTTGGTTTTGTTGTTGCTGCTGCTCATGTTTGCGATTTAGTTAGGCATCTCCAATCTGAGATGTACATGGTGTTCAAATCCTCCTCACGGTTTTCTCTATTGAAGACACTGCCCTGAAAACCTTCCCTCAAATAATTTACTGCAATAGAATTTGGCCTTCAAGTGGATCAAAGTCATCATTACAAATTAAGCCCACTTCTGTTCATTTTTTTTTATTAACTTATGACATTTAAAGTCATGCGACTTGGCTCCAACAAGATCATAAAGACATCTGCAACACAGACAGTGAAATTTTACAGCAACAATAAGACAGTCATTTAGATGATCCAGAATACACTTATTTTTAAAGATTTTTTTCATTGATGTTAAAATGCAAAAATCAAGAAAACTCCTAGACAACGTAAGCATGACCTCCCTATTCCCACAAGAATGTTATTCAGGGATCTGAGGACACTGATATAAGTGAAAAAAAAAAAAGCCATTGAAGAATTTAATGCCATGGACTTTTAAAATCAAATTTACTTTTGAGAAAGATCGTGCTTAAAGAACCCAGTGGGCACCAGTTTGGAAGTACAACAATCGAGTAAGGAAAAGTGAAGGCCTGAACATAAAGGTGGTATGAATAAAATGAAATGACAAAAACTAAATGTTTAACACACCAGCTTGAAATCAGGAGAAGAAAACTTTGAAGAAGCAGGGAGAGTGGAAGGGAGAAAAAAGCTAGCCTGATTTCTGGTACCTAAAACTTACATGCCAGTCTCCTAAAGCAAAAGAAACTTATCACTCATAATTATCTGGGTATATAATCTAACACAAAAATTAGAAAGAACATTGAACAGAATTAAAAGTTCTGAATTCCAGTTCCAGTTTTGCTACTTCCTAACTATGTCACTTGGGGAAACAATAACCTGAGTTTATAAAGAAAAGGTTCATAAGCAGTCCTGCCTATTTCACAAATGTTTTAGACACCAAAACAAGATGAAATACATAAAAGCAGTGTTAAATTTAATTCATCAGGTACTTACTAGGTATCTATTATATTTAGGGAGGAACTTGATAATTTGTAAAGTGCTATAGAAATAAAAGTTACCGTTTAGGGACTGATGTAAGTTTCATCTCCTGTCCCTTCTTTTCCTGGAGCCTGGGCAACCCAATAATAAAGTAAATGGATGGAAAGTTTTGTATGGAACTCAAGTCTGAGCAGGAGCCAGACACTCTTTTAGCATACTAAGGTACAGAATAAGCTAGAACAGAACTTTTATAAACAAGCCATCTGATTTTCCTTTAGAGAGTCTGTTCTTTCCTGTTCTCTGGGCTTCCTCTTGGCCCTGTCAAGCCTCATGGCAGAGAATGACCAACCATACAAGAAGCTGTGACAGGGTAGAATAGAAAAACTTCAAGGGAAGAGAACTGACCACAAGGCCAAGGGACTGACCTGAGGAGGCAGAAAAGGAAGGAGAGAAAGGATCAAAAGGGGATGCAGCCTGCTACTGAGGAGAAAAGCCACCTGAGGCATCTGAAGTGTCCATGAGCAGAGGCCCCAGACCTGTGGACAGCACATACAGACAAGTCAGTGAGAGAAGGGACTCTGCACTGGTTGGATTATGTTGCTAGGACCTGAGGGAAAGAACTGCCTGAACAGTTTTTTTTTGGCGGAGGGTGCGGGGGAGGGGTGCACACGTGTGCATTTACTCAGCTGAGGGGAGGCTTTGCCCATTTTCTTTACACCTCCTCATCCCAATCACCATCAGATGCCTGGATTCTAAGAGTAGAAAAGACCAAGAAGCAGATAAGTCACATGGGATTAATCACTGGCTGACCAGTAAAAAGTTCTTTTGACCTCACTCCCTCCCACCAAGACAAGGAACATAGTGTCCATCTTATACTATCATTCCAAACCCACCCCTTTGCTACGGCATGGTAGACTATCTTCCAGGAAAGTTCAGAAATCACTAAATATTGACACAAGCAAAGAATAAAGTACTTCTTGTGAAAAGGCACGGCCTAGAATAGCATGATGATTTGTCACTGATGAGTTTTATCTTCTACATTTTGATTCCTGACTTTCCTGAAGTTCTGTTTTTTTGTTTTTTTGTTTTGAGACTTTTAAAAAAAAAAAAAAGTGTGGGTTCTTGGCTAGTAAGCCTTGTTAAAGGAAGTATTAAAAGGAACTGTGGTTAAGCTACTGGTCTTCCATCTCATAGAGGGCAATTCAGCTACATACAAGGACACATTGTAGACTTAAAGTAAATCAGATTCAGCAACATTTTAAAGGTGAATTTGAAATCCCCAGTGGTAGCTAGGGAACTAAAACACTGGAGAATATTGAGGCAGACTCAGAAATCACAATATTTATCAAAAAGCTTATGTCACTTTGACCTTTCAGTCCAAGAGGTCATATAATATTATTCTTGAGCAAGAGAGAATGTTGTTCAATATCAGAAATGAAACACTAGCATGGTTATACTACTTTGCAGGAGTTCGTCAAATATTATTATAATTACATTGTTCTCCTGGAATGTTAAGACCGTTCTTCCTTTCCTTAGTCAACTTAAAGAACTATTTCCTTCATCAATACCTTCCAAGGCCTCAAGACACTTCCTCAAATTCCTTGGGTCCCAGTTTCTCACTCTAGAAACCTAGAAGAACAAAGCTTCTGATCACTATCTGTAATGGCCCAGAAACACCTGTGATCTCACAAATGCTTGACACCCCTATGAGGCCTGTAACTGGCAAATAGTTATAATCCCTTCTCTAAAAGAAAAGATTGAATTCAGAGAAGTTGAGTGTGTTGCCAAAAATAACTGAGCAGTTATTGAATGAGATGTGAGCAGATCTAGCCGTTATGGGTCCCAGATTGGTATTTTACCTGCTGAGATAAATCACATCTCCAGCATGGAACTATAATTTTGAAAGATCGGATGCTACCACAGTGAATGGAGGTAATTCTAAGAGTGATCAGTCTTAAAGTAGGTGGATTTTAAACAAACCAAAAATATTTTGGATCCTGAAAGAGATATGAAAAAAATAAATAAATAAGTGAATCCAATAAATTTAACTAGTGTGAAACTGTGGACTAAATAATGTGGCTCTCCATGTAATATGCATGTATATATTACTTCCTGCTCATGTGTCTCCTGAAAAATTTGTGGATATAATTTTTTAAATTTTATCAATCAAGTTTTATTTTAAATATCCAAAGGTAACTCACTATTGAAGAAAAGAAGCCCATGTAAATCTTTCACACACGTGTATCCTTGTTGGTAACTTGAATAATCACTCTCTCTTTGGGGATTTTAAAGTCTCAGATTCAGTACTTTTGTGTTTCCTGACAACAGAGCTTGCCCATAGTTTGGATTAATAGGCAAATATTATTTTGTAACAATTCATTTTTGACAGATTTATGAAGAGCTGAATATATTTATGAAAGCTTTTATTTGTACTGCAGGCAATAGTATGGGAGTAGCAATTGATACTAAGGCAATCTTCTTCTTTCTTCTAAATAAAATCTCAAAAACATATTTTTAAACTATGCCCATCTGCTCCCATGGCCTTAAATTGTTAGATGCATCTTATACACATGAGTTGGCTTTCAGCAAGAGTTATCTTTTTCACAGATATCTGTCTAATTGGTAGCAGCTGTTAATCAGGCACATTGTCACAAATCCCATAGTGTAGCATTCATCCTAAAGGTTTGCGGTTTTTTACATCTTAAAAGGAAGCCATATGCCTTAGGCAGCATGGAATGGAGTAAATTTCAAGTAATTATATTGAGTAGATGTAATTTGGCCTGAAATATCTGATTTGAATGTTTATGTTGATCAAACTCCCTGGGAAACTGTCAGTTTTTATCAACACTTTATGCCATTCTCACATAACCTAAGAGAAAATGTCCCTTTAGAGCTCTGGTTACAGGCCCTGGGAACAGAGAATTGGAAGGTAGCATGCTGTAAGTGAAAGCTTTGGCTCCAGCTAACTGCAGCTTGAATTCATGTTCTATTATTAATTCTTTAAATTACTCAACTGTGTTTAAGTGTCTGGATGTACATAACACTATGATAGATGTTGGGATATCAAGGTGAGTATAGGCAAGGTGTCCTGGCCTGTAAGGTTCTCCTCTTTTGGGGGATGCTTCAATCACCAGGGCATGGCAAGACCAAGCTGATGCTCTAAGACACCCAGACCCACGGGCCCCTTATGTCCTCTAAGTCCCCAATATTATTCAGTCTCTGAGACCAGGTTGAAACTACCTAAAGTTCATGGAGTCAAGATATCTACTCTTTCATTCCAGTGCTCACATTCCAACAAGAGACAGTCAGGACTAAACCCTTTCATGCTTCTCATCCTTGTTCTTATCAACTCCAAAGTCTAAGCTTCCTGCTTCTTTAATCTATTCTCCAGACATTACCATCACCATAATACTCTGTTCTTCCTTATCTTCAAATTAATATTTAACTTCTTCCTCCCTTGAACTCACTGAGTCCCCACTCTAGTATCAGACCACTTCCTACAACTTCAACCTCCCTTACAAGGACTTCCTCCACTTCCCTGCATTAATTGAAAGCTGGCTCTTCTCAAGGATACCCACCTCTGTATAGTTCCCTCAAATAAGGCTCCTTATTCTCTTATATACCAAGCACCTAGGTTTGGTGGTATGCTTTTTGCTCCTCAATGCCAGGTCTCACTTTAAACCCCTGTGACAGATGGCATTTTTCAAAGATAGCTGTAGAATATCCCCCACTCCTATGGTGAGACCTTGGCTCATGGACAGAAATTCCTCATCCTCAGCAAATGCACTTGCATGTGCATCATCTTCCTCCCTTCTGATGAAGAAGGAGGCATCCCTCCTTCTAAGGACAACTCTTCTCCTTTTATTTTAGAGTTCATTCTTGTATCCATTCTCTTCCCATGCCTGCATTTTTGGCTTGTCCCCTCGAATAGATCCTTCCAAATACTAATAGTATTTAAACATTCTCATGGTTTTTCCAATTAAAAACAGTTACTTGATCGCCTTACCTCATAGATATCCTCCCTTCATAGCCATGTTTGTCAAGAGTTATTTATCCTCGTTTCTTCCATTTCTCCACTTCCTTCTCACTTCTCAGCCTGCCCCATTTGGTTTCTGTCCTACCACTGCACCAAAATAACACTTACTGAGGTCAACATAGACCTCCGTAGTATTCATTTTAGTGCATATTTTTTAGTCTTCGTTAAAAATGTTACCAGAACTAGAGATACAGTTTAGGACTGAAAAAGAAAAAATGGGACTAATACTCATTTAGGGAGAATCTGAATCTGAGCAAGAGAGATGGAGAGAGGAAGACACAGAACACGAGACAAGAACCTCAGAGAATGCTAATACATCAGAGAAATAAGAGAAAGAAGTCTAAAGAAGACTAAGAAGGCACAGTTATGAGGTAAGAAGAGAACTAGTGGAAAGCAATACTATGGAAGTGAAGGGAAGCAAGAATTCCAAGTGGACAATAATAATACCATGTGTTATTGCTCATATATGGACATGTAGTGTTCATGTATGACTGAGATTTAAAGTGTCCACTGGATTCAGGAATTGGGAGGTCAGTGGTGACCTAAGTGCCATAGGATAATGCAGCAAAAGCCTAATTGAAGAGAGTAGAAATGGAGACCCTCTTTTAAGAAACTTACATATAAAAGAAAAGAGAGAGATCAGGCACCAACTAGAATTTTCTCTATACCTGTTTCCATTCTGTTAAATAGAGACAGTAATAACTATCTTGCAGAGTTGTTGTGAGGACTAAATTAGATGAGAAATCGAAGGTTTATGGCAAGTGGCATATGCTCTAAAAATACCTATTATTATTAGAGGATGAACACGAGAAATGAGTATATTTCTAGTCTGGCAGGAAGACATTAATGGGGAGGGAATATAAGAGAAAAGTGATAAAGAAAGGTCCTGTAGCCAGACTAAACAAGATTAAGCAGTTAGGTGGAGAAGCTGGCCTTGACCAGGAAAAAGGAAATCTCCTGGTCCCAGACTGGACAGGAGGGAGCCACAGTGTTGATATAGAAGCTTGCCTCCAGGGGGAGAATAACTCTAGACCTGATGGAGTCTGTGACTGACTTTGATTTATCAAGGAAGTATGTGGGGAGATGATCTGCTGATAACAATGTGTGGAGGTAGGATAAAGGGCAGGAGCAGTATAGAGTGGTTGCCAAATGGAACAGGAGAGAGTGCTGACCAAAAACAGTTTAAGTAGATGAGCACTACTGAGGGCCTAACTGAAACTGGAAACCATAGATGGATAGTGGCCACCTCCTGTTTGGCTGTGTGCTTTGCTCTCATTGGTCTGGGTTGATCTATGCATTGACCATTGCCCATCATGAAAGTGTAGGCTCCCTGAGAGAAGGATCTGTGCCGATCTTGTTCATCACTACATCAGTGATTGGTGCAGAGTAGATGCTCAATAAAAAGTTGTTAAAAGAATTAATTAATTAATGGGTATAGAAATGCAAAAGGAAAATCACAAAAGTTGCATGAGTTGTGCCTGTGTAGAATGGAAGAATTAGAATGGAAAAGAATTGAGAGAATATACAAAAAAATATGGGAATCACATAAGTGAATCAGACTTGGGATTGGGAACCAAAGGAAGCCACAAGAAAACTGCTAAATTGAGAGAGAATGGGAATTTCTCATAAGGCCAGATAGGAAGTCAAAAGAAAGTTTTGCGAATCAAAAGGAAGTTTCAGTGGAATAAGAGAGCACAAGAAATCTGATTGGCTTTTTAAATGTAAAAGATGGAGCTAGTATTGGTGATGACAAATCTAGGTTGTGTTCATGGGTCCGAAAAATTAAAAAGGGATGGAGACAGAAGTCAATGTAGCTGAAGGTCAAGGAACTGTGAGATCAAAGTAAAGTTTTTATTTTTCTAGCTTTAGGACCGTGACACAGATTGAAAGGAAATGATACTGGAATATCCCTCCTCCCAGGGTTATTTGTGCACTTTCTATCTTCCTGGAGGGTAGAGACTGTGCCATATTCATTTTAGCACAATGGTTTGCATATAGATAGAACTTTGTTGAAGTGAATAAAAGATAAGGGAGAATTGCCTACTTCTTTTCACTCATACACACCATTAAGCCAGCACTGTCAATCAAAAATAACTCGATGAAAATCTGTCCAATTCATGTTCCAACTGAGACCAGCCAAATGTTAAAGAAAATAGTATTGCAATTAATTTAGCAGTAGAGATGATGTCAATGACAGTTGCTTCAAATATCAGTTAAGTGATTTCTCCCTTTAAATGACTCTGTTAAACATAAAACAGATTCAAAATTTACAGTTTGCAAAAATCTAATCGAGAAGACATATCTGGGATGAATTTTCTCAATTATCAAAATGCCCAGCCAGTTGGTCAGCATGACTCACCCTCCTTGTGGCTCAGTTTTCTCATTTGCAAAGCAGGGATAATAATCATACCCTCCCTCTAGGATGTTTGGATGATTAAATGAGATGATATTTGTAAAGACCTTAACACAGAGCCTAGCATGTAGTAAATATTTAAGAAACTAGAGTTCTAGCTAAAGTTACCCAGACTTTCTACCCTACCTCCCAGTCATCTACAGGAAAAGCAGCTAAAAAAATAACTCTGGCCTTCGGTTCAAGATGGAGTACAGAAAATATGCATCAACTCTCCCTCTCAAATCATACTGAGTCAGATTAAAGAAGCATAAGGAGAAATTCTTTTATAAAAGCCCCAAGAATGGGAAGGGTATTTGTTTGCCAGGGCTGCTATAACAAAACAGCAGAGACTGAATGGCTTAAACAACAGAAATGTATTTTCTCACAGTTCTGGAAGCTAGCAGTCCAAGATTATGGTGTCAGTAGGTGTGGCTTCTTCTGAGAGCCTCTGTTTTTGGCTTGTGGATAACGTTTTTATTCTTGAGTCTTCACATTGTCTTCCTTCAGTGTCTCTCGGTGTCTAAATTTCCTCTTCTTATAAAGACATCAGTTGTATAAGATTAAGGCCACTTAATAATCTCACTTAATCTTGATTACTTCTTTGAAGACCCTATCCCCAAATATAGTCTCATTCTGAGGTACTGGGGGCTAGGACAGCAACATATAAATTTTGGGAGGACGCAATTCAGCTCATAAAAGGAACATAGGCATGAAGCAAGAAAAAAATCTAGATGAATTTTTTGGGAAAAAAATACAATTGGAAACCAACTCATGGATAGTTCAGAGTGAAGACAGGCACAGGTCAGAGAGGATGACTCCAGAGGACTCAGAGATAATTCATGGAGGAGGAAATTAAACAAAACCAGAATGAAAGAAAGGTAAAAATCAAGAAAACTTTTTTTTTAAGAAAAAAGTAAGAAAGGAAGGAAACCACCAGGACAGTCAATAGTGTTTTAGTAGGAGTTCTTGATGAAGAGGATAATGAAAATTGAAATTCAGATTTACTAGGTAATGGTTGATAGCAATTATTGTTGTGATACCACCACTATAATTATACCTGCAGATATGAAATTTTCCATATTAAGACTAAAGGTTAATCCTCTCTTCTCTTAGATCTATCCCAAACTGTGGGCCAGACTTGAAGATCTAGCTTAGTGTAATGCCCCAACATCCCAGACTTGACCTGCCCCCCCATACAAGCAATTGGTAGGAGTCTTGAAATGTGATCATATTGAAGCCTTTACAAAACCAATAATAAACAGTTATTGAGTATGTCTAACGTGCCAGGTACTGGTCTACATTTATTAACTCATTAAATCCTCATAAGTACTTATGAGGTCAATGCTATTGCCATTTTCATCGTACAAAAGTGCACACAGAGACCCTGAGAGATGAATTGCCTCGCTTAGGGCACTCAGGTAGTAGATAGCAATGCTGGGGCATCAGACTCATGCTCTCAACATCAACTTACTTCTCCAGCATCCCTGGAGCCCCAGGATGCCTTGCTCTTTGCCTCCCATCAATGCAATAGGGGCCAAAGAAGATAGATATTAGAAAAACTGCATCCACATAGAATTATAGAAAGGTGATTAATAGTGTTGAAATACCAATAGCAGCTAACATTTTATGAGCTCTTCTTGTGGGCCATGTGCTGTGCCAGGCATTTTATCTTATTTAATTCACACAGCCACGATGAGGGAGGAACTATTAGTGTGACCATTTTACAGATGAGGAAATTGAAGCTCAGGGAGATTAAGTAACATGGCCATGGCCACACAAGAAGTGAAGCCTGAATTTCACCCCAGATCTGTCAAATTCATAACCCTGCCCTCTCAGCCAATGATTTTTCCTTGATTCTGTGCTTGACTACAATTTTGTGCAGTTCTATAATTTTATGGACGTGGATAAAGATATAAAGGCACAGTGATCAACTGCTGCAAGATTCAAAATGAAAACCAAAACTTATTTGACAGCTTGGAGTGATACACAAAAAGAAGAGAACGGAGATGTCAAGCCATGCACATGGAGCCTCAAGAAACCTAATGAAATATAGTCAATCTAAGACAAAGACAAGGAGGCTGCAGTGGGAAGGGGTGGAAAGGGATACAGTCCTAAGCTGCCGAGTAAAACCAGAGATCTGATAGCCCGCCCCATAAGGCAGTAGAGCACACTTCTCAAAATTCTGGGCACATATCATATGAGAAAAGTTCAGGGAAATTGAGAGTTTGGCAAAGAGGGGGAAATTAAGTAAGTAAACAAAAAAAACAAACAAACAAAAAACAGAGGAGTCACAAGAGCTGGTTTTAAAAAATTTGGAAGATCAGCTATTGCATATAAGTAGAATTCGTTCCAGGGAGGTGACTTAGGATCAACAAATATATTCTAAAGCAATTCAAAGGAGGAGGCAAATTTGGTTGAGCAGAAGAAAGATCCTGTAAATAAAATGGTTCATATTGGGAACAGCAGTTGCATGTTTCCTCCTCACCTGGAGTAAGTATTCAGCCACAGGCTTCCTGACCACCTGCCAGGAATGACAGAGGGGCCAGTGAATGTGTGGATTGAGTCTGGGATCAAAGGAAGACCATCTGCTTTAAGTTTACTTTTAAGTCTACACCTCTATGATTTCATGAAATGAGCACCAGCAACTATAGATGAGAGGTAAGGGAAAGGAGGCAGGACATCCTAAATGAGGAAATGTAAGGAAGACAAGAAAAGTAAAAATGAGAAGCTTCATTTCTTCAATCCTACCCACTACTGGATTTCCCCAGCATTTTCTGAGAAAGGAATTCAGTGTTGCTTTCTCTTTCTCAGGAAATGCATTTCTGCCTAACAAATTGTCAACCTGACTATTACATTGTAAATATGTTTCTACTTATGTTGTGAAGTATAGGTACACTTTGATGGATGCCAGTAATGAATGGAATATACTGGCCTCCCAAAAAAGCTTCAGACTGCTGGGAGAAATGGAGTCTCAGAGATGGTGGGTGGCTGCTGGAGATTTGGAAAAAAATAAAACACCTTCAAAATCCTTGGGATCTGGTCTTTGGATATTTCTCAAAATTATGCCTTTGAAATGTAAGGAATCTGTCAGGGAGTTAGTTTGTTCACTTTCAATGACTACAACAAAAAATTAAGACAATGTGTTTCTTTATTGAAAGGCTATAATTTACATATTATTATCTGGTATTTTGGATACTACACTGACAGTGAAACCAACCTCATGTGTAAATGTGGTTGCGTACACACCCAGAATGCCTTCCACACTGGGGACACATGTAGTTGTGCTCTGCCTGGTAGTGACTACATGTTTCTAAGGTTTGTCTGGGTGGGCAGCTCAGTCTCTATGCTTTGGTGAGTATATATTTCCTTTGTTCAATGTGTGCCACATAGTTCTAATTAAGCACGGAAATCAGGCTACAAAACAAAAGTCCCTGCAAATGTTTATACCATATGACCTGAGGCCATGCTGAAGCGTATTTTTATTAAAATTTCTTTCGCCTTCTTTTGTGGTTTTGGAATCACAGCTTGCCACTAAATAATTAGCTCAGAAGTCCTATTGTAATCTGCCTTCCTTCTTTGTCTGGATCAGGGGAAATTAATTATACCAAGTATGGTTCTAATTCCAGTCATCTTGTATGTCAGAAAGCTATTGCTATGATCTCACTTCATGATAAATGGAAAGTAAAAGGATGCCAGTAAAAGTGGCACTCAAATTTGATGATTATGGCAATGGCCCCCCTACCCCAGGTTTATTGGCCATGAAATAAATGAGTACATACAGCTGTAGAGCAGATTAAATATAATATATATTAAGTACTTCAGTGCTTGGCACATAACCCACTCAATAAAAGGTTTATTGTTAAAACCAACAACTGAGTTAAGTGTCCTTGTTTTACATATTCATAGACTCGATCTCTATCATAGAGCTCATAACGCTAATGCATTTTGCTCTGTTTCCTTATGTCTCACCACACAACTAGACTCCATGTCTATATCTTAAGCACATAAATCAATGTAATTTGTTAAATTACAAAATGTAGAATATTAGCCTTTGGACTTTTAACTTAATAGTTCTGCTGCCATCAAACTCCACTGGCTACCAAAAGATTAGTATTTGTGTCTTGATCACATTTTCTAGTCTTTTACTGATGCAATCAAGCATACATCAAAGTTTCTAGAATGTACTTGGATATACTTGAATTCTTGTAACTCTCACATATATTAATGAATTAAAGGTTCAATGGTTGATTATTCTGGAACTCACAGCATAGTTCTGTAAAGTATGACATGTATGGTAGTTGACCATGTACATTGAGACAATGATTATGTCAAACCGCTGAACCAGAGTACAAAAACTTTGAACGAGACTTTTCCTTCATGATCAGGTCTGGGGAGACCATGGAGACAAATTTCGGAAAATCCAGAGAGTCTGAAAAACCACTCGTAAGGAAACTAAGCACAAAGTCAAAGATTCCTTAACTTTATCTAGTCATTATAGATAACCTGATGGGAAAAATAAATACATTTCTCTGTTAAAGTACTGTTCTTAGAGTATTAGAATGCTCAAGTGTGTCTGGAAAATCCTTGGCGACTCTATCCTTTGCTAAGCCTAAAACTCTTTTGGCCTTCCCAAAAGCAGAGTAGAAAGCAAGTTTCATTCCGAGAGGATAAAGGTTGCAGAGCTTTATTAGCTCTGATAGAGGAGAGTAAAATTTCATAAAATGTGGCAGATTCAGTATGCATTGGTGCTGAAGTAGGTTGGGGGAGAAAGAACCACAAAGAATCCTGGTTATACCAATAAAACCTCTAATTCTACTTTCACCATTAGCTCACGTGCCATTAAAGAACTCTAAAGAAGTATATATTTTCTCCAGGTAGAAGGGTTTTGACCCTAATTCTTGGGCCAAAAATTTCTCTTTGACTTCAAATAAATACCATTGCCTGTTTTTGATAATAATACCATGGTTTCTACTGTGCCACTCTCAGTCTTGCCTTAGCAGAAAGAGATCAGATCCTACATGCTTAGTACATTACCAAGTCCTGATTCATGACTAGAACCAGGCAGGAAGAATTTTAGCCCTTTGTGAACTAACATAAATGTATCATGAACATCAAAAATATTTTTAAATTGGAAGTACTCATAACATTTTTTTAAAATCAAAATACCTGTATAATTTATATTCAGCTAGTTACGTGTTATTTAATTGCCTGTCACAAAGAGGAGATTGTATTCTCAAAATGTGATTTCCAGAGGATTACAAAGCATGGCAAGATGCCAGTCACTGAGTCGGTTTCCCAGTAACCAG
Source organism: Pteropus medius (assembly GCF_902729225.1). Lineage (NCBI taxonomy): Eukaryota > Metazoa > Chordata > Mammalia > Chiroptera > Pteropodidae > Pteropus > Pteropus medius. The sequence goes on along the minus strand of NW_024340695.1, from coordinate 660,364 downwards.
TAGCAGGCTCAAGATTTTACATGGAAAATTATGCTTCCCAAGGCCAGTCACTTGCCCTACAGAAAGCCTGCCTTACCCATGCAGCATGCACCAGGTGTGCTCTGCTTTGTTCTACATATGTGTGTTGAGTATTCACCATATCCTTGAGCCTGCACTAGGCAATGGATGCACAGTTGTGACCAAGCCTCAAGGATCTCACAACCCAAGACATGAGACATGCAAGCCAAATATAATTGCAGTGCAAAGCAGTGAAGACATTGGTAGAAGACAAAAGCACTGAAATAATGTGAAAATTAGTATCTACAAAACAGCAGAGGATAAACTGATTCAGCTAGTGAACTTTAATAGATGGCCAAAAATGAACGTGGTTGCTGTCTAAAAGGTGTTGAAATTTACCTATATATCAAGATCTTCATAATAATCCATTATTCTCAGAGATACACACACACACACACACACACACACACACACACACACACAGCTTAAATGATAGTCATACGAGGTAGCTGGAAGAGCCCAGTATTTGGAATTAGATGGGGGCTCCAATCTGGGCTCCATTGCTTGCCACCTGGATGGCCTTGAGCAATTTAAATAGCCACTGGTTCTCTGTTTCCTCATTGGTGAAGAATGATACCTATTTTATAATTCTGTTATGAAGCTTAGAAAAAATATGTCCTAAACCAGATAGATACAAAAAGTTATCTTCAATACTTTTTAACTCTTTTCCTTAATTTTTAACTCTTTTGAACTGTTAGATAGGAATAGATGAACAAAGGTTTTATAACTATTCTAAATTGAGGATTTTTTGCCCTGAGATTTATAACTTTTCTATAAAGTAGGCATTGTAGCACAATGGTTACTAGTAAAGGCTCGTGAGTCCAGCTGATCTGGATTCAAATTCAAGCTCAATCTCTTCTTACAACATGACAATAAGCATAGTTTATGAATAGTTGGAAACTTTAGTTTTCTTATTTGTAAAATGGGGCCAATAATAGTACCTAGTTTATAAGGTTTGATAAGGATAAAATCAAACAATGCAAGTAGAGCACCATGCCCAGTGCCTAGCTCACAGTAAGTGCTTAATAGCCATTCACTAATAATAATAATTATGATAAATAATAGTGATGGTGAAAGCACAAACTATATGGAGCATCAGCTTAAAACATTAATGCTATTGACTTTCCTATCCTTTAGCACTTTCACCTGGGTCTATTATAGCACTCCTCGTTGTGGTAAGTTATTTAGATATTTATACTTTTCTTTTTTTTTATAGCTACGCCACACTTCACATTGACTTCTAATTGCCTTCACTTTTCGTGAAGGCGCCAAAGAGCTATGGTCATAACCTAACGTTGCACATCCATTGGCTACAGACCTATTTGGGAGGCAAGTATACCAGGGAGGCTAGGAAAACACTACTTCTAACTGGCAGCATTAACTCAATAAACCTCCCAGGGGAGCAATAAAAAAGCAGTAGCAGCAGTCTTAATGAGGACATGCTCAGAGCACAGTGAAATCTTATAATGTGCCTTGTGGAATCTGTGCCTTGTGGAATCTGTAGGAATTTGATTTAGCAACATTAGATTTCGGTTTCTCAAAATATTAGCAAAACGATTTAGAGAGCAATAATTGTCTCTTATTTTAGCTGATGACAACGCAAATTACAAGTGTTGTTATGGCATTGTTTATAATTCAGAGATGTTACCACAAGAATCTGCCTTTCAACTGTTGGCAGATGTGAGTGGCTTTTGCCTTTGTTAATACAATCTTATGCCACATTTTTCCTTCGGGCCTTTAAATCAGAGTGTTATACACATTGGCACACAGGAAAAGCCTATTTATGCAGAACAATTTTAAAGGCAACTTCTACTCTATCTTGTGACATTTCACATGAATCTTCATCTCTTTCACTCCAAAAATCTCAACTGTGCCCCATATTTGCTCTCCACTAAACCTAAAGCCCCAAATATTGGATGGCCCTACTGCCCTCTGAATTGGAATGACCAAGAAAAAGAAGTATGAGAAATGTGTTAGGCACTTCAAGAACTCCCAGATTTCACTTCTCAGAAATTGTTATCCTTGGAGTTAGAAGCAATAATAGAAATGATACACTCAAGCGGTGTTATGATAGGCAATGCCAAGGGGCAGCTGGGAAAGGATGCAGAGAAAAGGAGAAGTTTAGAACACTTACCAGCTATTTCAAAGGCACCAAGATCAATCTGAAAAAAGATCATGATAGAAATGAGTTGAATATATCCTAATTGGGGACTAACTTAGGGAGAATTTTCAAAGTCATTATCTGTAAAGTAAAAAAATCTCCAACAGAGTCACTTGAACATAAAAATGAATCACTCAGCATGTGGGTCTATCAAGTGAGTTCATAGGCAAGAAAAGAAAAACACTGCATAGAAGTACATCATCTAATTGAGAGTCACATTCAGTATTCTTACTTATTCAGAATATAACTGTGGGACTTGAGCCTAAAAAGTCATCCCCTCTGAGCAGCCAAATTAATTAGAAGTGTGACCCAGAGTATCTATACCTTGAGCAGGTTCCATAACCTCTCTGCGCTTCAGTTTCCTCAGCTGTTAATGAAGATACTAATATGATGCACATAGCAAAAGTGCTTAACAAATGTTTTTATTGTTAATTTTATTGTTATCATTTTTATGATTGTTGTTAGTGTTGCTATATCTACTATCCCTACAAATTTAGCCATAGAAAGGCTTCTTGGGCTCTTTTGAATTTTTTCATTCATTTCTAACAAGAGCTAGTTTCTCAGTTATGGCAAAAAATACTGGTTGTCTACTAGTGTCCACTCTCTCCTCTTGGTTTTTCTCACTACTCACCCCTTCTCATTGTTCTTGGCAGGTTCTTTCACTTCGTCCTCACCTCTCAAGATAGGGACACCCTAGAGCTCAGATCTTAGTTCTCTTTATTTCATCGGCACTCAGGCCTTGGAGATCTCTCATCCAGTCTCATGGCTGGAAACACTATTTATTATCTATATTCTGACAACTCCTAATTTCTGTCTCTGATGTATCCCAAGCACCTAAAAAACTGTCTGGCATATGATAGATCCTAAATAAAAATTTGTTAAATGAATAAGTGATTAATAAAGCCCCCAATGTTTACTGGAACTCTCAGATACTCAGAATAAAGCCTATATTTCTCAATCTCCTTTGCATTTAAATTCAGAACATCGGAAGGACAAAAGGCTGCTGGAGTAGACATATGTGTGATAGCAAACACTAATAATGGCATTCTCTGAACTCGATCACCTTAGTTTCAACCCTCCCTATGAAAATCAGACAGAAGAACATATTTAGCATAGGGGCAATTTCACACACCTCAATAAGGAAAATCATCAATACTGATAATCATGATATTGAGTTATCAATATATCAAGATAAATTCTCTTTGCCAAGAACACATTTACATTTAGTAAAATGTGTGTGTGTGTGTGTGTGTGTGTGCGCGCGAGCACGCGCGCGCGCGTGCGTGTATGTATATCTTTATTTGGAAATCTAGCATTTCCATAATGTCAGATAAAATGGATAGTGTTAAACTTTTTCTTCTTTTTGCTAGATGCAAAATAAATAAACCACTAACTGTAAATTCTCTTACAAAGTATTGGAATACCTAGTAAAGAAAGGCAAGCATTGAGGGATGTATTGATCTCAGATGGTATTGTATTTTATTCATTCAATAAATAATAAGCAATGCATAAGGCCCTGTGTTAGGTGCTGTGGGGTTTGTAAAACTTGTGAAAGGTGGAAGCCCATGTTCTTATGGAAGTTATGATCAGGAAGAAGATAAGATGTTCCCACAGAAGACAATTTGAGATTGGATACATTAGATGTCTTGGAGGAGGAAACAGAAAAGATCTACAAAAGACGGAGAGACAGTTGTGGTGAGGAAGCCTCAATCCTGCACTTAATTAATTAATGTTCCAACATCCCATCAACATTCCACAGGAGCTTAGAGATGTTTCATCCTAAGATGTTCTCCAGAAGCAAAATTCTGCCTCTCGAAATTTCCTTTCCTTATTGCTAACACATGATTTAATCTATTCCCCCTCCCCTGCTTCCTTTATCCCAATTACCAAGCCCATTTGTCTCTAAATGCTGATTCATGAATAAGTTATAACAGGTAAGAGTTACAGATTACCCACTTTGTGCCAAGCACTGCTCTAAGAACTCTACGTAGTATTAACTCACTTAATTCTCACGACAACACTGTGTGATGGGTACTATTATTACACTCATTTTTATTCAAGAGGAAACCAAATCACAAAATGGTTAAATGAGTGTCCCAAGGTCACACTGAGAGTAAACAGTAGAACATAGACAAAATTTTGACTATTAGATGTCAAACTGAAAAAAAAATTGCAGATAATGTGTGGCTTTCTGATAAACACTGTATATATAATCTTTAAAATATAAACTATATGTCAAAATATAATTTTATATGAAATATATATACAATTTAAAGAACTGTCCCCTGTGCTGAGATTATGCTCAAATATCTAAATTTTTATGAATGATAAGAAGTTACACAATCACCACTTATTTAAACATAAAATTCTTAATACTGAGCTCTCCCTCCTGCTTTAGGAGCAAACCCTGCCCCTTGGTTTGTACCCCCATATCCTCATCTCCATCCAGCCTCTATTCCAAGTCCTTTTCCTCCCTGCTCTCTCCCCCACTAGCCTTTTCATGTTAGCATGTTAAAGCCCATTATACCACTATCATAACCCGTTTCCCTCCACTCCTCACCATGGTCAGAAACTGACTCCCTTCAGTCAAGCCACTTCCATGAGTGAGCACACGTCATGCTTCCCACAGCTCCTCAAATGGTTGTTCTGCTGTCATTGGACAGCCTCTCCTTCTTACCTTTACTACCTATTCTTCATCAATCCTGATTGCCCTCACGTGCTTACTTCTGGTGCCCTTTCTCACCTTCCTCAACGACTTTACCACTGGTAGTAATGCACCTCCCCTCCCAACACTCTGCTATCATCATCAGCACCCAGGACGATAACCTTTGTAACATCCAGGCAATAAACAATCTCCTCAGCTCCAGGAACATTCAGTACCATTTCACTTTGCTTAGCCTTGGCCACATGCATGTCTTGTGTTGAAGACAAGGAAAGGAAAAAGAAAAAATCCATTGGATTTGGTAGTTAATGTATCAATGGCGATCTTCCAGAGAGCAGCTACAGTAAAGATGTGGAAACAAAACCCAGGCTACAGGAAGATAAGAGGTGAGTGGATGGCAAGAAAGTAGAGGTCACCATTGCTCAAGAAACTGCCCTCCTTGGAATTCATTTGATGCTGTGACCCAACCCCTCTTTTTAAACTCCCATTCCCTTAGCTACACTGACACTAATCTGATTTTCCTTTTACATCTCTGACAGCTCATTCTCTGCTTTCTTGTAATATACAAAACATTTCTTGAACTGTAATTATGAATCAGGCAGTTTTCCAGGCTCTGAGGACACCAAAGACATAGCTCTTAACCTCAAGTTTTTTGCAGTCTTGGGAGGGTAACTGTTATGTATTCGACTTATTCAACTCATTATACCCAAGTGAAATGAATAAAAAGAAACATTACCTCTATCAAAGGACATGAATGAGAGTCAAAGCAATCTGCCTAAAGGAGGTGACGCTGCCGTGAGTCTTGATGACAATGAGCATGGCGCAGTAATGAATAGTTAGGGAGATGGCATTACCCAGGGTACAGTGCAAGCAAAGGCACAAAAGCATACTCTATTTGAGTATGGTAAATGGTTTGGTATGGTTGTAGCCAACTAGTGGGTGAGTGGTAAAAAAAATACCATTGGGAAGGTGGTGAACAGGGGCCAAATTGTACAGCGTCTTAAAGAGAATGCCAATAGTTTGGATTTTCCCTTGCCAAGAATAATTATAGAAAGATATTAAACAAGACAGTTACACCAAAAGAGTTGTGTTTTAGAATGACACTTCTGCAGAGGGTGTGGAAGATGAGTAGAAAAAAAAGAATGCAGAAATACATCCCAGCTGGTTCTAGAACTCATAATCCCTAGGCCTGAGTTTCAGCTTGATTTCCTTCATAGCCTATTTAAATGAGAACCAGGTACTTGCCCTGAAAATGGAGAGAAAAAAAATAACACACAAGTCACCTAGAGGTACAATCAATGGGACTTAAGGACCAATTAAATATGGAAATTTGGAGAAAATAAAGAGTAAAAACTGATTTAAGCTTTTAAATCCTAGGATACTAGTTGAATAATTATATCGGTAGTCAAAAGTTAGAGGTGATTTCTGGCTTTCCTCCCATCTTCCACTTCAAAAGTTTTTTCTTCAGTCTCCTTTTAATTTTCTAAACTCTTTTGCATGACATTTTCATATCCTCCAATTGTTCAACTGCCATATGGATAATGCCCAAATATTTCTTTTTAGTCAGTGTCTCTAATGTGTTCCAGACATACTTTTTCAATTTGCCTTCTACAGATCTTTGGCTGGTTATCTCACTATGATCACAAATTAGCAGTCTGATGTGAAACTATCTTCTCTTTACCTCCGATCAAACCATCTTTTCCTTCGGGCTTCCCTTTCATGTGATTAATATCTTTCACACAGTCACAAACCTCTCAATGATCCAACCCCACAGCCAGTTTGCTGCTACAGCATGTGGAGTATGCCCCATTAACTCCTTGTCATCCCCTTCATTCCTTCTACTCTGTCCATCCAGCAAGCTCTTTACTAAATAAATCCCTACCTTCATCACACCCCCCGGACTCCCAGCAACACATGCTTACTAACACATGCTTAAGTCATTATTCTTAAAGCCCAGTTTTACTCCGCCACTCCCCAGAGCAACAGTCTTCCATGAGATTCTGACAGTGTTCCCAACCTAGCACAGACATTTTCACATTTTATCATCTTAAGGTACTCCTAATGCAGCAAGAAAGTAGCAGTTCAGCGAAGCATCAGTTGCGGCTCTCTTGGACAAGAACTACTTTTCACTTAATCTGTTATTGCCTGTAACACATAAAGCATGCCCAAGATGGTAGGATGATGCATTTTCTAATTTTAAAGAAAAATAGACAGTTTCAAACATGGCTCTCTGAAATGTCTACTACTGAAACAAAATTTTCTACTTGAATAGTTTTTTTCTTAATTTTTAAAATGGATCAACAGCAATATCCCACTTGTATCTACACATTAAATTCCATTTCTGAGGTTATGTTTCCTCAATAGGAGAGATTAGAAAAATTGCCGTAACTGGCGATCATGGGAAACATTTGTAAACTAGAGGCAGTGGGTCAGGTAATTTTCTCTGACACAATATACCAATAGCTTGGTCTCATTAGCAGACTTCTGAGTTCATAACTAAGTCCAGGTTTGCTCACCTTCACAAAGATAACACGGACATTCCCTCTGTGCCACAGGCTGCAGTTTCACAGTGCTCCATGGTGAGCGAGATATAGGTCACCAGTAGAAAGTAATTGGATTTCAAGACAGGGAGCCCAAAGTGCCACTTTGGAAAGGTAACCTCTTGTTATGTCCAGTCATGCCTCTGATTCTATTGGCATTCTTTCCCCTTAGGGAGCTCTCCCAGGCTCTGCTTAAAACCAAGTAGACCCAGGAATGAGAGAAAAGGAAATCCTTTCCAGCTGCCTTAGCAGCTCCATTCTTGCTGGCCACAGATCCAGGGCCAGAGAGTTCCTTGGGCTCAGAAATGGTCAGCCAAAGCCTCAGTGAGCTATGACTCAACTGCTATGGAGATCAGCACAAATGGGACCCTGCCTAAAGAGGAAAGACCTCAGGATGACAATGTGACACCTGTGACTTGGTCTTCCTGGGCCCTGAGTGGGAACAGCTGACTTCAGCAGGAACAGCTGACTTCAGTGTTCCCAAAACACAAGGGACAACTCTAATGAAGCACCAAACTAGTGGGCAAGCCCCATAGGGATTTCTGCTTTGGTTCCCCGGGTCACAGCGGTAGTTTAATAATAGGAAAGATAATAAGATTCCAGTTAACTAACATTTTAGGGTCAATTCCAGTTTTATTTTTAAAGTGACTTTAAAAAAAAATACAAGAATAGTACATGTTCATTGTAGAAAATACAATAAGTAAAAGATAAAAATTAAAAATTTACTCATGATCCCAAGACCCAGAGATGTCTACTGTTAATAATGACCAGAATATTTTTTTCATAGAGTATGTGTGACTATATGTGTTTGTATTTATATGCATATACATTTTTTCTTTTCATTTTTCTTTCCTTCTCCACCATCCTAAAATGGGATCTCACTGTACCTGCTGTCATGTAGCCTTCTTATTTTACTTAACAGTATATCTTAGACATTTTCTCGTCTTTAAAAATTCTCCAACATTAATTTTTGTGAATGTTTAGTATTCAAGAACAAATTTAGTTTTTAAAACTAAATTTGCATCAATCTAAGCTGTCATGTTATTTGCAAGCCATTCAGAGGACAGAAGAAATAGACTGGTCAGGCACTGCTTCGGTTTCATAGACCCTGATATTTGGGATAGATACTGCTAAACACTGGTTCATAATTCTGTGCTTTTGACAGCTTCTTATCCAAAGCCTAAAGTCATCAGAGATTATTTCATGTCAAGAAAATGGTAATGATACTGTATAACATTTTTGCGTAGCCATCATATGCCAGGTACTGTGCTAAGCAATTCCCATGCATTATCTCATCTAATTTCATCAACACCCTTTAATGTAAGACTGTTTTTTTCCCTGATTCTTCCCATATGGAAACCGAGACTTTGTGACAGACCTATGGTTCAACTCTACTTAATCAAAAGTAGGGTTGTGTATAATTTGTTCATGCTTTCCCAATAATAATTTCTACTCTCTAAGAAATGAAAAAGTGACCCACACTGGAATTAACTCCTTATCCCATCACACAATCACTGTTTATTCAATAACTCATAAAGTGGGAGAAACTTGCATAATTCTTTACTTCTGTTAGTGAATGTGGTCTTTAATCTTGTGTTTTGGGGCAAATGATGGGAAAAACTAAAATCTTTTGTTCCAAGTGACTTCCAAGATTTAAAAATACAGTCTCATAGGTAAAATTTGTCTTAGGATGATCTCCTTCACAACCTCATACTACCATTTAGTAAGAGGGCCCCCTCTCACATTTGTCTGCGTGGCAGGTAATTTACAGACAAATGCTGGATGGCTTTAGCATTAGATGGTTTCTGCTTAAAGCATGATCTTCTAGGTACTACAGAGAAATCTTACTTCTCTGAAGTAAAAGTTACTCATTTTATATTTCTGAAAACATAACTCTTAACATTTGCCTCAAATTATGATTATTTTTTTTCTTCTCCTGAAAGATGCAGCATAAATTAGGACATAGATGATCAGATCAAGTAGCAGCCAGTAATCCGAAAATAATCTCTCTGACTTCATGGCAATCAGGAAAACAGTGGGAAACAAATGGTTTAAGATGAAAGTGACAACCTATTAGCATTCAGAGAGAAATGATTTCTCTTATCACCTTTACTGGAAGATGCTGTTGCTGTGGCAACTCATCCCTGCATTCATCCTATATCCAATTGCTGAGATGACAAGGAAGTTGGTCAGGCTGAGGGAAGGTCATTCACACTATCCCTTTTAAGTGACAGCCAATAAGATCTGTAAGGGAAATTCTTTAAACAAAGCCAGCACTTTTCACTATGGTGAAATATTGCTTGACTAAGCTTCCCTAATTCTGTTCTTTGGTTAAATCTTAAGAGTTCTTTAACTTAATGGAACTAGTTAATGTTTTACTTAACAATCATACGACATAGGGACAACATTTTAAAATTCTTTTTTCCATACATTGCTATGTACGGCATGTTTGTGAGGTAGATATGTCCCAATGGGGTACAAAATTCTCTGGGCAGAGATAGATATTCTGCAACTGAGCTTATGAAGGGAGTAGGACCGCGGCTGTGTTCTCACACTCTGGCAGTCAGGCTTCAGGCTGAGGCTGAAACGCTGACCATGGGGCTGTTTTCTTACATTTTAGTCCTCTGTCGAAAACCCACCTGGACTCTCAACAAGGCCTGAACATCCACTTGAATCACAAATGAGGGATCTTATATACTTTTAGTGGGTAGCCTGCTAAAGGATCACCCACAGGCTATATTTCTCTGTTTGTCTGAACACACCTAGGGGCACTTCCAGCCTGAGAAGCACAGTTACTCAACAATGAGTACAACAGCCTACTCCATTATTTTTCTGTTAAAAAGAACTCAGATGTTATGGAGTGGACAGTAAAATTTGCATGACATTTCAAGGGATTTGAAAAAATTTAGAACTGAGAGTGGAATTAGTATAGCTATATCTCCAGGCCCCCAAAAGCTGGCAATTACTCTCCTCTGCCAGTCAGGTCCACTGGAGGCAAAATGGAAAAGACAGCTTGTTGGAGAAAAGCAGAAGAAACTTCTGTGACATGTCTTGTTCGAAGACAGTTTTATGTAAGTATTAGAGAACCATGGAAAGAATTGAAAAAGGGGAGTTTTACAAGTTTCTCTGTTTGTCTGAACACACAAATGTTTCTTGGGTAGAAACAAAGCAGTGCACCCAGACTTAATTAGATTTCCTGCATGAAACCCAAAGGAATCTTGGGTGACTATTTTAGATGATTTTGGAGCACCTCAATGTCACCATGTTCTTCATTACACCTGTTGCAAAAACGGAAGACTTACATTCAGCATCCTGCTTAAATAATAAATGCATAGCTCTTAAAAGTTTCATGTGAGCTGGAAACCAACTGTTCTCCAGGGAACATTCTCATTCATCAGCAAGTAATTTCCATTCATGACTCATGCTGTAGTAGGCTTACAAAGAAGAATGACAAGGAAGTACATTTTCAAAATTATATAATCCTCAAACGCTCAGTGATAGCTCTGTGCCTTCCGTTCCAGGGACTCACATCAGTTCCCTCCCTACTCAGTCATGACTTGATAAATCTAAACACCTTTTCTGGGATTTCACAGCCAATATCCCTTGTCAGTTATGCGCCAAAATTAAAACATGCTCCCACCTTTGCCCATTTGTGAGGGAAACTCTCATTGGCTACTTCGGGAACGTGGTGGCAGAAGAGAGAGCAAAGCAGCAGCAGTAACAGGTGCCTTTGGGCTAATAGCTATCAGCTAGGGAGTGTCTCTCATGTGATTTGCCACTTCATTGATGAAGCACATTCAAAGGGCAAATTGTGACCCACAAAAAAAATTCTAATAAAGCAATGTTAATTATAGCTAATATTTGTTGAGCAGATACCAAATGCCATTTAATATAATTTGCATGCATTGTCTCATTTGGTCTTCCCAGACACTCTACAAGTTAAGTAAATGCCATTTTGGCCATCATTCTAAGGTTTAGAGAAGTTCAGTAACTTTCCTCAAGTTATATAACCTAGAGACAGAAAAGCTCTGGTCTTACTGTGGCCAAAGCTTAATGTCACCTTTATCTAATCCCAATGCATTTGCTATTTTTCAGAAGCCCATAGGCATGATAGTAAATTTACCCTTCGGCCACTGTGGGTTAAGGTCACAATCATAATCTATTCATTCCGTGAGGCCCAGCTCAGGCTTTGGCACAGGACCAGTGCTCAAGAAATCTTTGCGGATTGGGAAAAAACTTTTGATTCCAGACTGAGAAACCTCTCAGTCTTTAAAGATGCACCATTGGCCATTTCAGAAGCCTCTGAAACACCACTGTCCTACATCTTTCGCCTGAGATCTTGAGATCTTGACTGTTTCCCTGACTTGCCACATTATTTTCCTCTACTGGATTCACAGGGTAGATTTTAGAATTCCTTTTGTAACTGATGCTACTAAAGAATCAACATGCATGTTGCCTTATTCTTTAAACCAACATGGGCCAGCCCTAGGCAGTTTTAGAAGAATAATGATTTGTTTTTCAAGATTAAATAAAATTATAAATATTTGAAAATGGAAACTGCCTGATGCAGATGTATGTGGCAAGGTTCCAGCCTTCTGTAAGAGAGGTTTTGAGTAATTTCTACAGGTTTGCAATGCCTCATTTCACATCCTAGAGAGCAGAACAAGTGCCTGTTCATCATCGCATGAAGGCCTTCCAGCCCAGGGCTGCCATTCTTCTTCCTGCTAATGACAGACACTCTCACATATCAAGCCACAGCAGAGAAAGCAGCACGAAGGCAATTGATCACTAAGTACACAGGACAGGACCTATTGATGTTTGCTTTGTTGTTGTTTTTTTTTAGTTTTGAAATTTAAGATATCATTTTAAAAAAAAATGTACTTGGCTATTGTAAAAAATTTGAAAAATACAGATAAACAGAAAGAAAATTAAAACATTTATAATTCAATTTACTGTATGCTTTTCTGGAATTTTTCTATTTTTATTTCTTAAGAAAAATGGATTATACTACACCTACTATTTTTGATAAGTCTAATATGTTATGAATGCCTTCACGTGACAATATTCATTTTGCTTTTATTTTAGTGGAGATATAGTCCATCATACAGAATTAAACCACAATTAATCTAGCCAAATCTTTGTTGTTGAACCTTGAGTTGCTGGTATAAATAATACTTTATTGACCATCCTTGAATATAAATTTTCACATACTTATTATTTACTTAAGATACATTTCTGGAAGTGGGGTTACTGGAAATAAGGATATATAAGAGTCTAAGCCTTTTGATACAGAATTTCAAAATGCTTTCCAGAACATTTAAATCAATTTACTTTTTTATTAACAGTTATAGAGAGTATCCTTTTTTAAAAAAAATTTTAATTGTATATCCCTGAGTCAAATATAAATGTCCTTTGGTAGCCTGCATCACCACTTTGCCCTAGTAACATCAGTAAACATAATTACAGATAGCAAAAATGAGTTCGTGATTACTACATTGTATATAACATTCTGCTATTTTTCAAACTGGGTGGATGTTGGATCCAGCATACATTACCCTGTCACACTTTCCCCCAGGGACTGCCTAGTCCCAGCACAGTCACAGAAAGGGACTCCAAGCAGAGCCAGTCTGTCTGTGATCACTCATCTTGAGATAGTGAACTTTTGTGGGCAAAGGTGGGTTATGGTCAAAGGTGGAGTTCTGTTCTCAAAGGTTTTGTGAGCCAAGTTTACAGCATGGGCCATCCCAGGTTCATGGAAGAACTATGGAAGTTAGCAGATTCCTTCAGAGTCAGAGGCTTCCAGACTCTTGGGAGAACAGGTCTCCCTGCCACCATATTTGGGAGAACAGGTTCCCCCCGCCACCATAACTGCCTGAGGATGTTGGAGAAAGCTTAAGTATTCTTCTGGGAATTTGAGTCTTCATGGTAAATGGAATTTGTCAAACAGAAAAGGGGAGGAAAAGCATTGGAGGCACAATCCCGTGAGCAAATTCATGGCAAGGAGTAAGGCAGGAGAGAACACTAGGTCAGGCCCACAGTAACTTGGGTTGGTAATGGCAGTGAGGGGAGAAGAGGCAGGGAATATTGGCAGAGATTGATTTATGAAGTGGCTCATATTTTATGCTTACAATTTTGCACTTTCTCCTATAAAATCACCCTTTCTCTCAATCCTGAACCTTGGAAGGGCACACCTAGGGGCACTTCCAGCCTGAGAAGCACAGTTACTCAACAATGAGTACAACAGCCTACTCCATTATTTTTCTGTTAAAAAGAACTCAGATGTTATGGAGTGGACAGTAAAATTTGCATGACATTTCAAGGGATTTGAAAAAATTTAGAACTGAGAGTGGAATTAGTATAGCTATATCTCCAGGCCCCCAAAAGCTGGCAATTATTCTCCTCTGCCAGTCAGGTCCACTGGAGGAAAAATGGAAAAGACAGCTTGTTGGAGAAAAGCAGAAGAAACTTCTGTGACATGTCTTGTTCAAAGACAGTTTTATGTAAGTATTAGAGAACCATGGAAAGATTTGAAAAAGGGGAGTTTTACAAGTATATTTATCTTGAGAAGGGTCACTCTGGCTTCAGTGTAGCTCTAAAATAATAACAAGAAGCAGAAGCAGCTGCAGCTCGAGGCAGAAAGGTCAATGAAGTGGCTATTTCCATAACTCACACCCAACATAGTCTTCACCCCCTTTTGTTATTCTCAAAAACTTTCACTTCTCTTGTATAATATTTGGCACCTTTATTTGATGTCTGGACTCCTCACTAAACTACAAACCCCATAAGTAAACTGTATGGGTTATTTACTGCTACATCCTCAGTGTCTAGTACTACACCCGGCATATATTAGCTACTCAATAAGTGGTTGTTAAATTAATGTACAAACAAATAGAACTAAGTGGAAATTGCTACAAAATTATTTTAATAGACCTAATACTTATCTCTGGAATAGTTTAAAAAGATAGATGTCTGGTTACTTTGATGATTTGAAGTTCCTTTGTATTCCTGGAATTTAAATTCAGGAAATGATACTTTTGAGTTTATCCCAGTTTTACGAATCCTATTTACTGGCTCTAAATTTATTATCCTTTTTATAGATAAAGGGTGAGAAGCTCAGAGAGAGAGAGGTTAGATACCTTGCCAGGGTCCCACGGTCTAAGGGAGAAAGAACTTGACCCTGGGCCTGGCTAGACCAAGCCTGTTCTCTTACCCACTGTGCTAGACTTTAGATTCAATGGGTAACTAGAGAAAACTTTGCAGAAGTCATTATCTGGTTCCAAAAAGGAAGGTAAACTTCCATATGTTTGACATAGGAAATGGGACATTCCAATTCCAGAAGAAAAACATGAGCAGAATCCAGTGTCTGAAGAATTCCTAGAAGAAGAGTAAGTAAACCAATATGTCTTAGATATATAGAACTTGGAGAGAAAAGAAAGAGTTAAAAGTGGGAAATCCAATTAGAAACCTGGGTTAGAGCCAGGTGGTGTCAGGCCACTGCAGTCCAGGAGAGAAGTGAGTTACTGCAGGTTTCTAAGCAGGGAGAGGGCATGGCCTGAGTTGAATAACATGTGCACTGTTTGAGGCCTGAGCTTTTAAAGGTAACTTTGGAAAAGGCAAATCCTTTGCCTACAGTTTCCATACCTTTAAAAGATCAGTCTATTAAATTCAGTTTCGGTCCTCAGCTTGCTAGGAAAGTAGCCTAGTTAGTTATCACGACTTTACTGAAAATATTTCTTATGGCAGGTTTTATTTTCTCAATTTTAAATTCATCAGTAGACATAAAAAATAGAATTGCTTTTCTCTGCTGCTTTCTCTGCTTCTGGCTTTTGTGAACCTCACATTTACTTCAGGCCAAGTCTTCTGCTAGTTCATGAAATCATACCCTGGATGGATGCATCTTTTATCGCTTCATGATAAAACCAGAAAAAGGTGCATCTGGCCTTCTTGATTTCTAGCCATCATTAGGTTCATCTTGGCTTAGGAGTCACAATTTGTAGTGGATGTTACTGGGAAGGTCTGAAGCTTGCTTCTGGTTCTCTAGGTCTTACAGAGTTAAGTGGAACGATGTGGGTGATAGAGAGATATTTGGCTCCATTTTCTTCCTCTCTCCCCTTTCCCTTAATGTTAAATGTTCATCAAAGTTGCCTGGAAAGAGATTGCAAGCCAAAAATAGCACACAGTGGGTGAGGTCTGGAACACAGAACCCCAGTGTGGGCAAACAGCCACCACCCCCATTCCAGCCCTGAATATTCCGACACTCACATTCCCACGTTCCTGCATATATGATACAGTTATGTCCTAAACATCAAATGTAAGCTATGGAAACAATATGGAAAATACTCCTTGTATATTCTAAAACATGCTAATTGAAACCAGACTTTGGATCCTCATTTCTTCTGAGTCCAGGTGAAAGTTGCTTATCCTTAGAAAGAAATGAATGCGAGCAAAGTGTTTTTCTTGGACTTGGAAAATATTGCTCAGAATCGGCTACATCATATCCATCTGAATTCCCTTATGCCCCCACACCTATGTATTTTCTCTCTCTTTTTCACAGATTCCTCATCCCTCATCACACTGACTGCCCCATCCCATTCCCACTCCCAACAGTATGACCTACAGGAACACACAAGGGTGATTTCCTCAGTGGGCAGGGCTTTCGATAATGTTAAACTGTTTAGGTTGGAGCTGTGGCCTGACTTTGTCAAAAGCCATATGGTTCTGAGACAAACTGAGGAGCAGAGAGCACAGCCCAGATCTGCAAGATCTGTGACTAAACAAAGCTGTGAGCTTAATGAGGAAAGAAGAGATTAAGAGAGTTCTGGCTTTTTTTGTTTGTTTCTTTTTTGGCAAAAGTCCAGTTGAACACAGGAATGCCCAAAGGCAAAGCCGCTCACCCTACGATAAATTAATAGAACAGCTTATTGATTCCGGCTTTGTCGTCAACACAGGAGACTGAAGCTGCTTCTCAACTTCAAGGAAATAAGTGCTCCCAGAGCTCCCAATTTCACACCTAGACATACGTCCAGTCTCCAGGGATCACACAGGATGAAGTGCTCTCCCTGCGTCTCTTTCTCAGTGGTGTATTAAACTGGTAACATGTAGCATTTACAGCAAAGTTCTCCTTCTTTGGTAAAAGAATTTTATAAACCCTCCCCAGAAGAGTGGTCAATATATCAGTGGGTTAGTCAATATAATATTACATTAAGAAAAAAAAAAAAAAGAGCTATATAGCTGGAAATAAACAGGAAGGGAAAATATTCTCTGTTTCTCCTTAAAATTTTCCCTAGTGAAAAAGTAAAATATCACTTTCACCAGTTAATATCTATAAAAATCATTCACTCTCCTTACTCCAATCATCATAATCAAAATATGTTTATTCAAATGGAATCTCTATTCAAATACTTTTGACTGAGTTAGTCTTCTATGATAATTTTGAAATATTCTATTTCTATCTTTAAAAATACTTTAATGACTCTGAAATACAGAGAAAGTGACAAAAATTAGTTGTATTTAGTAATAAAAAGTTGATTGCCTTCATCTCAAGGCAAAGCGAATAGAGCCCTAACAGTTTTGAATGGTCCTCAATAGGCCACCACCCTGGAAAGAATTAGAAATGGATATTCGTATATGGGATAAGTTTATTATATAGATTGTCACATATATAAAGAAGTCAGGAAGCATGAACTGACCTCCTATTTTGGTAAGAGCATGGAGTGGAAAATAATTTACGTCATGTATGCTAATATAAGACTCAAAGCATCAGTCAACACCAGCTAACAGAGAGGGAAAAGGAGAGAGCGATAGTGTAAGCATGCTTGGAACAAAAGATACAAATACCTGAGTGAGAAAGTAGGAACTTCAGAAACAGCCATAGGAAAAAAGACTGTGGAAGTTTAGATGGGCTGAATAGTATTGCCTTTTCCCCAATCCCCCCGGGGATCTGGAAAGCATCCCCAGTCAGAAGAAGGGATGGGAACTCTGAAGGGAAGAAATTGGATAAAGTTGACAACTGAGGTAAGGGTGAGGAAGGGAAGAAACAGAGAAGGGCGGAAAGGCCCAGTGAGAGAAGCCAAACAGAACAGTCTAGTCTGCCAATTTTGTCTTCCATTCAGGCTTCAGCAGAAGATAAGGAAAGCTAAGCTTCACCAGTGTAGGGAGGAGAGCAGGAAGGCCTTTCGGGGAGATTTGTGGTGTGGATTCACTCAACACTGATGAGGGCAGCTTCCCAGAAAGAGATAGTGAGGTAGAAACTCTGGTTATTAATGAAATCGGGATGAACTCAAGGGGTGTCATCTGTAATCGTTTAAATTCCAGGAAATGGAAGAGCTTCAAATCATCAACACAACTAGATAATTGAAAGCCTATTTCAGAGAAAAAGGCTAGGTCTACAAAAGTAATTTTGTGGCAATTCTGCTTAGCAGGCCAAGGTTAAAGTTTCAGTTCTTCAGAAATGACAATGAAAGAAAGCAATTTGTGCTCGGGTAAAAAGGTCATTGCGATGTTTTAACAATTGTGGGAAAAGTAGCAACAATTGAAATTTATATGTGAAGAATATATATGAGAAAGAATCATAGTAAGACTGGTGGGGTTAAATCCCCATGATGTACTTTTCAGTTAGAGATAAGAAAGGTATGCTGAGACAGCCAAAGGCATGAATGAATGGAGATGGATGGATGAATAGGTAATTGATTAATAGATAGGTCAATGTGCAGAAAAATCTATTTAGGTATTTTAAGAGAATAAGTCCCTAGTTTTGCATCCTTTTAAAAACAGAATTTTATACAATTTTGTAATGACAAAACTAAAATATGTTTTTGCAAACAGTCACATTTACATCAAAATGAGAAGAGACCTATACAGCTGGGCCAGTTAACATGAATGAACAACTGAGCCAGTAACAACTGCCAAGATGAATTTAGAGAAGGCTCCAGAGGCTGTAAACGAAGAAACCAGAGGGAAGAGGTTTTTAGAAGAAAATGATGGGGGGGAAAAAGGAAGTGAATGTAGGATTTAAGAGGGAGAATGGAGGAGTCAGAGAGTGAAACAGGTGGAATAATAAGAGACGAGTAAGTGTAAGAAAATAAAACTAGCGGAAATTGCAGAGGTCAGGAAACAACAAGGAGACACATAGAATGCACATAGTAAAAATAAGGACTTTTTATTTGAGGACTGTGCCAGCCTGTGGGCCAGAGAAGGCTCTGGCTGCCAGCCTCCCTGTGCAGCCTATGCATGTGCTGATGTGCTGATCCACCAGCTCCACGTTCTGGCCTTCAGCCTTGCAGGCTGAAAGCTGGATTTAATCAGCACTGGGACTGGGTCCAGAGCTCACAGTGTCGCCGTAGACACGTGTAAGTGCACACTTCTCCACAAGCAATCTCCAGAGGAAAGCAAATAACACTTAGAAATCACTTGATAAAGATGCCATTGGCACAAGAGACATCTTAAATAGAGATAGAAAGCTTAGACGACAGAGAACATGGCTTTATTACTTGCTAGTTATATGGATGTGATTTAATCTCTCTGTTTCTGAATTTCTCATATATAAAGTGGAACATTTCAGTCATCTATTCTTATGTAACAAATCACCCTAAAATTTAGTGGCTTAGGACAGAAGTCAATTTTTTTTCTCTCTCTCTCACATGTGCCATTTGGGCAGGACGTGGCAGGGGCAGCTTGACTATGCTCCACATGGCATTAGCTGAGGTGGCCAATGTGAGGTCGGCAAGCTGCGAATGACTGTTGTCTGAGGGTTCAGCCAGGACTATGGGCCTGGGTTTGAGTTCCTCAATGTGTGACTTTCCATAGATTTCTGGGGCTTCCTCAAACTGTGGTGGCTGGATTTCAAAAGCAAGTGTCTCTAGGGACAGAGAGTAAAGGCTGTCAGTTTTAAGGCTTGTGCCAAGACTGGTGCATGCATATTCTATTGATCCAGCAGCCATAGTGCACAGATTCAAAAGGAGAGCACATAGGGCCATACACACCTCTTAAGGGGAACATGTCAAAGAATTGCGGGGTCATATTTTAAAACTAAAATAATCTGCCCACAGGCCACAAATTATTTATATTCCTCCCACATGCAAAATACGCTCACCCTCCAAGACCCCCATTACAGCATCAAGCTTTTGTCTTGATTTGTTTTGTACTGTATCTATCTCCTTAGGCCAAGTTGGTGAGGATTCTACCAGAACAATTCTCTTAAAAATCTTGTGGGTTTTGTATAAATTGTATTGGGGTCATTCCATTAGACAAAACCACAACTGCAAGTCTTTTTGAAGTCCTTCTCTACTTGAGCTCCCTGTGAGACCACAGTGTAAGAAACATCCTCAAGACACTTAGAAGCTTTGGTTTTTACTGAGGAGGATCTAAGAGCCATCCCTTCAGATCCTTGGAGGACCTTTAATCTCTCTGAAAAGTTCTACTAGGTGCTACCTAAGGTCTTCTGAAAGTCGTAACCCGGTTATGACGGTCTCATCCTGGATTTGATCTTTGGCCTGGGGCCTTTTCTCAATTTGAGATTATATGCTCTCTGAAGAAGCTAGGAGAAAAATAGCTTCCCCCAACCCCCAAATCCAGCAAGTCCTGGCTTTTTTATATGTAATAGTTTGCCCTTCAGCTCTTCTATCGCCTCTCATTTTTTTAACATAGACCACGAGAAGAAACCAGGCAGTACTTCCACCACTACATAACAAGGTCCTGTTCTTCCAGGTTCCAATAACATTTTCCTTAATTTCCTTTTTGCCTTCACTAGCAGCTTCCTCCAGGCCCTACAGGCTTCTCTGCTAACACTCTCCTAAAGGCCCAGCCACCTTCTAACCTCCACCTGGTCTAAAACCAATTCCACATGTTTTAAGTTTTTTATATACAGCGTCCCACTTCCAGGTACCAAAACATCTTGATTTCTTACAAATCAGTTTGTAATTAACTCCATTAATAACTACATTTTTATAGAGTTGTTGTGAGGGTCAGCTCAGTTAATGCCTATAATGTGTTGATGGTACATCATAAAGACTCAGTAAAGGTTTTCTGTTATTTAAATGCTTGTAATGTACATTCGATGTATTGCTTGAGAATATTTAGTACTGCTATAGGAGACAAGGAAACATATGGGTGCATGAAACTCAAAAGATGTATTAAGCATGTCTATGTAAATTAGTAATCTAGATTATATATTTAGACACAGAAAACATAAGTAGAGCATAAGGAGTGTTCAATAGAAAAAATAGAATGAAAAAAAGGATGATAAAAAGATGCAAGATAAAAAAGATAGATAAAAAAGGATGGAAAAAGTAAGTAACACTAATATTCATGACACACTAAAACATGAGATATATGAGACTCTCAGTTCACGAGGGCTGTTTTGACCACCCACTGGTGACATCCATTCTGGCCCCTTGTGTCCTCTGCCCAGAGTAGCTCAGTAGGCTAACCGACAAGCTACAGTTGTGTCTCTCTAATAACACAAGTGTTTGTCATTGAGCCCAGACAACTTTTGTGTGATTGGACCCCTTTACTCAAACTCAACTCTGGTCCTTGTAACCACATTATTAAAGGGGAAGGCAGACAGTCATGGGACCATTGTATAACTCAGGAATCTGGTGGTGTGGTCTTTCTACCACCCTCACACCATATTTAAGTGTGTTAATTTATTCCATTTCTTTTCCTTTGTGTTGTGGGTTAAATTGTGTTTCCCAAAAGAGATAGGTTGAAGTCTTAATTGTATTTATCTGTGACTGTGACCTCTTTTTGGAAGTAGGGTCTTTGAGGATGCAATCATATTAAGATGAAGTCATACTGTATTAAAGTGGGCCCTAAATATAACCACTAGCACTAGTGTCCTTATAAGATACACAGATGAACACACACACACACACACACACACAGAGCATTCCACATGTGGATGGAGACAGAGATGGGAGTGATGTATTTACAAGACAAGGAACACCAAGGGTTCCCAGGAACCACCAGAAGCTAGAAAAAGGCAAGGAAGTATCCTTTTCTTGAGCCTTCAGGGAGCAAGGCACTGCCAACACCTTAATTTCAGACTTTTACCCTCCAGAACTGTGAGAGAATAAATGTCCATGGTTTAAAACCAACCAGTTATTACAGCAGCCCTAGGATACTAAGATATCTTGCTTCTTGCTGTTTTAAATTGATCTGTAAACATAAATCAGGTTACTAGAGTGTCTTTGTTCTGTGAGCCTTTCTGTTCTGGGACCCCTGGTGCAACTGCATGGTAGTGACATGTGTGCTTCCATTGCCTCCCACCTGCCAAGTCGTTACAGTCACATCGTCTCAGATAGCACCTGGAGGGGCACAGCTGATGTCTGTCCCTGGAGTTTTCATGTTCTGTACTCTAGGTGACTGGTTTTCAACTTTCAGTATCACCTAGACAGCTTGTTTATTTTTTGTTTTGTTTTTATATAAATAGTTGAGCTATAACACTGTGTACTTTAAGGTGCACAGTGTGTTCATTTATATATGTATTGTGAAATAATTACCACTTGAGAGTTAACATTTTTATCACTTCACATAATTTCTATTTCTTTTTCAAGGTGAGAACAGTTAAAAGCTACACTCTTCTCAACTTTCAAGTACATAACAGAGTACTGTTAACTATAAGCACCATACTATACATTAGGTCTCCAGAACTTCTTCATCTTATAAAACTGAAAGTTTGTGCCCTTTGACCAACATCTCTCCATTTCCTCCACTTCTCAACCCCTGGTAAACACTATTCTACTCTGCTTCTGTGAATTTGGCTTTTTTAGATTCTACATATAAGTGAGATCATACAGCATTTGTTTTCCTCTGTCTGATATATTTCACTTAACATCACACCTTCAGGATCCATCCATGTTGTCACAAAGAGCAGGATTTCTTTCTTTCTCATGGCTGAATAATATCCCATTGTATATAACCACATTTTTTTTTATCCATTGCCAGATGTTTCCATATCTTGACCATTATAAATATTGCTGTAATGGACATGGGAGTACAGATATCTCTTCAAGATTCTTTCATTTCATTTGGATATATGCCCCAAAGTGGGATCGCTAGATCATATAGTAGTTCTATTTTTAATTTTTTGAGAAACCTCCATACTGTTTTCAATAGAGAGTGTACCAATTTATATTCCCATCAACAGTGCACAAGGGTTCTCTTTTCTTGGAGAGTTTATTTAAATGTAGATTTCCTCCCCTCAAACCCTCACACATATTAAGGTTCAGACTCAGTAGCAGTTGAAGACATTACTGCTACTCACCCACATATCCAATTCTCCCCTCCTTTCTGGTATAAGGGATACTGCACTTACTAACTCCTCTGGAGTTGGGCAGGGCTACATGCCTAGTTCTAGACAATAAAGTGTCATCAGAAGTGACATGTGCCATTCATTAAGGTAGAAGCAGGGAGAAAGCCCAATGTATTTCTCTATTCACTCCTCTTCCTCTGCTGCCACAAATGTGGAGTCCTCATTTGAGAGGAAGGAATCCCATGATTAAACCTGGACTGATGAGTCACTGACTGGAGGTAGGCTGTTCTGGAGAGTTGCCAGGCATGTCTCTGAGTTTGAGTGAGCAAGTCAAGGAGTAAACTTTTGTTGTATTAAACCATGACTGTTGAGGTTGTTTGTTAATGTAGCAGAACATACCCAGTTCTGACTAGTAGACCTGAAATAAGTACCTCGAGGCTGGCTTTTTCTGTCTTGTAGGTCCATGAACCTCATTTGAGAAACATTTTCTTAGTCTAACCATTCACCATCTTCTATTCATGGTCTTTTCTCAAACAGGGAACAAACGCAATTCAAGCACTCTCTTATAATTCTCTTAGAATCACACTACCAACCAGCTTTCCTTCACTTCCTTATAGACCATTTCCATACACATTTTGGTTGCTCTCCAAAGCATGTATTTATGGTCTCTCTGTTCACTCAATTGTTTAAAGATTTTGGTAAGTTTCTTTTCACCTGATTATGATTTCATTAGGAACACATTACTGCTACTACCATATAGTGAAAAAAAATGTCCACAAAGGAGAAAATGGAGAAGGAAATAAAGAAAATATCCAGAAAAAGATATAGAAGGACAAATGCAGAAAAAAATTATGTGATCATAGTAGATGGAAAGAAGTAAACTATAAACATTTATGAGTATAGCTCTTGTGTTCTTATCACATAATAATGATAACAGTAATAATCATAATAAATAAGGAGAGCAAGAGGAAACTTTTGGAGGTGATGTATATGTTTATGGCATAGATTGTGGTGATGGTTTTATGAGTGTATACTTACCTTCAAACTCATTAAGTTGTGTGGATTAAGTATGTACAGCTTTTTGTATGTGAATCATATCTCAATAAAACATTTTTTTTCTTAAGAAGTAAAGTAAAACCTGTTGAGTAAAATGTAACATGCAACCTAAAGGAACAAAAATAGAAGAGTCTAACTAATTAAATTTAAGTTACAAGATGTAAATCCAGAAGGCCATTAGTAATAAATAATCACAACTAGCGTGATAACCACAGCTGCCACTTATAGAGCATCTGCTCTACCCAGGCAAGGTGCTATGCATTTTTTCTTTATTTCCTCTCAGCCTTATAACAACCACAGGGTAAATTTTCTTACCACTAAGATGAGAAAATGGGCTGGAAGATATTCAGTAGTTTATTCAGGATCACATATGATAGTAAATGGCAGAGCCAGGTTCAAAACCATTTCTGCCTGACTCCAAAGCTTTGATCTTTTCCAAGAGGTCACGTGGCTTCCCAAGAACATAAATGTTATGACGAAAAAGCAAGGCTAAAATGTACATAAGAGAATGTATTGTCAATGAAAGGCCCAGCAAAGGAGAGGCATCATTCTAGTCAATATAAAAAGAGAATGAGACCGGAGGGTAGGTCCCATTCTTTCTCTTTTCCTCTTTTTAAACAAACGATCTGGAAGCTCAAAAGATAAGCTTTGCGTGGGAATATGCACGCTCATCAGGATGAACAGGGAAGGGAAAGCTGAAAGAGTACCAGCTCTCATTTCCTGCACATAATACTAAGTGGCAGCAGCAAGAAGGAATTTCAAACGAGATTTTGGAAAAAGTGATGACATTGGAAGTAAATCAAAGTTACCCCTAATCCAAACATTTAGAATCCCTCAATAAGAACAGATAACTTAAAGGTTACTTATTTAGCACACATGCTAACAGTCCCACATAAAGGCATTGGGCCAAGAGAGCTTAAGAGCTATGAAAAGAATAAAGCCTCTTTATTAATGATAAGGAAATAACTGAAAATAATTTATCAAAATGAGGGATATTTTACAGAGGTATATGGCAGACGATCAAATTATCTTCAAACAAGAATAAATAAATATGTAAGAGGAATGATCAAGTTGATGAAAGCCCTCCTGGCTTTGGAAAGGATAAGAGAATGGCAGGACATGTTTAAAAAATGATACAAAGAAAACTCAAAGGAAGGAAGAAAGCCAAAGTCTTTTAAAAAAACAAATAAATGCTCCCAGCTGTGGGAATGGCTAATGAAATGCACAGGAAAAAAAAAAAAAAAAAAAGGAAAAGGATGAAAGCTGAAGCCAAAAAAACAAATAAATGACCAAATGAGAAATGTTAGCTGCAAAGTCAACACAATGAGAGAAGAAAAAGGAGAGCAAGAAAGAGTGAAATTTCTTCTTATGAACATTTCAGTGTTCAAAAAGCAGAGACAGTGGTGATGGCTTAGAGGAGAGGAAAGAAAGGGTAGAAGTTCGGAGGCTGGGTTTAAATGTTAGACACACAGGGTTCTAGTCCCAGTACCACATCTTAGGCATTAGTGCATCTTTGTTCTGTTTTGTTTTTAAGGCAACTTTTCTAACCTCTCTGTTCCTCAATTTCTCTCTATGTGTAAAAATTGGAGAAAAGGGAGTTTTTATACTTATATTACCTTCTCTAACCAGGGCTGATATGAAGAATAAAATGAGATGTCTATGACGCTTTTAACATGGGGCCTGGCTCATGGGGAAGAGTCAATAAATGTTCATGATGATGATTAATTTTTTATGATAACTTTAAAAGATTAAAACCAGCAAATAGTACTGAAAGAGAAATTGCAGATAGTACACAGAATGTCTTTGAGAAATTATTCCAAGGGCAAAAAAAAATGCACAGAGACATGAAATAATGTTTGAGAATCAATAAAGGCAAGGACAGTTCTCAAATTATTTAGCAAATATAACTCAAAATGTGAGCTGCACTGTCAAAATGTTGAAGAGAAAGGACTCCTGGGTCTGGCAGACTCACTGCTGGGTTCTTATAAGACAGCTGAGAATGTCCAGGATCCTGCCTTCAATGAACTCCACAATGAAATAACAGGGTTTAACACTAGGTGCTTGAAAAAAGAGGAAACATGTTAACAATTTCAGGTCATATTCTATGTGCCCATCAATAAAGGATATCAGTTAAATAAATTATGGTACATCTATATCCTGAGCGATGGTTAAATAAAGGATATTAGTTAAATAAATTATGGTACATCTATATCCTGAGCGATGGCTAAATAAAGGGTATTAATTAAATAAATTATGGTACATCTATATCCTGAGCGACAGCTAAAAAGGATGTGGTGCTTCTATATGTGCTGACATGGAGAAACTCTTTCTATTGTGTTTAGTGATAAAGTGCAGAACACTGTATATTTTATATGATTATAGGTTCATAAAAGAACCAGATACACAATAGAGTCTTGAAAATGGGGCTGGCCTGTGGGAGGGACTTTTCCTTTTATATTATTTACCCAGAGGAAGGCAAAATGGTACACTAGTTAAAGACTCAGGGTCTGCAGGTCTATCGTTTAAGTAACCTTGGGCTACTTAAGTAATCTTGGCTAGTTACTCAACTTCTCTGTGTCTAGTTTACCTGTCTGTAAAATGAGAATGCTAGCCTGATAAGACTGTCATGAGGATGAAAAAAGATCCTGAACATTTCATCCAAATAACACTCGGAACAGGGCCTTGCACCTACAACTCTCCATTGCTGTCAGCTGTTAGTATTGTTATTACGCCTCTGTGATGTTTGCAATCATTTTACCACAACACAAGTCACTTCTGTAAGTCTTTAAAAAGTCTTAATGAGGAGAACAGAGAAAACTAATAAGGTTATAAAAATAAAGAGGAGTTTTATGGCCATTCTTGAATACTTGTTCCTCTGGGAGAGCATCAGCATCATTTTAAGTTTTCCTCAAAAATCTTGTATTTTAATTGGTACTATATTAAATTTATGGATTTATTGAGAGAGGAAAGACAGTTTCACACTGCTGAGCCTTTATATCCACCAAGATCAATGCATGTCTTTAAGTTTTGTCTTATGTTCTCAGTATAATTTAAAATTTTTTCTTTATATGAGTCTGCACATTTTTTGTTAAGTTTGTTCCAAATTCCTTTTTATTAATATTGTAAATGAGATCTTTTCCTCCATTATATCATAGTACTTGATCTTGTATATATATATAGGAAAGCTATGAGGAGGAGGAGCCCTACCAGATAATAAATAATATAATTAAAAACAGTTCAGTGCTGAAGAGGAAATGAGAAGATCAAAGAACAGAATAGAGAACCCAGAAATAAACTCTGATTCACATGAGAATTTAGAATATTTAAATTAAAATGGAAAAATGAATTAATCTGTAAACTACAGTGTGAAAACCTGCTAACCATTTAGAAAAAGATAAGCATCTTCCTCAATGTTCACACCAAGTAAATCCAAACTAATCAGAGATTTTTTTAACCGAAACTATAAAATCAGATTAGCCAGTGATTTTTAAAGAAGAAAACTATTATAAGAATAAAAGAAAATGTAAATGAATTTAATTATAATCTTAGAATAAGAAATGCTTTCTAGGCAACATATATAAAACCTAAACAGAACAAAAGAAATTAAAATGTTTACATGGTCAAATTTATCCAAACATCTGGGAAAAAATATCATAAATAGGGTCAAATGATGCTAAACTAGGAACATATTTGCAACATATATAAAAAGGGCCAATTTCGTTATTTTACAAAGAGTTCATATGAATCAATTAGGAAAAAAATAACTGACAACTCAAATGAAAAATAAAATAAATGAAGGCAATCAGATCATGAACACAGTTGGTAGAAATGAAGTTCTACTATTCAATAAACATCAGGAGTAAATGCAGGGGTGGAAGTCCCAACTATCAGGCAGGACACCTCAGGGAGGCCAGAGAGAAGAGAGAGCCAGACATCTTATCCAACCAGATATAGAGCATGGATTGTTCATGGACCATGCAAGTCTGTAGCTAGAACCCACACTTTTCTGGGCTTTGTTTTCTAGGATGATAATTTTGAATGGCTTTTATATCAGCATGGTATAGTTAAGTCAAACTCACCTGGATGAGTTAGGTGTGACAAACGGAGAATTACTTTATGGTTCAGAAAGACTTTTTAGTTTTGTGCTTTCAAGTTTTAACTTGAAGGAAAAAAATTGTTTATTGGTGTAGTTGCTGCTTTAACCTGATCAAATTCCTTTCTGTACACTTCTGTTTGCAAGTACTCTATCTCATGCTTGGAAATGTTATGCTAACAGCTTTGTAATGTAATGCATTCTGAGTAGCATCTCTGTTGCAGTTCAGTTATTCTCTCTGAAAACTCTTAAAGTTCTTTGTCCCCAATCCTTGGTCTAATACTTTCTTTTAAGAAGTATAGGCTGCTTCTGCTATTACTATGTACAGGATTTTCCATTTATTTCCTAGATCCTTTGCCTTCATATAACACTTTGGCACATTTGTCACAATAACCTTTTCACATGTGACCCTGTTTTGTACTTAAAATCTTTCTCCGTAGGGGACCACCACCTTCTTTCTCCCTTTCTTTGATTAGGGAAGCTTATTCTCCATTATAGATTACATCGTGTCTTCTTAAAGTTTAGACTTGAAAGCACAAAACTGTAAAATAAGTCCTAAAGTAAAATAATTTTTCTGGCCTTCTCTGTACTCTGTGAAACATACTTCCTGATATTCTGGCTCTTCTCTCCAAGGCTAATGTGCTGAGCGCCTCTGTCCCAGCTCCTCAGGAGTCAACATACAGGAGCAGCTCAGTTACTCTAATGTTTAGTTACATATAAATGTATTTAAAATAAAGTATCTAAATAAAAGAATTTTCCTACAGGGATCCTTTTATTTCTCATAGTAAGGAAAGTGATTCGCCATGCAAATACTAAGAAACCTGAAATTCAAAACAACCAAAGGATTATTGATATCCATATCAGCCACCATGTTGGTAATTATATAAATGTAATGAAACATATATATATACACACACACACACACACACACACACATACACACACGTGTACATGTCAGATAGTACACAAAATATATCTTTATAAATTTTATAAGTAGAATTATACACCTATACATTTGTATGTGGTAGTAGTATACATGCACATGTGTTATAACATCTGACACTTATGGAATATTTAGTTTGTGATGGATGCTGTCAAGCACTTAATATATATATTGTCTTACTTAATCTTTATAGTTACTTTATTAGATTCAAACTATTATATCTGTGGTTGATTAAAAAGGGCCACAGACTACAAATTGGTACAGCCACTATGAAAGTTCCTCAAAAAACTAAGAATTGATTGGAAAACAATATGAAAGTTCCTCAAAAAACTAAGAATTGATCTACCATATGATCCAGCAATTCTCTACTGAGTATTTACCCCCAAAGACTTAAAAACCCATATCCAAAAAGATATTTGCACACTGATGTTCATAGCAGCATTATTCACAGTGGCCAGGACATGGAAGCAACCAAAGTGTCCTATTATAGATGATTGGCTAAAGAAGCTGTGGTACATATATACAATGGAATATTACTCAGCCATAAGAAGAGATGAAATACTGCCATTTGCAACAACATGGATGGACCTCGAGATAATCATGCTAAGCGAAATAAGACAAACAGAAAAAGTTGAAAATCACATGATATTGCTTATGTGTGGGATATAAACCTAAAAGTACCAATGAGCAGGACAAAGAAACAGAGACTCATGGACATGGTCTACAGACTAATGGTTACCAGAGGTAGGGGGTGGGGGAGAAGTGGGGAGGTAGACTGGGTAAAGGGGGTCAAATATAGGGTTTAGGGGCAGGGTGAAGTGGGTAAAGAGGATCAAATATATGGTAGCTGAAGGAAACTGAACTTTGGGTGGTAAACACACAATAGAATATACAGATGTCAAATGATAATGTACACCTGAAAATGATATAATTGTATTAACCAATGTTGCCCCAATAAACTTAATTTTAAAAAAATGTTCAAAAAATAAAATAAAATAAAAAGGACTACAAACTCTTTGACGCTTCTCCCATTGAGGGTAAGGTTGAAGTACCCTCCCTTGAATCTAGGCAGGCTCTGTCACTGCTTTGGCCAGTAGTTTGTGGGGGAAGTAATGTGGTGCCAGGCCCAAATCTCAAGAGCTGCCCTTTCCCACCTCTTGTACCCTCACTTGCAGAGCCTTGGGCTGCCATTGTAAGAAACCCAACTACTCTGCAGGAGACACCACCTGGGGAGTCTCAAAGTCCATTCGATAAAGGAAAGCAGCACAGCTGAGCCCAGCCCCATCCCATCCCATCGAGGTGCCAGACTAGGATGGAATTCTTCTTGGACCATCTAGACCAGAGCAGTTGCCAGGTGAATGCCACCAAATGACACAGTAAATGCCACATAGGCCAGAAGAATTGCTAGTAGAGTCTTACCTGCATTTCTGACTCATAAAATCATGAGCTTTAATAAAATGGTCGTTGCTCTAGGCCACTAAATGTTGGGGTAGTTTCTTATACAGCAATAGATACAGTTGTAGAAGCAAAATCACAGTAAGTGAAGTAGCATGTTCTGAATCACATGACTAATTAATAGTGCAGCTGAGACATCAACTCGAGCAGCCTGCCTCAAAAGCCACTTATAGCCACTCTAGTGAATTATTTTAAAATTATAATTAACTTTTGGAGATAAGGTCCATATATATATATTGAGTCTTCTTAGCACCTACTCTAATTCTTATCTAATGAAGAATTTGTGCCAAGACATATATTCTCTCTGAATTCAGTTATCTCTTTGTGCTTATTTTCACATCCTTCTGAGTTTTAAAATGTGATGAATTTATCCAACAGATTTGCCTGTGTTTATTTTAACACAGTAGGATACAGATTCTCATTTCTCTTCTGCCCTTAGCATAGATCATATCAGCAGTGCTGCTTAATACCAACAGGACAGGCTAGTTCTGGGATTCAGGAAGTTGATTTCTATGGTATTAAAGGTGGCTTAGTAATTTTCCAAGGAGACAGAGACTCTGGGGTCTTGGTGGTTTCCCCGATAAGCTATCATCTCATCTATTTTATATTAGAATGCATTGTTTACTGAAAAAGGGGTAGGAGTGGGCCAGAAGAGACTCAATACCAGCTTCTTGACAGGCAAATAGATCTGTACCTGCAGCCATTCTGGAGCCAAAAGGTCAGGGGTCGAGGACCCAGAGGTACTGATGAAATCAAGGAACTTCAGCTAATTAAACACTTCAGCAATATGCACGGTGGTGTAGACACTATTGTTCCCAAGACAGAATAAATAACACAGTGTCTGACATCAAGGAAAGCAGGTTCTCTGTGCAGGTGCTAGCCTCCATTTGTTGGACATTTTCACAACAAAAAGGGACAACGAACAAAGCCTAGACTTATTTTTTTGGTGTCACTTCCAAAGCATTTTTATTTCAGCCTCCCAGAGACTAACACCATTGAGAAAAAAAAGCACAGCAGTGATAGACACACAGTTATCAACGTTTTCTAGAACTTAAAACATAAAAAAGGCAAATCAGAGTTAGAAACTTCCAGTTACATCACAGGGATGTAATGTATAACACAGGGAATATAGTCGATAATACCGTAGTAAATTTGTACAGTGATAGATGGTTACTAGTATGTGATCATACACAGGGATGTAATGTATAACACAGGGAATATAGTTGATAATACTGTAGTAAATTTGTACAGTGACAGATGATTACTAGATATGTTATCACAAGGTATATACATGTAGAATCACTACATTATACATCTGAAACTAATATAGTACTGTATGTCAACTATGCTTTAATTTAAAAACCCATAAAGTTAGCAAACAAGCACAAAACACTCCTAAATACACTAATTTAACGGTTCTTGTTAAATTTGGCTTTCTGAGTTACACTCTAGAATGTAGCATAAAAACATTGGAATTCAGAGACTTTAGAGATCAACCAGCCAATGGTTCTTCCAATGAAAGTAAAATCACAACATAAAACAATGGTTCCTTGTACCAAGTGCTGTTTTAAGCATTTTACATTGATTCACACATTTATCTCACAACCACACTATGAGATGAATATTATTATTGTGACCATTTTATAGGTGAGGAAACTGAGGCTTAGAGAGATTCAGTAACTTGCCCAAAATCACACAGATAAGAAGTTGGGGGAGTTTGGGATTAAATCTTAGTGGACATATTTCTGCACTCTTCCCTCTCCCTAATTTAGAAATCAGGACAGCTCTAATTTTATTTTTTATAAAAAAGATTAAAATATATATTTATTTGTCAATTATACCTCAATAGAGCTGAAAAAAATCAAACATATTCAACTGAGCAACATTCTACAAACTACTTGACCACTCCTCCTCAAAATGTCAAGGTTATCAAAAATGAGGAAAGTCTGAGAAACTGCAAAGTCAGGAGGAGCCTTAAAGAGATATGACGACTAAATGCATTATGGTATCTTAGATGGGATCTTGGAACCGAAAAAGGATATTAGAGAAAAATGAAGGAAATCTGAATAAAATAGGGACTTTTATCAATGATGATATCGGTTCATTAATTGTGACAAACATACCCTACCAATGCAAAATATTAAAAATAGAAGAAAGTCGTACTGTATATGGGAACTCTCTCTACTATCTTCATAATTTTTCTGTAAATCTTAAACCATTCCAAAATAAATTTTAATTTTTAAAAAAGAAATATAGGATCGATTTTTTAAAATTGCTATTTGAAAATCACTGTTTTAATCTAACCACTGCTTAAATTTGTGAAACAGAAGCAGTCCCCAGTGTTTTCTGGACCTGCCCACAGAGGAATGGGGTTGAGCTGGGTTCAGAACCAGAGCTCCAGACTGGAGCACAGACTTATGTTTCTTCCAGTATGTTCAGCTGCTCATGACTGACAAATTGTGTTGAATATTATTACTCTTTTCTTTCTTTCATATTATCTCTCTCTTTATATGGAAAGATACCACTGGTGGGGAAAAGTAGTTTTATTTTAACCTGCTCTCACTTCTAAAAAGGAGAAGACTTCATGAGAATGTTATTACCACAACCAGTCTAGGACCAGGAGGAATTAGGCATATATAAATCTCTATGCTACCTATAGGACAACAGTAATTTTAAAATTATACTATTTGCCATAAATAGAGCAAACTGTAAAGAAATAAAAGCCCAATAATGTTATTAAATTCTCACTTGAAACACCTGCTAACGACTCTGAATCTGAGGCCTGCTCTCTCTTTTTATTAAAAAAAAGAAGGTTATAGAAAGATGTTAAAGACATATTAACACCAAACTGAAACTTTCTCCCTTTCTTAATAACTAAATAATAGTAATTATTTTTTTTCTTTCAGCAACCAAGCCAATCACACTTCGTTAATCTTTCGTTCCAACCTTACAAAGAAATGGCTGCTGTTCCTAACAGGTTCAGCAGGCTTCCAAGGATAAATTATGATGGATAAAAAAATCACCCCTTAGTTTTCTTCAAAATGCCAGAGCAAACAAGTGACTAGGAGGAAAAGAGCAAAAATACAAATGAGTGTTATGTTGTAAGAATAAAAAATACACTAAATGTCTCACAATAACTGTAAACCCAACCCATAATAGGCTGTTCAAATCTAAAATTGTGAAATGAATGTTGCTTTGCATGTCTCTATGATTGTGCCAAAATCTAGCTTAGCATGCACAGTGGGTACCGCCACAACCAGCCCAAATCTATATCCAGAACGTTGGACAGCTGACAAGAGCTGACCAGGATCTCAGGTTCAAACAGTTCTTTTTTTTTCTTTTTTTTAATGACAACTCACAGCTAAAAGAATTAGGTCTGCAGGAAAATGTTACCAGACTTGATTCCAATAGGCACCGATCTTCCAGGTCTACTCCAGGCCTTTGTATAACCGGGTAGTTAAAGACCAGCACTACGGCATGTGGACAGAGGAGGTTCTAGGCAAAGGCAGTAAAATACACACATACATCTGCACACAAGGTAAAATAATGATAAGAAGACTTTCTACCAAGGATACATAAACTATTCAGCCTCTGCTCTGAAGTTTATAAGCCAGGTCGTAAAAGAGAGAAATTCCACACTGATTTTTTAAGCTTTGGTCTTGGTAAAACATATATTTCAGACTATGGTACCAAGTGTGCACATCTGTGAAAAAGAAAAATAACACAGTTGACCAAAAACTGAGTGTGGAATTCACTTTATCAGCATTTTTAAACACAACTCTTAAAATAATATCTAAATATAGGCTTTCCGTGCCAAAGTGGAGACAGATGTGCTTTAATATAATATCCTGATGTTTGTCTATTTCCCGATGATCCTCAGACTTCTAGGGTGGGCTTCTATTTTCTCTTTTGAAACAGATGTTAATAAACGTCTGTTCCCAAAACCAAAAATCTTGATCTACTGGGAATCCAACCAGCTTTTTGCTCCTTTTCTCAAATTTACATCAGCCTGACCCCATTCTTTGTTAGCAGCGATGACTATGCACTATAATCAGAAAATAAAGTAAAAATTCTTTGATAATTCAAGATGAAAGCTTTCATTTCCAGCATTTGAAAGGCACTAACCCGAACACAGTGCCAGGGACAACTCAAGAAAAGTATAATTTTTCCTTTTGTCTTCCCCAAAACTGGATATTCAAAAAATACCATTTTATACAAACATGTATAATAACTGTGCTAACCAAATGTCGCCTAGCAAAAAGCCTATTAAAGCATTCATCAATAAGAATGGCTTGAAACTTCTGCATAAATGTTGTTAGCCTCTACAGGACACGAAAATGGCAGTTTGTCTCTAAATTACTATTTCTTTCATGCTTGAAAACAATTTGGCTCTCGTCAATAGGCAATCATTTTCCTTTGGAACTTTGTTTATAGTCTCGTTAACAGGCTTTCATTTTCCCCCAAACAACTTCTACAAAAAAGCCAACTTCATGACCCCTATACAAATATCATAAATTCTAATTACTCAATTACAAATCAAGGCAATTTTACTATAATATCTTTATAATACCTTCTTAGAAAATTATTAATAAATCAAATCTTTTTTTAAAAATGCATCAGGGGTTCATTAAAAACTTTGAGCAATCCATGAATCTTTGACAATGCAGATAATCAGGTTCTAATGGACTTGTTTTGTAAGTTCAGGCCTTTAGTAATGGATGATTTTTAAAAGGGCATGGCTATAATTGCAGCTCATTAAGATATATCCTACTTCTTTTTTCGTTTTAAAGTATACTTTATGAATAGCAAAAATTACTTTGTGAATTTTAAATATTAGAATATTAACAAGAGATAATCATGAGAAATAGGTTTTTTAATTATTATTTTGAAAAAATTAAAAATTGTTTTGCTTTAGTCCATTAACTGTTATTAGAAAGAAGAACTATAGATTGTTATTCTTAAAGGTTAATTTTATGCCTTTTTTAAAAAAAATTACTAAAGTAGGAGTGCCATAAATCCTGGCCCTTTATTTAACCAAGTTTTTTGTATTTCTTTAAAAAAAAGTGAAAACTAATTCAGAAGTCAAAAAGAGTAAAACATTGCTAACTAGGAAATATGATAGGAAGAAAATATCATCTTACAGGTAAAAACAAATTCATGGGTTCCTTAAAATATTAGAACAAAGAATTACATGATCCATCAATTCTTTTTCTATACATACCCAAAAGAGCTGAAAGCAGGGACTTGAACAGATTTTTGTGTACCAAAGTTCACAGCAGCATTATTCAAAATAGTCATATGGGAGAAATAACCCAAATGTCCACTGACAGATGAATGGATTTTAAAAATGTGGTATATACATTTTCACATTCTGACACATGTTACAACATGGATGAACCTTAAGGAAATGCTGAGTGAAATAAGTCAGACACAAAATGACAAATACTATATGACTCCACTTATATGAAGTACCTAAGTAGTCAAATTCATAGAGATAGAACGCAGATTAGTGGTTGCCAGGGCCTGGAAGGAGGAGGGACCAGGGACTTACTGTTTAATGGGCATGGAGTTTCAGTGTTTCAAAATGAAAAATGTTCAGAAGATACATGGTGGTGATGGCTGCCTAACAGTGTGAATGTATTTAGAGCCATTGAAATGTACACTTAAAAATGGCTGAAAAGGTAAATTTTGTGTCATATATAGTTAACCACAATAAAAAAAAATGTGGCATTTTCGACTGTGATAATCAGTAACTTTTAAACGAGAATTGGATATCAAGGAATTGGAACCAAAAAGTGTGCCAAGTGGTCAGTACAGTGTCACAGCAAAGTGTCAGCCCTCAACAGACCTCTCCTGACATCCAAGACACAAGTACTGCCTGGTGAAGCTAGACTAGGACATACAGGAAATGGGCTTATTTTATATTTCATCCTGATCCCTTTCTTTCCAGAAAGCCATTCCATAAATGATTACTTCTTGGTAGTATTAGAATAAACTTCATGTATTCATTGTTTTTTGTTGTTGTTGTTTTACTATAATATTATTTTTAAAAAAGAAAGAAAAAAAATGGAAAAGAAAGCCCTTTGAGGGAGAATAAGCAGTGAGGAGCTTAGAAGATCAAGGATTGAACATTTTTTACAGAAGCGAAAGTTGACTCAGAGGAGAATTTGATTTTAATAAAATGCGAGAAGTAATTGCCAGGTGAGAAAAAGGAACTAACATATACATGTAAAAAGGAGACAAGAGACAAGATCATCTGCATATTTATTTCCAAAAACACAGTGCATGTTTATTTAATGCTGCATAAGAAATCTTAATCAAGAAACTTAAATTCTGTGAAAAAGAAAAATGCCAGGTCATTATATTCTCACATACAAAAGATATAAGAAACTTATTAAGCTGAATATGCAGATTAAGTTGAAAATGTTACCTAATCATCTCTAATTAAATATGAAGAGTGTTTCTCATAAACATAATATCAATTGATCGATATTGAATTTAATCAACAAAAAATAAGTCAAAAGGCAGTGTAGCACAAAGAGTTTTAAATATACTAAGACTGTGATTTTGCAAAGCATCTAGAGGCTATTGGGATATTTTGAAAAAAAAAAATAATGCAGTTGAAAACAGAGAAAGATAACTGCAGTAGATGCTGATTTTAAACTTCCAGGGAGAGAGAGGAATGAGACTAACTACATGGATGGTGTAGGTCTCGTGATGTAAATGGACACAGCCTATCACTTGGCATCAAAAAGTCTCAAATTATATGAAGAGCAATCTCAAGCCAGTCAGCACAAAAATAACCCCCCCACCAAAATCTGTACTTGGTGATTGCATTAATCTCATATTGATGAGAACCACCTAAGAAATCTTAGCTTTTAATAAATATATCAGAAAATAGGAATTACAGCAAATACACACAATACAAATAAGTACATGTATGAAATGAATGACAACATATTTTTAAAAAGCTTATACACTAGGCTCAGTCACTTTAAAATCTGTCTTTAAAAATAAAATTGCAGTGTAATTTGAAGTATATTGTACTTAGAAAAATTGTCGTTAGAAAAATTGCAACAATAAAAAATTCTCAGTTTTAAGGTTCCAAAGGACATCACTGGAAAGAAATCACAGTCACTATAAAAGCATCAATTTTTAAAGAATTACCTAATTTTTTAATTTGGTAGAGGAATATATGAATGTTTATAATTTGCAAATTCTTGATTAAAGGGAGCTGTGCGGCTCACATATTTTTTAAAAGCATAAAAATGGAAACTATAATCTTCAAAATTTTATGCCAATTGCAATTGTTAATTTAAAGCAATTACTTTGAAGAAAAGTAATTTTAAAATCTCAAGCAATAGCAAAGCAATATCAAGCATTTATTAAAAGAAATTGTTCCAGATAAAATACCATAGCTGCTGTTGGCTGTAGTATTTTAAAGTTTGTTTAGGAAATAACACTGAATTATTTGGGGGACAATATTAATAAAGCATCTGATATAGCATTTAATAAAATGTTATCTGAAGCAAATTTAAATTAGCTTGAAAATAAACATTGTCAAATAAATTAAATATTGGCTAAACTATTTTAAACAAAGGAAATGGATAAATGGCCCAGTATCCAATTGAGAGAAGATATTTGGCAGAAGGTCTATTCTCTCTGGTCTCAATAAAAATTTTATTAATGACTTCAAATAGAGAATGAGCATTAGGTTATCGATATTAGTAGTTTTATTTTAAATAGGCAAAGGTCGCGCTCGAATATACAAAGATCTGAAAGGATTGGATCTACAGCCAGAAAATAAACTAGAGTCATCTTAGAAAAATGCAAGCTACCATAGCATGAGAAGGAATTTGAAAGTAATTCAATTCCATGAGAAAACATGGCAATTGGTAATTCCAAAAAGACTCTATAAAGAATAGTAGACAGAATGTGAGGTAACCATTTAAAGAATAATAGGAAATAAAAGCAGTCCAAAGTCCTCCAAGTGCTGTGTCCACTTCCTACTCATGGCTGTCGTAAGTAGATGGCAGTGATTAGGTAGGGTGAGACTGAGAGGCTTTACCTAACAACACAGCCTGACCCCTCCCATCACAGGCAGTGAAAAAAGAAATGATAAAATATGCAGCAGAATCCCACGGTTGCTGAACCCTGCCTCACACCAACATCTGATGTTTTTGCTTTAATTGAGGTTCGATAGAAAGAAATGAAGCCTATTGCTACTGATGATAATCCATCCAGTGAGTAGGGGTTGATGGAGCACCAGACTGGGCGTCAGCAAATCTTCCACTGACCTGCCTTCATTTCCTCCTCTGTACAGCAAAGAGGTTAAACTCCCAATGTCCTTCCAGCTCTAAGTCTACGTGGTGGTTACTGGGGTCTTCAGAAAATAAGTTACATTTAGAATGAAGAGACTGTGGTAAATTTGTAGAATATGTCCCTCTGACAGGAGAGGCTAGAGATATAAAAGGAAAAAAACATTTAAACTCTGGGTTCTTATTAATAATTAATATATATTGTTTCCTTTTCTAGGCACTGTGCTAAGTACTTTACATGGATAATCTCATTTAATGCTTAGAAGAATTCTTCAGTGGAGGTATGATTATTTACTACTTTTCACAGACAATCCAACGGAGTCTCAGAGAGGTTGCACAACTAATGAGTGGTTACATTACATGACAAAGTCTTCACTAGTCCCTGGTAAATCAAGAAAATTAAGGACAATGGTATTCAATAAAACTTGTTGAATAAATGACAACTGGTGCGCTGCTGTGCCACTGTTCTTTGGGAGACAATGAGGGAAATGACATGACATCTGTTGAGCACTGCTCAGCACCAGGCTCAGCACCAGGCACAGCACCAGGCACTTTACAAATA
Source organism: Pteropus medius (assembly GCF_902729225.1). Taxonomy (NCBI): domain Eukaryota; kingdom Metazoa; phylum Chordata; class Mammalia; order Chiroptera; family Pteropodidae; genus Pteropus; species Pteropus medius. The sequence continues at coordinate 621,267 of NW_024340695.1, read as the reverse complement.
TTCCATTTGATCCTCATAATGACACTCTGAGGTAGATGTTGTTACCCTCATTTGATAGGTGAGCAAACAGAAGCCAGCTTCTAATGCTCTGTCTCCACCTGGGAAGCTGCTCCCAGAAATACAGCAGGTGTATGAGACTAGGTCTGGGGCTGAGGGGAGAAGAGACTCAAACCAGGGAGAAACCTATGAGGAGGTTCTGCAGTACCCCAGTTCCTGGGGCTCAGTTAGGAGGCATGAGGTAGACGTGAATCACTTTTTAGCTTGACAGCCTTCAACTCCCTACTGTCTTCCATTTCAAACCCCAGGCTCCCTTTCTGGAGAGCCTCCATTTGTATGGTCTTGGTGAGAAGGAAAACTGCCACCTATTGCCACTCACCATGGATGCCAGCAAGGCCTGACTCTCCTCTTCCCCCAGCCCTGTGCAACTTTCTTGGGAAGGCCTTTGAGTTAAGCTAAGGCAAGTAAACATTCACTCCCAGAACTCTGGATCCAGAGCATGTGAGGGAAGGATGAGATGTTTGGGGGTCACACATTTCACAGCTGTGTAGGTGCTGTGCAGAGCAGCCAGTCTGTGTAGGGGACCCGAGATGGGGTAATTCTGTTGCCTGGTCTTAAGGAGACTTCGGTTGCTTTCCATTCTTCTTCAGCATCCTACTGATTTCGTGAGCCCCAAATATTCTTCCAACAAATCCTCTTTTTGTTTAAAACAGAGCTGGTTTCTGCTGCTTACAATCAAGAAGCCTAAATGATATAGGCTGTGGGTAAAAAAGTAAAGACAGGTATTCACAGAAGATTTAAAATTTATTCTTAGTCTACGGCCATGCTACCCTGAACAAACCCGATCCTGTCTGATCTCTTCGGAAGCTAAGCAGGGTTGGGCCTGGCTAGTACCTGGATGTGAGACCACCTAGGAAGACAAGGTGCTGTAGGCGTAAATAAAAAAAGAGAGAGAGAAAGAGATTGTAAATTGACAAGGTCTTTGCAATCTGCGAGGTCAACCAAGGGTTGCCTCGCCAAAAAAAAAAATCATTTTTGTCAGAGCACTCTCTCAAATGACAGCATCTGTCCTCCAGCTTCCCAGGCACTGAAGGATCACTGCCTGATCTGTGGCTGAATGTTGGTCCCAATTCATATCCTCACCCCCAAATTCCTCAAATCCCTCCTCTCAGTCCCACTCTTTGTACGAAGAATGTACAAAGGCACAGCATAACAATCAAGTTCTGCTGTTTGTGCTATGTTATTTTAATATTTGAATGCCTCCTTAAAAAGATGCCCTTTAGTGACAAGGTAATAAAAATGAATGTTTCAATTACTATTGTAGATATTACATGTACTAATACAAAAGATAATGCTTTTAAAATAAGCTCCATAATTGTCCCGTACGAAAAGTGTTTGCTCATCAGTGAGTTAAGTCATTAAGTTCCCCACTTTCCTTCTATACAGACTCTCTCTCTCTCTGTCTCTCTCTCTCTCTGTCTCTCTCTCTCTCTCTCTCGCTCTCTCTCTCTCTCTCACACACACACACACACAAATACATCCATATACAACAACACATCTTGCATTATTTTTCACTCAACAGAGATCAAAAGAGAAAGGCAAAGCTACACTTTATGCTAACAGTAAAAATAGTTTCCTACAGGATGGAAAAAAAGCCCATTTAAAAAGTTTCGCATTCTGAGATTCTATTATCTATGTATTGGAAGAAAACCCCCCTCAGGCTATTCTGAATTTTCATTGACAGCGGCCTCCCACCTAAGTGGAGAAGCTGGAAAGTTCTGAAATGAAGGGCAATTGAGGTCCTCTGGGAGAAGATAAGGTCAGAACTCTGAGGCAGGTCCCAAAGAGAGTGAGAAGAGGTTAGAGAGATGCCCCATGCAACCTCTGGAGGAGGGGCTCAGGAGGGAACATTCCCCAAGCCACCACAATGGGGCAGCCATCTGCTGTAGCCGCCCACAGGTAAGGTGGTGCTATCTATTCATACGTGACTAAGAAAGGAGACAAGGGTGGGAAGAAGAATTCCAAGAAAGAAGCAATCTGCAGGAGAATATTCCCTGAAAGTATGTGGAATAAGAAATATGATATGATTTCTTCCGAAAGTCTTATTCCTCAGAAGGATGTTAGAGCATGAGCCCATGAAGAGTTATAAGTGGATTTTCTCTGACTGATTTCCCACGAATTCTAATATATTTCCACAGAAAAATGCTTATAGAAACAGAATAGAATACTCTGCAATGAACCAGCGCATTAGAAAAAAAATAATAACTCTTAATTGCCTATTTTTACTAAGCACATTTTTACCCTCATTCTGTCTGGCTGCAAGCCAAGATCTTTGCAAACTACTTCGCTAACATTCATTTTCATAACACTTATTACAAAGTACTGTACTGTAGGTCCCTTGAAAATATACGATAACCCAAAGTTAGCAGGAAGTTCTCCTGCCCTGTGGAGACCCAAGAAAAAATTGGCTCAAACCTCCAGATTCCATAACCAAGGGCAGTCCACATTCCACTCCCAAGATTTCCACGAAGCCTCTTAAGGGCATAACTCTTGTGCGGGCCTCCTGCTGCTTCAGGCTGGCTATGTGCTGTTCTACCTCTACGTGAATCCCAGGCCCTCCTTTGGCCCACTCACAGCAGGAACACATCACCATCGCCCTCTGTGCTGAAGGTGTTGAGAGGGAGATGGAGGGGGCATTTCCACCTCAGAATTCAAATGGAAACTTTGGCGTTACGGTTTTTAAGTGTGCTTCAGCCCCTCCATCCTCGGGGGCCCAGAGGCCCTTCATACCACAATTCCAGCCTGTAGACCTGTCCATCTTGTGTACTCCTTCCCCAGCTCATCGAGTGCCATCTCTCTCTTGCTTTCTTTGATGAAGCATCAGCCCCAGCTGCTTCCCATTCTTGCATCTCCTCTTCTCTCCACCATGGTTAGTGTCAAAATCACAGTGCCTTTTCCTGACAAGGAAAGTTACCTTGTGAAGAGGACTTTGAGTGACAGCTATTAAGGTAAAATTTAGCTTCCTTATTACAGGAAAGAAATGAGGGCTAAAGTATTAGAAAAAGGAAGGGGAGCTGATGGCAGAGAGTCGGGGAACTTCTGCTTGCCATCCTTGAGGTAAACTAGAGTGTGGCCTGTACTCTCAAGGGGCCCAATCGACCAGCGCCTGAAATAACTTTAAATGAAATGCAGATCCTCAAGCTTCTCACTGAGTCAGAGTGACCAATCCAAAGCTATAATCTTACGCCCAAAGGCTGCGCTGTGGACACTTTTTTATTTTGTATGTAAGAGACAAGAGTCCCAGATCTTTTTCTCTACCTATTTTAATTTCTTATTTTCTATGCAGTTTGAGACAAGTTGTTGCTCTCCTAATAATGAGAACCTACTGTTGTAAATATCATCATGAAGAATAATTTTGAAAAGTACTAGGCATTATGGAAAAGGTTTATCAAAAACTGGAAAGGTGATAAGTATCTGTTGAAAGAGAGAGAGAGACAGAAATAGAGATAGAGGGCAGAGAGGGAAGGAGAGGGGGAAGAAGCAGGAGGGAGGGAGGGTGAGAGAGAGAGACAGGGACAGACAAAGAGAGACAGAGACAAGGCGAGAAAAAAAAACAAAAACACTTCAACAGAAGATAATGCTCTTAAAACAATAGCACCCAAGCTTCAAATAACAGTACATTGCCTTCTAATTTCAATTTGATGTATGCAGAATTCTTTCTTTTCCAATGCCAAATCCTGAATGAAACATGCAATAAAAATTACTGCCTGAAACATGGTGATAGCATTTAATCCTCTGGCAATACATTAGAAAGACTTTCAGCTTTAAACCGTGGACCGCCACACTGCAGCTTTGCACATGAAATTATTTATTCATGCCTTGGTTTCTAAAGTCCTTTTTTATATGCTTTCTATCAGCCAATAATGAGCTGGAGCACTTATGTTCTCAGCCTGACAAATTCCACATTATGAGACTGAAGTTCAATGCCTGGCAAGAAGTTGCTGCTTGGAGGGAGACGTGCCATCTACTTGAGAGGGTTTCAGCATCAGGAAGCTGCTGGGACCATGGCAGGTTGCGGCACCTCGGTGATCAGAGGGATGATATGCAGGGAGGTGTGGACTGAAAGGTGATGAGAGAGGAAGGAGATATTGAAGCACTTAGAAGCTTCTGGCAACTGTGTCCCAAATGTCTAGGATGGTGTGTGCAGAAAGGGAGAAGAGAACTTAAAGGACACAGGATATATCTCTTCGTAATCCAACTGTCGTCAGTGATCATTAATTAGTGCAGTATGTGCAACACCAACAGGGCTGACTTCCCTTTTGTGAATATGAAAAATGTGGGGAGAGGATATTGATTTGCTGAGCAAATTAAAAGTAGAAGCAGATTACAAAGGAAAAGTTTTATGCTTAAGAGACTAAATTGATTTGAAGCATTTTAATACATATTTATTTACATGTAATTTATCGCCACAGTCAGGATAAAAGCTTATGAAGATCATTCCAATCCACTCGTTAAAGTGAGATTGCTAGTATATAATTCTTGAGTAGGTTAACCCTTCCCTGACCTTTCTGACTTGGTCAATTCTTACTATTAAGAATTCCCATAATACCATATAACCTTTCTTTCTTAGCACTTATCAGAGTTAACAATTTTACTTAAGTTCGTGTGTATACGGGTTTTTTCCCCTCCCCCTAGTACCTGCAGAGAGCTTAACACTTCCTACTGAAAAGAAATACTATGAATGCAATAAAATCAAATGTTTAAATATTTTAATTCAGACTTTCTATTAAATATTGGTTATAATGAAATGACAGAAAAAGGTGTAGTAAATCACCAAAATAATAATAATGACATATAGTGAAAGAAAAAAAAATATGTTATTCTGGTAAAATATTGACAATCATGAAGAATGTTAAGATCTCTTTGTTTTTATTAATGTTAAAATAATTTTTAAAAATAGTAAAGCTCAAACATCCCTAACAGAGTCACTAGGTAAATGTAAATATCCTAAAGTATAATCCAATGAACTACATTTTCATTAGAATTAAACCAATCTTGAAATCTTTGATCTTTGTTGCCCAAGAAAATGTACTGCTTTTCTCTTTCTTGATCGTTTTGTGCATATAGATCATCTTTCCACCATTCAGTACCTCCAGTCTCCTGCAGATTGTTTTGCTTCAGCCCAATGGCCTTCTTTCTGCTCTCTGACTGTTCCAAGCCTGGTCCCACCTCAGACTGCTGGCACTTGCAGTCCCCAAACTTTTGCAGGGCATGTTACTTCTCTTTCTTCTGGTTAATCCAGGGAAGTCTTTTCTGACCATGCTAATGATAACCACTCTCATTTACTCTCTAGCACATTACCTTGCTGCATTTGCTTACTGGAAATTATCCCTATCTAAACTTATTTTATTTGTGGGCTCATTGGTTTCTAGGCCTATTTTAGGTCTCCCTCAGAAGAACGCAAGGTCCTTGAGAGCAGGGAACTATATCTGTATTTTCATCTCTATAGCCACAATGCCTAGCATGGTGCCTGGTATAGTAGGTATTTTATCAATATTTACTGAATGAATGAATGAATGAATGAATGAACGAAAAGACAGGTGAGGAGTAAGTTAACCTTCTTTGCTACATAATATCCAAAGAGTTCGAAAACATATTCTTAGATGAGGTAAAATAATAATAGTATGTAAACCTGGCTATTAAAGTGTCTAATGTCAACTTAATCATCCAGCTGTCTGGGCATCTAATAGCTTAGGTCAGCATGTCCAGTGAACTTCTGCATGTGCACACATTTCTTTATTTCGTTCCCACAACTATCCCATAAGTAGGCAGAGCAATAACAGCGGCAGGATCACTTGTGTTTTTACTTATGAAAAAACTAAGTTCAGAGAGGTTATATTATTTCCCAAGTCACGCATGCAATAGGCAACAGGACTGGGTCTCCAGCCCAGTCTTTTGTAGCTTTCCTGCTACACCATCAGTGTCTGTTTTGTTTTCAAACAGATCTTCATTTATTTAGTTATTCTTTTAAGAAATCTATATAGGGCACCTACTATTGATAGTAAAGGACTCTCGAGCACTATTTAGCAATAAAGAGGTGCAGATAACAATTTTCCTCCGGCAAGATTAAAATACACAAATAGCTCACCAACCTGAAAGATATTTGAGTTAAACGTCTAATTCACAGGACAACTCAGTTTTATAAAGGTAGGAAAACCTTCCGGCTTGTATAATAGTGGGATGGATCTCCAGGAATGATGACTCTGTAGCTCTTCCTAAAAGGGTGGATAGGATTTTGACAGGAGAAAAGAAGAGAAAAGACATTCTCAAAAAAACAGAAAATAGAATGAGAAAATGTGACATGTTTTTAGAAACTAGTAAGCAGTTAATTGAAGGAAGTCTTTAAATGGAGGGAAAACACTAGAGGTAGACTGGAATTGATGTTAAATGACAATTGCTGTTTGGTGCTTTTAACATATCAGAATGGGTTCTTTTGAGTCCTGTAAAATGCCAAACCAGTTGCCATAGAAATATAGTAACCATATGCCATAAAGGAAGACAGGAACCACCACTGCCCCCACACTTCCACACCCCCCACATCTCCGCTGATAGTGTGGGCAAGAGTATGGTATCCTGAAGCCCAAAGGTTAAAATTAAGAATTTTGTGGCCAAATTTATTCATTTTTAAAGTTCGAAATACTATGAATTAAATGATTGGTATGGAACGTCCACTTATGGTAGAATATTCTTTTGTATCAAGAGAATCTTAATTTATGTTCCATGAAAGTAGAAAGTCAGAAATATTTAAATTTGCTTGGGGAAAAAAAGGAATTACTTTTATGATTTATTATTTCATTAGTAAGACTCCATAGCTGTATATCTAAATAGATCTATAGAGATACTGAGACACCACAGACATCACATACACACACATACACACATACACAAACACACACACATATACACACATACACACACACACACACACCATGGCACCACTACTTTCACCGGTATGTGAAAAAACAGTTTAGGCCTTGACGGCATTTTCCTTATATCTTTCGAAACATTCAAATTTACTCCTTAAAAGAGAATCTAATCATTTTAATAGCAAATGAGTTAAGTTGATTTGCAGTTTGTTTGCGTTATAGCAGAACATTTGCAAGGTGTTCTAGGAGATGGTGGTGAGAGCTCTTTAACCTTAGAGCTGTGGCTTTCCAAGAGTGCATAGGTCTCATGCATTTTCATAGGCGACACCACATTTGCATCCAGACATTCTTTGGTGCTTTGTTAAATGTCAAAGGTGAGATTATTTGATTCTGGATAAAATTTTCTTATTATTATGGTTATCAAGAGTGTAGACTATAAAGTGAGAAAGAAATGAATTCAAATCTCAGATCTACCACATACTGCATGATTTGGGGAAATAATAATTGCCTGCATCATTGGGTTGCTGTCAGGATGAACTAAAATGAAATCCATGTACAGCGTCTGGAACACTATCTCATACATATCAGCCACTTAGTAATTATATACATTAATAATAACAATAATAATAATAACCTTAAAAACAGCAATGATGATCACTTTTTGAGTACTTAATATGTTCCAGTTACCTTAAATACATTATTTCTAATTTCCACAAAAACTCTGTAGGTTAGATAATGTTATTCCATTTTACAAACGAAAAAAAAGACACCGAAACTTATAGGGATTAATAAACTTACCAAAATCACTCCAATGAATGAAGGAACTGAATTTGGACCTATATTTGACCCACTTTGTTCTTTTTTTGTTTACTCTGCTGTCTTTATAATACCATGAAGTACCTCAGTAAGGCTTTCTTTCCTTCTATTTCAAATAATGGCTCATAAATACTATGACATTAAATATAGTTCAAATAATGTACCACTTACTTAATGAAACATAAGAGATCTAACAAAGGAATTAAGTAAGAGAATACTATGCAAAATAAAACATGCACAAGTAAGCAGAGAAAAATTAATTCTTAGCTGATGGGCCATCTGACAGTCGTTTATACCTGATATGGTATAAATAAATGAGAAAATGGACCCCCAGTTATATTATGGTTAAATTATTAGTATACTACTATCATCATCACTATATAAGCAATATAGTCCCCATTTGACCAAGCCAAGATGAATAAATTACTCAATAGTCATCACTGGTAAGGAAAAAGATCTCTATGTTAATTTAAATACATTATCAAATGCCAAAATAACAAGTCTGAAAAGAGATAAGAAGGAATATAACTCTCTTTTTGATTCTTTACAAAAGGGAATCAAGACTATGTAATCTTCACTTCATTGCAATTAACTTTAGGTTAATTGAAACCCAAAATGAAAATTTTGTGGGAGGCCTAATTTATTCCAATAAAGCCTACTTCATTTACTATGTTATTTAGAGACCAATTGGACAGGACCTCCCTGGATGGCACCATGGTCTGGTGGTTAAGAAGACAGATTTGGGTTCCCACTGCATTTTTACTGTTTACTATCTGTGTTAGACTATAAACATTAGCTAACTTTTTAAGCTTTAGGTTTTTTTTTTTTTTTTAATTTGTGTGAAAATGATAATAAAAGTACCTATCTCATGGATTTGTTGTAAGAATTAGGAAAGAGACTACATGTGAAGCTCTTATTTCATTTTCTGGCCAGTAAATATTAGTGGTTTCTCTTTTTAGTACAGAAAGTAGAATGATAAATAGCAGAAAGCATATGAGGTTTGGATTCAGGCAGACCTCGGGTGGTATGTACAAGGCTTCTTTCAATTACTTAGTATTTACAGATCTAAGCAAACACAGAATTGTCTTCCAGGAAGGGAATTTTGGAGAGGCTGGGTTCTTTAATGGAGAGAGTTAAAAGGGAAAAGCCAGGGAGAATCTTAGGGAGAGGAAGTAGATTTTTTCCAGGAAAGCTATAATAATATATAAGTTGTCATACTAGATCTTAAATCCTAGAAAAATATTCAATTTATAAACAGGAATAAAAAGTTCTCCCAAAAGTGGCATAGACCAGAAAGCTGGCAGAAAGAAAAGAGATTTTTGATTCATGCAGCTAGTGTGTGCCATTGAGAATCACATTCAACTGTATAAATTGTTGATATACTATAATGTGCTCTATAATTACAATTAGCCTAGAAAGAATACATGTCAAAAACTATAAAGAATCAGAGATCTTACTCTACTTGCAAGAGAGCAGGTTATCCTACCACAGTTTTGTAGATGCTGGTAGAAGACACAAGACTCCGGGGTCAGAGCTGAAGGACAGTTTATTACTCCCAGCACTAGCAGTAGCCAGAGTACTGGCATTCATTTGTGCCAGTTCCTTAGGCCCCAATTCCCAATTCTGAGACCATGTGGAAAGGGGATACTAACACTTGTGTACATAATAGGTTGCATTATGAGAGGGGAATCCTGAGCTGAAGGAATCCAAATCTTTTACAATGGATCATGGAAGCAGGTGGGCCCTTTCTCCAGGAGCAGACACAATCTTTATTATACTAGACAATAAGATTACCTGTGCTTTGCCCAATAGAGAGACACTGTCTTTCTGGCTGATCCCTCTACAAAAATCCTCGGAAAGATTGTATGCAAGTGTCTCTGTTCCAGTGTCTCTGCTCATAAGACATGCAGAACTAAGAGGGACCCATGGAGAATTGTTGCCCAACAATGCAGCAAAGATGATGTATATAAAAGCTTCTCGAGTCATTCTTTTTTGGGAAAGAAGATGCCACTCAGAAAAATCCCCTTAAAACTGTGAAACCTATACAACAGGGCTTCATTTTTCCTACCTTAAGCTCCCATTGCCTAAAGCTAGGCTGATCACTGTAGAAGCCAGCACTAACAATTTACTTAATGTCAGCTTTGCCAAGCCAGAAAACACCCCTTCTGATCTGCCAGCTGGTTTGGGGCCTGATGCTCTGCATCCTCACAGCTGCCTCGATTGTGTTCTTGTAATGGGTGAGTGATACCCTGGAAAATGAAAAATGATGTTGTTTTTTTTTTTTTTACATGAACCTCTTCTCTGTTGCCACACTGTGAAAAATTGGAAGATGGCTTATTTCAAACTCTCTATGGCATCGTTACTGTGGGAGGAGCACAGTGTCATAGTTCTGACTGGGAGTCTCCATGGGGAACCCTCTGGTATGACTCCTGGGGTTGGCAGCAGGAACTCAGAAGAGGCAAATCTCCAACCTGCCCTGCAGCTCGTTCCTTGGAAGTAGAAGTTTGCCAGACAGGAATGGTCTGGGGCTCTTTTCCAGGGATCTCCTTTCACCATTAGATTTCCCAGTCTCTCCCACGTGTAGACATTCTTAGAAAACATCAGACATCAAACAAATTTTATCTTAGTGTAGCTTAAGGTTTGAAAGTAGAGGTGACTTGAGTTTTCAGCCCATTCTTCTAATGAAGAAATAAGTCACTATTTCCAATGAAGAATAATCATGGCAAACACTTGCATAGCAATTGCCAGGTGCCAGGCACTGTTCTAAATGCTTGGCATATAGTTATCCATTCAATCAAGGTTATTATCCTCATAATAAAAATGAAGAACTTGAGGTACAGAAATATTATATAACTCCAAGATTACACAAATAATAAGTGATAGAGCTGGAATTTGAACCCAGGTAGTCTAGTGACAGAGTCTGAGCTTTTAGCCACTAACCAAAGCAGCTTGTGGGATGAGAGTGTTATCCACAAAGACAGCTGACTCCACCATAGATGTGGAACTCAAGTCACCTCTATTGATAAATTAGTGGCTTTTTGATGTGATGGTAGGGAGCAAAATTGAGTTTAGAATGTATGAAAGCTAACTCCAGCTAAAAGACAAAAATAGCAACTGTTCTTTCAGCCCAGCTATAAGGCAACAAAAGTCACCCATCACAAGTGATTAGCGCAAAGATCCCTTTAAATAAACCATTAATAAGATACAGCTGAGTTTTGTTTTTTCTAATTTTTAAACTATATTCCCTAAAATAATGACAAATTACATCTTTATCATGTACCTGGTAATTAAAGCCCAAAGCTCATGAATCATCATCAAGAGGCCAGAATGCCATATTGCACCTGGCACGTTCCCTTCTGATGGGACAGCTGCAGGGCACCCATCATTCTTGCTTCAAAGACAGGACACCACTCGTCTCTCAGAAATTATTCAGAAAGAACTGTCCCAGATGCAGGTTTCAGAGATTATCAAATGGTGTTGAAATTACCTCATTTTTGCAGCATATTTACCAATTTTCAATTGTATTTTCCTGTTTTCTTGGAATGATGATCTAAAAACCCTTCCTTGCCACATTCATACCTATGCTCATCAATACCCAGAGTTAAGAAGTGGCTCAAGGAAAGTAATTGAAAGCTATTATTTCTAATACTTATGTATTGTGTCATATACACAGTTGGCAAGCTCCTCGAAGTGTTTACTGTCCCAAAATATAGTAGTTTCTGGTTCCATTTATCATCAGTATTCCATTCAGCACTTGTCTGGCAGGGGATGGAATCTCTTGATTGCCCAGACTGTGCCATCACCTACACACACACACACACATACACTTAAAATCCCAGAAATCGAAAGGGACTTACAGATAATTCAATTTATACCGCTCGTTTTACAGATGAAAAAACAGATATTTTCATGTCTAGTTAGTCATTGTATTAAACTCTTAAGTTACAAGCAACAAAACTTCATCTCAGACAACTTTAAGCAAAAGGAATAATTACTATCGGGCTATGAGAGTGAACTCAAAGACAGAAATATAGGCAGACATGGGAACCAGATAGAACTAGGAATTCAAGCCCTGTCTGCAGCTTCAATTTCTCTTTCCTCTACTCCTGCTTTTCTCTCAACCTGCTTCCTTAACTTCCCCAAATAAAGCCCAAAGATTCCAGGGAATAAACTCATTGACCCAGCCTAGCTCAGATGACCAATCACCCACAACCCAAGAACGTGGTCACATTGTTAGGACTGCTTCCCCTGCAACAATGTGATTGGGAGAAAAATTCCCAGAAAGTGGGTAAGGGACATGATAGTCCGTATGAAGCTGGAACTTAAATCTCTTCCCTCTTGATTGAGTTGCCTTTTCTGATTCATCTCTCAGCCCATTGTTTGTAAATTAATCACTTAAACATATGCAGAATCTCTGTCCACAATACGCTCATTCACAACTATTATTTGAGGGCCTCCCATATATATTCTATGTGCTTAACTGAATAGTCACATTGAACTTCACAATAGCTTGGCAAAATAGGTAATATTAAGTCTATTTTGCAGATCCAAAAATTGAGTCTCAGACAGACAGGATGAATAATAGCCAAAATCCAGCAACTAAAAGTTGAAAGGAAGAAGATGAGAATGGGCATATAAAAAAGTATAGTAGTAGAGGAAAAAAAAAAACGAAGTCTCAGCTCTAAACTTGAAGAGAAGAAATGTGTACTTGGAGGCAAAACATAAGTTCACTGTTTCATATAAAAAAGAAAAAATGTAAACTTCTTTTAAAGCCCACAGGCAATCCAACATTATAAAATTTAAAGTGTATTCATTAGTCAAGGATCTCAGGCCCAAAAATATCAATCCCATTTATTCCATTATTTATAATTGACTCCATGGCAAAAAGATCTATAGCTATAATGATTATTATAGTCAAAATTAGAAAGTTAGAAATCTATCGGCTATGTTTGCTTTGACACACATTTGGCATGTAGATAGATTAACTAAGCAAGTTAGTCCAAAAAGATGTGTAAGGGCCAGTGCACTGCAGGCCACTTGTCCTGGAGACAGGTGAAGTTTTAAAGTTGTACCATCACTAGATGTGGCGAAATTGGGACCAGGCCTGTGATGGACTAAAGGCCACTCCAGTCCCTAGGGAACCGTGTGCTCCTCAGTGGCATTCCCAGGGCACTCAACAGAGCTGTAACTCTCAACACCCATGAGGCTATTTACCAAATGGGCTAAAAAGAGATTAAGAATCCAATTCAGGTACATTGCACAATATCTCATTTCCAGCAGCAACCTGGAGAAACAGATATTCTCATCTCCATTTTACAGATGAAAAGGCTCAGAGAACTTACATCATTTGCTTGAGGTCACAGAGGCAGAAATAGCAGAACTGAATGCAAACACACATCTGTCAGATTCCACAGGCTCTCTCTGGGGGACCGTCTCAACCATCCACAGGACTATTTGGCCTCAGCCTCACCTGTCTGCATATACTTCATGCCAAGCTAGGGTGGGGTAAAGGAGGGTCTCCTCCTGGCCCCCTCATCCCTGCTCTCAGTGGGAGAGAGAGAGAGAGAGAGAGAGAGAGAGAGAGAGAGAGAGAGAGAGAGAGAGAGAAACAAAGCGAAGCAGAACTCTCTAGAAAACTACTTCTTTGCCCTCCAAGACCAATCCTCTGTTCTCAGTCTTATATTAATCACTTCTTATTTCCAATGCCAAAAACAGAGCCAGCACCTCCCTTCATGCCCCTACCTTTTGCCCTTATGTAGAATATATATTCCTCGCTTATCTTCTTTGCATTTTTGTGTTGTCTCTCTCATCCCTTGTTCAACCTGAGCCTGATTCTCTTCTCCACTACATCTCACCTCATCCTTTTTGATGATGAAATGGAAGCGACCACAGCAGAGTGACTGCGATCTCTTTCTGACTTATCATACCCATCCCCTGCCCTTTAATACCTGCTCTTTCCTTCCCTTTTGCTTCTCAGTTCTCGCTCATTTCTTTGGTCCTTTTATTTTCTTTACTTCAGCTCTTCTCAGCCTTTCCCCATTTTCTTGCCACAATGATCCCCTTGCTGTGCTTACTTTAGGGCTCTTCCTACCTTCCAACTCCCACCTCCCAGCTACCCTCCCACTCCACAGCCTCTGTTCATCCTGGGTCCTCATTGTTTACATCCTTACCCCCACCCAGGGTTCTGACCCCCCCCTTGCCTCAGTCTAGCCCACATGAAGGTCGGTGCCCACAAATGCCCTGCGGAACATAAACAAAAGCAACGACAGAAAAATGGAACAGGAAGACATAATTATTTATCTATGCAAATGTAATACAGAAACACAAATGTGTGTCTTTTCAAAAATCGGCTTTTAAAATTAATAAAAGCATTAAATATCATGACATTTTCATTTCCAAACTGTCATGCCTTCAAAAAAGAAATACAAAATATTAAAATTACACATTGCCTCTCTTTGCCTGTGAATTGTGGGCATGCTTTCCACTAAAAAAAAAAAAAATCTAGTAATTCTAATTCTCCAACAGTTTCCTTTTTAAACGGCCTATATTCCTTATATTTCAAATCTATAATCACACTGCTTTACTTTTTTAAATCCATGTCTGAGTAGAAAAAAATTTATTGTATTCAGAAGAAGCAGCAATGAGGGAGAGGGCAGGAAATCTGATGCTCCGACTTTTCAGATAAAAGTTGTTTCATAGCAGACTGCACTATAAAAGATCTCTCCATTTTAAGTGGTGCTGATAAACCCGGGCTCCCTAAGTAAATGAATCGTTTTACCATTCTTCACCATATAAGATTTTCTCACATGCACACACAAAAAGTCTTTAAAAGTTTGCTACCTTAAAGAGTTAAAGCAGTATTAAATTTATCATATATTCATTTGTATGCAACTTCTCTAGCCTGGAACAGCTCCTCTGAAAGAAGTATATCTGTAAGCAAAGCATAAGTTGAGAAACCCAAACCACTGATTCATATGGAAGACAAAGTAAAAATTGTTAGCTTCTTGGAAGAACCCACAAGCAACACCAGCCTTGTAAAGAGTGGAATTTAAAGGATATTGTTCAACATTCCTACTCTCCCAAATATCAATTACATCACCATTCATTTCACCATTAGTTTTAGCCTAGACACGCCAACAAACACAATTCCTTAAGTCCTCAGTTTTTAAGCTTTTTTTATATTACAAAACTCTCTTTAAGATTCTGATTTTTAAAATTCGCCTAAAATATGTTAATTTGGTATAGTAGCAATACACCAAATTTTGCCTAATTGTTTTTTGAGGGGTAGCTCAGTCCCCTTGCCTTAAGCTAAGGCCTTAATTATTACTCAGCAACTTAGCAAGGAACTGACAGCTAGTTAGAAATAAAAATAGAACAAAAGGCAGAGCCTAAAGCCATGGCATCAAATGAGAGGAAACGGTCCCATGGATCAACAAATTCTTTGCAATATTAGAGACCACCAGCCCAAGCTGGAAGAACTTGTCCTGAAAGCTCTAGAAATTATGGATTTGTGAAGGTAGCTAGAGTTAAGTGTTGTCTGAGAAAAAAAGCTTACATGACGTTCAAGTGAGTGGAGATCAACTCCCCAAATATCCGTTAGAATAAAACTCTGCCGTCTCATTACTATTTCTCAAATTATACATTCTCAGACAATGAATATCCAAGATGTGGCCAGAGCTGTTTAGAAACACTTTAGAGCATGTGAACATAATTTCATACTGCATTATAAAGAATTCTTATGAAATTACATGATACATCTTTCTGAATCTCAATTCACTCCATCCTAAAACAAAAGTCCTCTGAAACCTATCAGTAAACTCTGATTATTTTGGCTTTCTTATAACAAAGCCTTGAGAAATTAAGAATATTCTTTAAGACTACATCAAACAGCCAAAACAGAGAGTTCCCACTTTAAACAAGGGGAGTTTTGTCATTAAATGACTGACTTAGCCAAGCATAACATTCTTTCATCACTTTCTTTCTTACCCAGTATTTTTCTGTCTTAAAAATATTATGTCTCCTAAAGTTCTCTCCAGTTTGTCTTTCCAGTGAATCCACTTAAGTCACAAAAGCTACTCCTTGACAATAAACTTCATTAGCCAACAGGCTATTGATTGGAAAGCTGCTCAAATTTTAGGCTTCAGCTCTATTTTAAGACAGAAACTATTTTTATTCTTGATTTTGGTTAAGATCAAGGTGAGGGTTCACTTGGGAAATGCAGAAGCTTTTCTTCAGGAACTCAGCTCAGCCTTTCTGGCAAAGGATTCAGAATACATGGACTAAGGACGTGCCACCCACGATGGACCACCTAATGCACGTGTAAGAGAAGGGCAAAGGTATATTGTCCATTCATTTAGGAATAGTCTAATAGAACTCAGACTCCCCCAGGAATCCTATTTGGACAAATATGGTCCAATATATTAGCATTCATCTCCTAGGTATGCTGACTCTAGTCCTATGTGTTAATAAGAAATTTCCAGCTGCCTGAAGAGTGCTTCCCATCTACGTATTTCTAGGAGTCTCCAGAGGGTGTCTCACATGTACTGACTCCCACAGCACCCATGTTGCATGGCTGGGTGCTGTGCTGCAGGAGGCACAGCAGGCCTCTGCTAGTGGCCATCTGGCAGACCTGGCAGACTGAGGTCTCCTATTGCCCACAGTTGCTTCAGGCACTGAAGTCTTCCTGTGGAAGAGAGGAGGCTCCCTCCTTTAGTATTATATTCTGTTAAATGGCTCCCTAATCAGTGTGTCACTGAACCCCAGTGTGTCACAAAGCATCACAGCATGGTTTTTACTTACGCTGTCTCTCTCTTCTCAGCCCAGATGTGCTCTAGGGGCTGGGCTGCGATTCAAGTCTTTTAACAGCTCCAGGACTAGGCTATCTTTCTCCTTCTCTCTGATGAGTAAGCCTTTGATATAAAAGCCTACCCCAGCCTCCAGGGCTGTTTCTCACAAGATCTCCTTAGCCCCCTACAAACGGTCATCAGGTCATGCAACCTGCTGTGAATTCAGCTGAGCCCCAGCTGAGGTCCTCTATTCAGAACCTACTAAGTCAAGGCCCTGAACATTCCCTTGGAGGTGACTAGACACTACCTTTAAAATAAAATCATCTTGATGAGAGCAGCTAACATGTACCACATCATAAAGAATAAAGAAAACTTGATTCATGAGACAGAAGACCACTCAGGGAAAGCAAAAAAGGAAAGGCAAGGAGACCAGAAAAGGAAAAATAAGAAGGAAATATAAAGTAATGGTTTGTACTAGCATAGGGCTTCCCAGTGAGGTGGCTGACAAGGGTCAAAAGCAGCTTTTCATTCCTGCAATGATAAGATGGTCATTCCCAGTTGGATCAGGCCCCAGGCTTCACTCCAAAGTACTTTGCATGAAGGGTGCATACATGTGATGTGACTTGCTTGTTACTGTAATCCAGGAGAGGAATAATGACAGGGTAAGGAAAATTCATTATGCTGTTTACCCCCCTCAGACTGAAAGCCTTGGCTATTTGATTTTGCTGATCCTCACAGGCTGCTGTGTGTGGTGCTGGGGATGGCTGTAGCCTGTCAGCATTTGGATGTTTCTGCAGGTTTAATTATTCCCTGGTAATAACTTCTCCCTATTTCTATGAAGAACAGATGGTCAACAATACAACTGAGGGTCCTGCATACTATGCAGCAGAAAGATACAGCTTTTTCCAAACATAGCTTATGAATGTCATATCCATATTTTAACATACTCGCTGTAAAGCTTTAATATCAATAACAAGTCTTTCCACTATAGATATTTAAATAAATGCTTTCCATGTGAAGCAAGAGTAATTATTATCAATATTTGGGTGAACCAGAATACCGGTGACAGCTCCAACAGCTGCATTCAGCTTTGGCTCAGTAACAAAACACAGAAAGCTCCCCCGTGAGAAACAAGGCTGGGTTTGATGAATTCCACTCAGTTCTTCAGTTACAGATTATTAAAAGATGAATTATAAAATTGGCAAAATAATGGCCATGCACATTCTTTCTGGCCAGCATCATCCCCAAGACTCCGATAGTCACAGAAGAATCTTTAAATCAGAGGACAATTCAGGTCTAACGCAGACAGACAGTGTTTGTAAAGCTGCCATGCACCATTAGTACATGCACTTCCCTGAGCAATTGTTCAATTACTTACCACAGACAGCCACATGCGGTTGCTAACAGGACAAAGACAGCCTGAGAGAACATAAGGGTCTGAGCATTGCTTTTTTTCTAGTCCATGGATAGGAATCAAGGAGATAGAGGCAAGTAGACAATGCTTTCGCAAGATATTTACCCAGAAACTCTGACCAAGGAAAGAGTACTACAAATTTTTCTAACCAGGCAAAGGGTTTGGGTTTATGTTCATGTGGATTCTAGGTGGAAGTCAGCAAAATATGCTGAATTTATTAGGACGATGAATATTTCCAGTGCAACACAGTGAATATGGATTGCTTTTCAGATTTCCTGTTTTAGTCAGGGTTCTCCAGAGAAACAGAACCAATAGGACACACACACACACACACACACACACAGATCTATAGATAGATAAATAGATATAGGTTTATATAGATACTATATATACTATATATTATGCATTATATAATATATAGATATAATATACATAGATTATATATAATTACATATTATATATAATCATATCACAAAATAATTATATACAACGTATTATACATTTTGATATGTGCCATATAATATATAGATACCATATATAAAGGTAAATAGATAGGTGCAATATCTATCGATACCATATATAAAGGTAAATAGATAGGTGCAATATCTATCTATCTACCTATCAAGAGAGATGTATTGATTTTTAGGAATTGGCTCATATAATTATGGGGCCTAGCAAATCTGAAATCTGTAGGGGAGGCAAGTAGGCAGAACATTCAGATAAAAGTTGATGTTTTAATCCTGAGTCTGAAATCTGCAGGGCAGCCAACAGGCAGGAGATTTGGGCAGGGTATCGATGTTGCAGTCTTAAAGCAAACTTCAACTGATTCGGTGAGGCCCACCCACATCATGTAGAGTAATCTGCTTTATTCAAAGTCTACTGATCATAAATATTAATTATATCTAAAAACTATCTTCGCAACAACATCTAGACTGGTGTTTGACTGAAAATCTAAACACCATAATCTAGACAAGTTGACACATAAAGTTAACCAGCATATTACTTTTTCCCAAAAGATAATGGCTGAATATAAAATATGTATATTATGAGAGTTCTCAGCATTCCATGTATCTGGCTGAGTATGGCTGATACCTTCTGCTTCACACTCACATACAACATCTTCCAGGACATGAAGAAGGCAGGCATCCTTCAGATGGATCCAAGAAGAATGTGTGTGCACAGCACTTCAGTGAGCTGAAGTGATGGCTGGAGGCTGCCTCTCTTTACCCTCCCTTTCTAGGTTGACCTTCCTCTAGCACAGTTGGGAGGAGGTAGCTTTGACTCACATTGCTGTCCACCTATCATTTGATCCTCTCATTGGTCTCAAGGCTACCTTGGGTCTCCACCTGTGTTGCTTTCTGGAACCCCCCTAAAGGTTAGGAACATGGTTCTTCCTTAATATGAGGCTGGCCTGGGCAGAGAAGGCCAAAAAGAGAGGTGTTCAGTGCTCCTTTCTTTAGTTCTTCATGTAATACACCAGACTACGTGGATATAACAGACTTTAGTAAAGGTTGGAGATAGCTAGAGGATACTACAACATAGGAATAAATTAATGTTAAACACTAAACATGATTGTTCAAGGTCAACAGAAACTTACCAGGGTAAACCCTTCTAAGGATATAGCCAATTCCAAGTTTCAATTATCTGTCTTTAAGTCCATCTTTCCCTTAGCCATTGGAAGGAGAGCTACTTCTTCAATGCTTCACAAGTGAATCTCCATTCCCTCTCTAGGACCAATCCACTGTCCTACCCAGAAAATCTGTGGGCTTCCACAGTCCCCAGCAATACCTTTCTAAACCTGTGATTATTCGTCAAAGATGTGCTTTGAATAATCCAGTTTGGGCTTTGTTATTTCAAATACAGTCCCCCATAGAAATCTCAGCATAGTGTGATCTGAAAGTAATATGTCCCCAGATTCTTCCTTTTGTTCTACGATAGATGACTCTCAACAAAACATGCCTGCACGATGCAGACATACACATCCCCAAAACAAAAATAATTCTCTAAAGCCGTGCAGTCCAAAGTTATATGAACAAAAAATATATATATATTTTCTTCAAAGAAACAAAAATCTGCCAAACTTTTTCTAGCCCACAACAGAAAGAGTATTTTATGATATTGAGCACAGTAATTTTGGTTTCCTTTTCATCAACTCCCTGTTCCTGATGACTCCTGGGAGCCCAGCTAGGCCTAGGCATTGGAACACACCAGAGGGCCTTGCCTAAAAGCTGAATTTCTTCCCTCTGAGTCATACCCTAAGACAATTCTCCCCAAACTTATGTTTGGGAAGTCATATTATGATAAACTCATACAGTGCAATTGCATAAGTGGACTGGGCAACTTATGGCAAGAGGCTGTCTTAGGCCCCTCCTTGGCCTCCCAGAGCAGGAGAGAAAGCAGTATCTTGGCACATACCTACTCTGTACACTGCACCCCAGGGAGCCCAGCACATCTGCAAAGAAGCTCTGTCCATGCTACGTGCATCTCCCTTGAGCCAAATCAAATTTTTAGGCAGAACATCACTTCCCAATATCATTGAAAGTGGCAGGAGAACAATATAAAGATAAATTCTCCCACCATCATAAGTAAAGCCTCAAGAGCTGGGCTAAGAAGATAGGACGTGGTTTATCAGACACATCTGTAATAACTGGCCTTCAAAACTCAAAGAGACTTTCTCTCTGACCTCATTTGTGACTATTCCCAAACTGAGAATCTGTGGTCCGAAAAAGCTAACTAGAGAGCTTGCTTCCTCTTTTTATAGAGAAAAAAAAGTTCTCATAACCTAGAAAATATCCCCTTTTTTCCACCTAAAAACGTAAAGAAAAACCAAGACAGAATTATAGTCACAACTTTCTTGATAAACACGAAAATTTCTATTATGTAAGAGTATTTGCATTCAAATCCTAGTTCGTTGATTGTTATTGAACAATTAGGAGAGTGTCTTTCATATTTTCCATTGTATCCCAGTTCCTAGCAGAATGTTTGGCACACAGTAAGTGCTCAATAAATATTTATTGAAACAATGTGCTCCACAAATAGAAGCAGTGGATAACTTTTAGTAAACTCATTCAAAATTTAGGGAATTGAAATTCATTCCACTTGTCAATTACAGTTTAAGGAGATTATCTAGCAGGAGGCCGCTTTCTTGAAATAAGATTTCAGACAGAAATCCATCTGTCAACTAATGATACAGATATTAAGAAATGAGAAGATGCTAACAAAATTGCTAAATCCAACCTCCTGCCAGTCTTAGAGAAGCAGTTGAAGTGCCATTATCTGCTTACACTGCGGGACAAGAGTCCTTCAAGTCCTTCTGTTCTCCATCTTCAGAATCTGTTGAGAAAGCAGATACCCCCACCATGAGGCAAACAGATCCTCATGCTGTTTAGACTATGACATCCTGCTGGTCAAATTCTTCTCTGAGCATTCAAAATGTTTCTAGATATATTCATTGTTTTCCTGATGCAAATCTTTAGTTGATACAACACAAATGGTTGAGTTAGAATAAACACCAGCTCAGTTACAACTTCGTTTGGATAATTTTTTGGTCGCAATATTTAGAGCTGAAGTTTATATCTTTAATATCTTTGACAAAAGAAGTGGTTAGGCAAATATACAGTATATACAAGCAAATACATTAATAAGATTATAGGAGACCACCATGTTAATCCTACTTGTGAGAACTAAATCTTTAAATACTTTTACAGTGGTTATTTGCACATAAATGGTTTAGGCTTTTTAAAACTGAGTCATATATATTAAAACACACAACCTGGATTTCTTTACCAATCTTTTATTGTATTCTATTTCCTTTAGTGATGCACTACAAGTACTAACTGCATTGTTTTTTAAATATTCTACAATATCACTTTTATAGTAGCTTAACTTAATAGTCTAAATTAGTGATTGTTTCCTATTGAAATAGTGAGTTAAATGAGCTTATTAACACAAAAAAGTATTGCTTGACCAAATAAATGGGATTTTAAAAAAATTGAATGCTTCCCCCATCAAAACATACAACTCTTACGATCACCTATTCTTGCCTTCTCTCCTTGAATATGACCAATATTTCATCATGGAAACACTTGACTGGGTTACACAATGAAGAGAAGGCAAAAATGAAGGAAATTTCTTTTCTCATTATATGTATTCCAATATGGTACAGTTTATCAGCTGTTTATTTTGTGGAATTTAGATCCTAAATCACAAGATCACAGAAAAGAGAATGAGAGTCAGACCCTATCTCTGTCAGCAGAGACAAATGGGCTTCTATCTTGGTCTTAGATTCCCTAGAAGATATTTTCAGTAATGTTCGTTACCATTTATTTTACATAGACTTAATAAATATCTTCCCTGCGTAAGTTCATACTTCTTACTCTGCTTCTAAAAATGTTTTCCTTATTTGGGGACAAGTTAAAGGACATCAAATGAACCACTTCCTGAGTTACTCATTTCTAAATTTACATTTTCGAGAAGCATTTATTGTGTCACCTGCTAAGCATTGGGCCTTTAAAGAAAATAAGGCAGTCCCTGTGCTAAGGAACTCACAATCTAAGGAAGGAAACAGACCTGTAATAAACCAAGTTAATGCCACTTTATCAGGTATACAAGAGAGGTAGTGACAAAGTAGGACCAGCCAACTCTGTCTAGGTGCTGAGGAAGGCTCATCTGGTTCTCTGAAGATGAGGAGATATTCTCTGAGAAGAATAGGAGAGAAAGGCATCCCAGACAGCAAGGATGGCTGTGCATGGTGAGGAGAAACCAGTGGGCAAATGATGCATAGGTCATCAGCAGAAAGCAATGCCAAGGGGATGGGTAAGTGCTGGAAAGCCAAATTTAAAAGAAATCATGAAGGATCTTGTATGCCCAAGGTACTTCTAATCATTTTACTCTATTTTTAAGTCATAGAAAGCTTCAATAAATTGATGAATATCATGCCTCTCTCTCCCTAGAAAATGCACATTTCATAATCAGTGGCCACACTCTGCTCCAGCCTCTCCACTGCCCAAGCACATCATCCTTTGCTGTTTCACGCTCCTTGCCTATTCGGATTTTTGAATCCAAAGATCAGGATTCCCATTCAGACCTCAACACAGGAAATTGAATATGAGCTGGAGAGTCCCAAGAGACTGTCTTCACAACTTGGACTCTGGTCTTCCTTCGCCTTGCCAGTCCTAAGCCTCCCGATGAAATCTGCCTTTCCCACATTTCCCTATTCACTCCCACAGCTGTGCCATGGAGAAGTCTTCAAATTTTGAAAAGTCTCTTTTGGAAGGAAGATGTCTTTTCACCCTTCTTCCTTTATTTTCAACTTTAGTTAGTAACAACCACACCCACCAATATTTGTGATCACTCCCATCCAACACAGCCTAAGCTATAACATCAGAGCCACTCTACTTTTGTGCCATCTGCTATTAGCTTCTACATGTAAAGATGAGCATGCTAAAAATATCTATAACTTTAACCTTTCTTCTTTCATCTTATTTTTCTATTTTTCATAATTTCCATTGCCCTATTCTGGATCTTTCACAAGTTCTCAAGAATCTTTTTAATAAAGGATTGTGAGATCAAAAGGTGATCCAGGCTGAAGGTAATGCATAATTAGTTCCCACAATTTGATGTACTATGCATACATCCCACATCACACTATCCTTCCTAAGACCAGAGTTTGGTTGCTAATTTAAATATAACTTATGGCCCATGACATTTTTTTGCCAAATATCTCAACCCATGATAAAAATATCAACAGATAGTTGTGTTCCCGTGGCAGAACAACAAATCTTGGGGCCCTGTGGGCAAGTCAGGAAGTGGACATTCTCTGTGGTCTCTAACCCTGCCTGGCCATATGCTGCTTCAAATACCTCACAGAAAATGTGCTGGCTGAAGCCCTGAAGACAGATAAGGCAAACTCATGCCTGGAATAAGTATGGATATCTGTTGAAATAAATCACTGCCTCTTCAAGGTGAAAAGTATCCAATGTAGTCAACATGCCGCCAAGAGGATGGTGATCTCTTCAAGTGAGAGACTCTGCTTCTGGCAGCTGGGTATGTGCTGAGGCAGTAGCTAGATCTGCTGTGGTGAGTGGGAGCCTGCACCATTGAGCCTATGCATAGCCTTCATCTCAGCCACCATGACTGCTCTATTCACAGGCTTATTAGGCATTTCCCTCATCATTGCCTTTCAAGGCCACCACTGTGTAGTGCGACTGACGTTCATTTTCCCCCTGCGCTCTCTTCCTGAGTTAACCCATTTGTGAACCAAGCTTAGGATTTTTCCTTCTCTGTCAGCGGGTCATAAGAGATTTCCTCTATATATCCTTATGTGTAAACTGAGAGAGAGGTGCTGGATGACGTCATAGGGAATTCTGAAGCCGGGGTGGTAATTCAAAATTATTCCAACTTGAAGTGAGGTGTCCAGATCTTTATAGCCCTGTGTAGATGATTTGGGGATAGTAACTGCCCTGGGAAGGAGGTGTGGCTCTCTTCTTGGATGAGGTGACTCTCTTCAGCCAAAATGTTCTTAGGGCCGAGGCCGAGAAACTCTGAGCTAGAGCAATACACCTAACCACTTAGTTTTCACAGCTGTAAAATGAGGTCATTTAGTATACATTGGGTGTCACAAGTAAAACAAAATCTCTGTCCTCATGGAGGTTACATTCTAGTAATAATAATAATTATCAACTGCTTCATAAGGTTATAAAGCTTAAATAAATGTAAAGCACTTAGAACAGTACTGGGCACATGAAAAGAGCTCTTTTAAAGCAATTATAGCATTGCTTATTACATAGTATATGCTCATTAAAAAGCAATTAATAGTACTACTAAACATAGGTGAGTCAGTATTTCTTAGCAAAAAAAAAATTGCTCCTTGAGTATCTTGTGGCTCCTGTGCTTGCCAATTGTTCTCAACTTCCTATGGGGACCTATTCCAGGCTTCACAGGAGTGATAAGCCCCACGTTAAAGAAGACAATTACTAGGTCTAAGTGGTACCATGTTGTTTTGTTTTTTTGTTGTTGTTGTTGTTTTCTGAACAAGAAATAGTTTCCTAATGGTCTCAAACAGGAACAAAGGAGGATAAAACTACTCAAAGGGAAAAATTACTTGGCAAAGACAGTCTAACAGCATCTTATACTTGAATTCCAAATTAATGATACCCATGCAGAAAGTTCAACACCCATCTAATCAAAAGAGTTGTAACAAGAGCAAAATTATTTCACTCCTTTGCATAGATGTTCACCAAAAGTTCAGATGCCAGGCATCATTTTGAACTAGGCATTCATCAGTTGTTCTTTGTATATACATTCTTATTAAGGATTTGTTTTGCTCTAAAGGCACAGCCATCTCTGGCTCATGAGTAAGAGAGCCCTAAACATTTCATTCTGTGAACTCTTCCTCGATTCAAGGGAGAGGCTGACTAGGGAGTCAAATCACGCATCCCTAAGAACAGAAGCTTTGCCTCCACACAGAAAAAGCTCTGACTTTTTCACCTGGATAACTTCAAAACCTCTCTCTTAGATTGTTTACTAGAGAATTTGGGGAGGATGAGTTACTACTGAGAAGAAAATAGTCAAACAAAAACGGCTTGTATGTGTTCCTTGTGTTTCTGTTAGTATGAGGCTGTGTCTAAAATTTGATGAGGTATTGATAAACAGAATGGCTTTATTAGAGGAAGGAGAATGCAGAGCTAATTTTTCTCCAATAGATCAGAGCTGATTAAATCAGTATCAAACTTTGCAGGGGGTGGGGGGTGTAAATTCAGAAATCACAGAGACTCAGCATTGAAATGATGTTCTTCCATTTATATTTCTCATAGCATTGTTTCTAGAAATAAAAAAAAAATGGATCCCCCTCCTATACTTGCCAAAGATAAAAGCAAGAATATTAAGAAGATTTGTGCGTTTAATAAGGATTTGAGTTGATTGGTGTTCTTTCCAACTGTGACCCTGAGTTGAATCCAGAATGTAGAAGATTTGCATTCATTGACAGAGATGAAAATGAACAATGGGCACAATGGAAAATAAGAAGTTCTGTGGATGTTTAGGAACACGATCTGTTTCATCATGACTAATGAGTTGCAATTTCTATCTTCTCTTCTAGGGCATTAAAAAAAAAATAGGGCTTCTGCCAGATTTAAACCAGAATTATGATAACAATCCACTCCCCACTCCCAGAGGATAGATATGTTTTATTACCTACAGTCAGTTCTCATACTTGATTGTCCCATGATATGATCTTAATTCTTTTGTTTTAAGATCCAAGAATAAAATGCTGTTCAAATGCAAAAAAAAAAAAAAAAAAAAAAAGCTGTTCTTTTTCTCTCTTAATTTTAAAAACTTTTCATTGTACTTGAAATAAGAACCTTCATCCTCCTTCCCTTTGCAACACAACTTTAATTTATAAATGTCAGAGATTTGTAATTCTGTTATCTGAAAAAATTGTATGCAAGAAATTAATCTTTATTTTGTTTTTGCTTAAATAGCACAGTTTCTGCCATTAACTTCATCCTTCCTTAGAGGTATGTAAGTTAACACAGCTCAAGGCCATGCTCCTTAACTCAGTCTTCTCAAGAGATTTGGCTAAAGCTATTTATATAATTTAAAATGCTTTAGAGTACTTCCTGAAATTGCAAATTTCAGTGATAAATTCTTCTACCCTAGAACTAGCAGAGTAATTTTTACAGATATGAATATGTGAGTACAGTTTAAATGGACTCTTGACAAAGGTTTTTGAAGATCTGCTTCTTTGACAAAACATACAAATGACAGACACCCTTTCAATTCTGGCACCAAACTTCTGGTCTTCCAGTATTTGTGAACAGCACAATCAGAGATATATTGAAAGTCAGCTTCTGGAAAAAGGTACCTCGAACTTCTGATTGATATTCTACCTTTCTTTTCATGAGAAGTGTCAGAAAAAATAACACACTGCACCAAAAACTTAGTTATGAGTAATCTAGCTGACCGACTCAAGACTGGATGTTTTAGCAAGTGTCAGCCTCTTTCCCTGTTGATACTACCTAGAATGAAGGTGTTGTTGTTTTTTTTTAAGAATTCAGAAAAATTGTTGCAATATGAATGGTTAAGAAAATTTCACCATCGTTTTCTTTAGTTATGTTCTCTAGGACATAGTACATATGCAATATGTGACTCAAAAGTGAGACAAACGTGCAATGTAAAACAAGGAATATTATCCCAGTCTCTTCAGTTCTCATATCACTTTCCACATGCATCTGTTATGGCACACATAGTGTAATATTTGTCTACATTATATTTCCATTAGACTTAGCTCTGGGAGGACAGAGAGCAAGCCTCAGTCTTTATTTTCCTAGGACCTAGTTCTTAGTAGGTGTTCAAATATTTATTAAATAAATAAGAAGCAGATAATTCTCTCACTTTGTTATGTAGTAGCCAAAGAATAAAATTGAAAAACTTATAAATAAGTTAAATACGCATTTCTTGTCTAGTAACAAGACAAATAAAAACAATCTCAGGAAAATATCTAGAACTGGTCTTTAAAACTAGGATTCCTCAAGAAAATTTGTCTTACAAAAACTGATTTAAGTAGCTATTTTCTCAATTTTCCCAAGGATGGTACATACTACATACATAGCAAAGAAGGTAATTCATTGCATGCAATATGCACTTTAGGATATTAGGGCTTAATTCTCTCAAACTTTGATTGAGAAGGGCTACTATTGACTGTTATTGCACAAATTTAAGCTGTGAATATGAAAAAAAAATTTAAATCAGTTTCTAGTCTGACCTTAGGAAAAATTATGTCACTTATTGATTAGACTAATCTGTTAATGAGCTGGTTGAATATTTAATGATTAGTCTGATATCTAGAAAGCAGAGCCCAAGATAAAGCTTTAAGGTGCTAACACTTTATTTGGGATATGCAAGCCGAGGGCAGTCATGGGGAAAAAAATGAGTCCAGGAACAATACACTACAACGTGATGCACTTTGCTACCTCCCTTCACCCCACCACT
Organism: Pteropus medius; assembly: GCF_902729225.1. Classification (NCBI taxonomy): domain Eukaryota; kingdom Metazoa; phylum Chordata; class Mammalia; order Chiroptera; family Pteropodidae; genus Pteropus; species Pteropus medius. The sequence goes on along the minus strand of NW_024340695.1, from coordinate 593,338 downwards.
CCCGCACACAACCCAAGAAGAGACTCAGCAGGTCACTTAGCAATCATGTTCATATGGCACATGAGACTTGTTCAAAAGGGCTGTAATTAGGAACTGTACCCCAGAGGAGTCCCATGAGAGATGGTGTGGAGGGAGAGGTTATCTGCCCAGCCTCTTCTCATCTCCCATTTCTCACTGGTCAAGGCTCACCCGGCGGGGAGCTAACACCCACTCATTTCTTGGTTGCATCATCCAGCCTTTCAGGAGTCCATCAACACTCCAGATCTCAGACCTGCAGAGCGGTGTTTCATCCAAGTCCAATAATGAAAGGACAATCAGGTGAGGGTGGGGTATCAACCAAGAAAAAGACAGCACTCATGGAAATCTGAGAAGACACAGAAGGCTTATGCCTCAATGCAGTTTGATTAAACCTTATTCAGGATGAAGAACTTAAAATCCACTTTTGCCCTGGGGTCCAAGGATTGCTAAGGCATATGGAAAAGGGATTCCATTATAAAAAAGACTCCCAAGACTCTCTGCCTTGGCTTTGCATATTCTGTGGAAATGGCTTCGGTCCAAGACACATAGTCTCCTCTTACCTTATCGTGAAGAACCCTGGGCACTAGTCCAAGCTACTATTTTACTATGTCTCCCGAAAGCTAAGTTGCTGGGTATAGGCTGAGGAGAGCCCTTCAGTGGATTATTTAGCTTGGTTTGTTTTCAACAAATCTTATCAAGCTTACTATTTGCACAACTACATCAGGCAATTTGTGTTACGACCTGGTGTCGTCATTCTTTCACCTTTGGTCTCTTAGCTAATTCATCTATTATTGTTAATTATTTCAATTAGCCCTATCTAACTCCAGATAAACTAAGCCAGGTAAGAGTTAGTATCCTCTGTTTCTTAAAATTGGTAGATGATCACAGCTCTTAAATTATCTCCTGGAATCTGTTCTACTAAAATAAACTTGAACATCTAAGAACTAGAGGCTGCCCAAATGTCTAGGGGCATTTCTAACAGGGCTTCTACCTTTTCTAACAGCATAAACTACATTCATCAAATCTTTCCAGGCATTGGTCTACTTTGACAATCAAATACATTACTCATTAGCTACTTTGTGGAACGACGCCACCTGCAAATCCTGCCACTCATGTGAAAGGTTAAATGTTGAGACCTACCCATCCAAGTCAAATTTGCCCCCAGATCCAATTATACACAATGAGATATTGGTAGAGATCACCAGAATTTTGCCAAGGGTTACAAGTGTTTAGGATTTACCATCCAATCTCCTTAATCTCTTGTTATAATATTAACAATCCCTAGAGCAATTACCCACCTTGGAAAATTTAGATTAAGAAAACATTTATGTGTATCGAATCCATTTGGCAATAAAAGTCTAAGAAGATGGAGTGTTTTCTAGTTAAAGCTAAATAAACTGGAGCAGCGCGTTGAACTAAGGCCTTGAGGAAAAGAAAGACTGCCAGATCCCTTGAGTAAAGGAGTAACTCCATCCCTGAGTTCTCACTCTGTGAAGCCATTTTTTTTGGCATCAGGCTCACTTTTGATCCATTAGCCTTCATCCATTTGAAGGGCTCATGACATCACCTGTGTAAGCTCACAGTACTAAAGGTTTCTTTTTGTAGAACACTCAGCCATGTAGAGTCATTTATCAAAAGCAGCTGGCTTCATTCTACACCCTGATTGAGTCTGCACTGTGCCTAAGAGTTCTGCAATCACTACAAGACTGACTTATTAAATTTCTGCTGAAATCTCTGCTGAGATGAGTGATTGATAGCCAAAGCTTTCTTCCATGACCCATTTTTCCCAGTAGCCCCTCCTTCTAAAACAGTAACTCTTTCCATTCAGCTCAACTGTTCCCAAAAGTTTGTGTCCATCTTCGTGGAACAAAGAGGATTGTGATGAGACAAACACAAGATATGGCCTTCAGTGCCAACCCTAGCTGGAAGGCCAACTGCAGCTGTGGAATTGTGGTCTTAAACAACATGATGCAATTTCACAGGCTGTGGTAGAACTTGTAGGACTGAAATCCAACTGATATAAACTAGTACAGTCATATGGTTGTCAAAATATTGAAATACTTTTATATTGGTAAGTAGCTATTGCACCAAGCTCCCCACTGCATGTCCCCAACATGCCGGTTATGCTGGCCCCTCTTTCAGGATCTTTTATCTTGCCACCATTCGGTAACTAAAGTGGTAAATCTAGTGCAGTACTCTGCTCCAGCATTAAAGCTGGCATCAATTCTGATCTGTCTTGACCTATCTATGCCTGAGCTATACCAGTTAGTCAATCATTTGAATAGCACCCTTGAGAACAGGTACTTGGAAGCAATGGCCATAAAACTGTGGGGCCAAGAAGAATATTGAGAACAATTGAAATGATCATTTTAGAATTGATTTACTCTCCTTCTAAACATCTGTTGTTAATTTCTCTTGTCACTTAGCTGAACACCAGGGACTCTTTCTCCAGCTGTCATTTTGGCCCAGTCCGCATTTTCACAGTGCCTATTGTGATTTCAATTGGTTTCTCAAAGCAATTTGTTTGCTAACCGTTCTTTGAAAATAGTTAAATAAGAACAAAGCTCTCTCTGCATTGATGTAATAACTTTTTAAAAACTGCCAATAAAAATGTCTAAGACTTCTGCTAGGAATATTGCATATAGGCAAAACTTTGAAAAGCAATATTTGAGCTTGAAAAAAAAAGTAATGTGAAAGAAAATCTAAAAAGTCTTCTCAAAACTTAGGCTGCAGATAGAAGAAATGGAGAAAACCAAGATTTGTTGGCCTTCACTAAGTAAGCAAGGCTAGAGAGGAAGACTAGTTGGGGACAATTGGTATAGGGAGATGGCAGTGGATATGGAGAGAAGCGGATGAATTCAAGATTTGGAGGAGGAATTGACAGAACCTATTAACAAACAGTTTGTAAGAAGTGACATATAAATATTAATATTCTAGGACATTCTTAACGCAGAATTGCTATTTTCCTATTCGGGCACATTGTTATTTCCTCTTGCCCTTTTCCAGAGTTTAATCCTACAAATTTCCAGTGGAAGAGAGAATTATTCTCAATTATTCTGTATTCTCAGTCAGTTACACCACTGAATATAAGTAGTCTTTTTCATTGGAATTCTTAAAACAGCCATCTATTTTCTTAGCAGCTAAATTCCACACTCACCTCAGTTTTTATTCTCCATACAGTATTAACACAGTCTTTACTTTCTTATATTGTATTTCTTCCTCAGAAGGACAACACCCAGTAAATGACTTTGCTGCCACAGTCAACCGCAATGCCAGCCAAGCAGAAGTGGCTGGGATTTATTTTGACACCTATTAAGCAGCTGAGCAGCTCGTGATTAAAGCCAGTTTGGTGCTGGCTACATCCTGGGAAGGTCTGTTCTCACCATGTATAACCCAAGCTGTGGGCTTGCAAGGGCTGCATTTCAGAGCTCAGATCACCAGAACTCCGAAGGAAGGCCCCAGTGAGCCTAAACCTAGTGAGGAATTTGAACCCTGGAGGAAGATAAAAAAGCATGAAACTAGGTTCTCCTCATAGAGCCTGGAATGAGATGATTAATCCATACCCCTGAGTGAAAGGAATCAAGCAAAATTGAGCTGCCACTGAATTCTCTGTCCTCAGTATGTTTGCAGTAATTAACATGTGTCCCTATGACTCAGGACTAGTTCCTTTTCACTGAGCAAGGAATAACACCTCTCTTTTGTTACATTATTTTTATCCAGTGGAGATTTAATCATAATCAGCAATGTATTTCCAGGTTATGTCATGATATGAACAATTTCTGATCCCATCAGCTGTCACAAGGCTATAAGAATATTGTTTTACAAATTCTTGCTCATGTAGAGTATTGAGCACACTACATGTAATAGAGTTTTGCACTGCTGCAAAATTCACTTTTTTCCCCCCACAATTAGTAACCTCAAGGGATATTTAACAAGAATTATGTAGCCTGAGGCTTCTATACTTTTGGAATTCGTCATCTGTTTTTTTCTTTCTAGAAAAATAAATTACCAATTGGCAATTATATCTATAAAACTAAACTATTTGCAAGTTCTATTCCCCTGAAATTCTCAAGTCTTTCACACAATTTTTAATCATGAAAGACATGAAATAGTCAACTTTTTCTAAATGTTTTCTTCCTTCTCTTTTATATGGAATTTTAATTTTTAATCCCAAGATTTAATTGCATTTAGTTGTGGTATTTATATTGCACTAAATGAATTCAGAACCCCATAGGTAAAAGATATGTTTAAATATATATAACAACATAAGTATTCCCACAACCACTCGATTCTTATCAGTCCCCTTTCTCCTCTCTCATTTATTCCCACGCAACAACTCCTACACAAATCCCTCAATTCAAGAAAGTTGGTAATTTCTAACACTGAATTATCTCCGAACATGTATTAATCAATAGCTGTTTCGAAAGAAAGTGCCATAAAGAAAGTCATACACTGTGTAAGTAATTAAAGAAGCAAAATGAGAATTCAGATCTGAAATGATCTGAGTCTCTAAAATTACCTTTCTAATTGGCGCAAGAAAAATTATTCCCATGTGGCTGTCTTAGTCATCAGTCATTTCACCATAGATTTATTCATTATTGCAAAATTATCTGTGCACCTACTATATACACTAGTGAGGCTTCGTTTTTAAAAATGAAGATAAGTGAACACTACTGTTTTATAAAGATAATATTTGTTGTGTTTGGCCCAGAAGAAGTACCAAATAAAAACTAACAATGGATGACAATGTTGACAGCAGTGGTGGACAATAGCAATGCAAATATAAATATTATTTTGTTAACCTCAATTTGCTCAGTTCTAGCAGGGCAGACAGATATGTGGCTATAACAGGAGTACAAGTGGCACCATAAATACAGAAATAATATATCCTGGATTTTCCAGGATAACCCAGAATTCAAATATTCTGCCCCATTGACAGACTTTGAGTTTAGTGCATCTCATCTTATTCATCAAATATGGTTTCTATGGCTATAATAAAAATACAGTTGAAACAACAAAAGAACATTTAAGAGGATTAGAAACTCTTGCTTTTAATTAATGTTCAGTTTTGTTGAAGAGGCTTATGCACATGAAACTATTACAAAAGCAAGATAAAACAGCATGTAACCATGCTTAAACCAGACAATAAGTGCTAAAAGGAATATAAAAACTAGGAGAAACTTTAATGAGAAAGTGGACATTATGGAGAAACTTGAACTTGAGTTCAAACTTAAAAATGGGTAGGAATTTCATAGTAAGAGACAAAGTTACAAGGAAGAGGCTGAATATAATTACTTTGAAGAGAATAGTAAGGCACAAATCTAACTTCAGATTCTAAAATTGTTTCCTCGAAGATAAAAAAAGCAAATGTGTTGAGTTTAGTGAGGGGAAACATCTCTGCTGTGAATACAGTGAGCAAGAATAATGTGTTCAGATAATATGTCTCCTAAAGCAGCTTGAGTGAAGGAATTCACTGGCTCCTGGATAGCTTAGTGGAAACTGAAGGCATAAAAATATTTATTTAGCTGCAAATCCCTTTGCATTTATTTAGTATTTTTATCTTTGCAAAATCCTTGCTGTATGGTCTCACTTAAGTCTCACATGTGACTGCAGCTAGTGACTGAGTATAAAACAATCTCCCTTTCTGGTCTTGGGCTGTGTCTGCAGCTCAGTGTTCACAGTCCTAAAACACTGGCTAAGTAATCTACGTCTCCACTTTGCTGAATATGAAAGCACTGCTAACGGAATTGGGCCCCTTGGAAATGTAAACTCTGCCTTGATTTAGGAAACACATTTGGTGAATGTTATATAATTACTGACTAATTAATTGGTTTCCTTCTTAAGTTTTGGATCCGATTTGAGACCACATGGAAGCTCAATAAGAGCTCCTACAGCATGGATTCCCTCATGTCATGAGTAGTAGGTATATAGCTGTGTTCTCGAAGTATCCAGAAAAAAAGGGGTGCGAAGCATTAAGGTCTTTTATTGTCCAATAATGTAAAATAGTAAAAGCTGTCTTTTTATTATAGAAATAGATGTACTGTAAATATATGCAGCTTTCCAAGAACATATCCTCCTGTTCTCACTTATCGGAAATGTAGAATGTTCCCCTTCTACCAGGGTTAAGAAATGTTTGGAAATGATACATGTCAAGCAAATTTACAGTATTCCCAGTTGCTCCTTAGTATTTTAGTCTGTAGTAGCTACTCTTGGCAAACCAAGAAGTCTGGCTTTAAGTGAAGTTAACAGCACCACATAGACCCAACTGAGCCCTCGTGACCATAAGACTGTGCCTTTTCCCATATGGCAGAAAATAACGTCTTGGATCTAAAGAACATCTTGACTTTGTTCTCTCCAAGTACAATTACAGTTAAAGCATTGACTTTTTCTGTAAATCCTTCCAACGCCTTCATCACTTCTTTTCAAAAAGGTAACCTTAACACTTATAAGTTAAGCAATTTTCCCTAAATCAGCTGGGGAGTCAAGATCTGACTAAAATAGTCATTGTTGGGAGCCACAGTAAGGAGCTCCTAGAATTTATAATGTTAAGAAAAGGCCTGCTTAGAGAATGAAGCCAGTAAAAATCAGAATACATGAATTTTAAATAGCTATAGAAGCAAACTCCTTATGAATAGTTTGCAAGGATATTTGTCCTGAAATTGTGGAAATCAGCAAATACCTTCAGGAAAATAGCTGAAATCTATTCAATAGATAAGAAAACACGTGAAATTTTTCTAGCATGGGACAAGGATGGCTTCGGTGAAAAGTTTTTAAAGACAATGCAATGCTGAGAAATTCTTCATGTTTATCAAGCTCTTTTGAAGGAGAAAAAACCTTAATGTGAAAAAATTATCTCTCAGAAATTACCTCTTTTATTGCTATCATTCTGTTTTGACCAAGTGACATTTAGACCTCTAGCTTAGGTAACTTAAACACTTACGTACTCACCATGAGGAAGACCCCTAAAACTATGCATAACTACAGAGAATTATTCTGACAGATGTTCATACTATAATTTAATTCACAGGAATTCTGGTTTAGACATCGATGCCTTGTGAGTTTTAGTAACAAGAGTATTTCCCATCAGCTGGTCATCTCTGTGTAATTAACAAAATTAAGTTTCTGAACCCATGAAGTCGAGGACCAGTTCATCAGATGTGATGCCCTCTCCAAGGTACTGATTCCCCTGGGGTCCTGTCTATGGCTGCCAGACAGCCTCTCTCTAGATCTGTTCTTACCTGTGTATCTGTGTTCCTATGCTCTAGATCAGTGCATCTTCGAAGTTTAATGTGATTTAAATCACCTAGGAAGTCCTTTAAAATGTAAACCTCTAGAGACGCTTAACAAGTCAAGCAGGTGCACTATTTTTTGCTGCACAGAATCTAAAATTGTTCATTTCCTCATCTGTGAAATAAAGGGTTTCGATGAACTCTTGATGGTAAGTAGGTTTGTTCTCTTGAACCATTTATGAGAGATTGCTATGGTAGTACTATCTTGGGAAGGAGTCTGAAGCTGTCTCAGGAAAGAGTGGTTGGTTAGTAATGTCTGCCATGTGTTTAAAATGGAAAAAAACATGGCAGGCATGTCATATATTAAAAATGTTATATAGATAATCTCTAAACTTCCTGACTTTCCATGATTCTTGGAATTCATAGCAGTATTTAGACATCTTGGGAAAGAAAATTTTCTTCAAGAAATGAAAATAAGCCATCTAGAATCCCAATATTCAACATTTGTGAGTGTGTTTGTATATGTGTATAAAAGAAACAGATGTTAAGCACAGACTTTTGAAAGTTCAGATTTTCTCTTGGGAAGTTCAAAAAATAACACATACCTCTGACTCACTGCCTCTGCCAGAGTGGTACTACAGCTTTGCCTGAGTAAAACGGTTGTGTCTATCACACTGCCAGAGTTTCCAAGAGCTGTTCATTAAACAAGTTAGTTAAATTTAATGAGACATGGAAATGATACATGTAAAATAGAAGAAGCTGTGAATAGGTGGAAAAAAGTTCCTCTTTTCTTTTTGAACTCCTTTTGTCCTTATTCAGTTTAATTTAATACATACTAAGATCCAGTAGAAACAAATGACCTAAATGTCTAATAATATCATTATATCCATTTGATAAACTGTTATCTAGACTTTAAAGTTGTTTATGAAAAATCTATAGTAACAATGTGGAATACTCATGTCCTAAAGGAAGAGAAAAACAAGATGGATTTTTTACAACTATTAAAATATGTGCATGGGGAAGGGGGGAAATGAATGCAAATAGCTTTAAAAGATTAACTGTTGTTTTTGAAGAATAAATCCACAGGTACAATGTTTCTTAATTTTCCAAGTTTGCTACAATAAGCATGTTTCTATATTGCTTTTAAAATGAAATAAATTAGAAAGAAAAACTTACTATGTTTGATTTAAATAAATGTTTGCCTTGTTAGGCATAGAAGTGATTTAACAATATTAAGTCTAACTGGAAGTGTAGAGTCACCTATGATATCATCACTTGGAGACATGGCCATTTTACTTTCAGTGTATTATAAATATATTTTGAAGGTTGAAATTAAAAAGTGATTACACTTTCTAAGGGGGAAAGTGTCTGTGGCTGAAGTGTTAATTTGTAAACCTCAGAGGAAGCTAGAAGTGTTTGTAATTAGGAAAAAAGTTACATTAACTTAAACTCATCTTCATAATAAGCTGAGGACTTCAAAAAATAGATCAAGGAATATAATAATAGCCAGAAGACTATGTCCCCTTCTGAATGGAAAATAATTGATGCAAGGGATTCAAACTAGGGTAATTCTATAAATTATATGTTTTTTTTTAGTTTTAGGGAAGCTGCATGGAACAAAAAGCCAGCTTTCCCTATGCATGAAAAAATATCATGATAATAATAATATAAATAACAATTATCAAATATTTTCCTATTTATGAAGCACTTCGGTTGATTTTAACATTCTTCTCAACAACCCTAGCAGGTACATATAGTTTTGCCCACTTTACAAATATATATATATTGAGTCTCAGAGATATCAACTTATTGATCCAAGATCACACAGTTAGAATGAGGTTCAAATCCAAGTCCCTAGAATGCAAATTCTCAAGTATTTCCTCTATTGCCACTTTTGGAAAACCAAATTTTCTGAAGAAAAACTCTACCCTGTCTATCGGAATGAGAAGGTCATCAAGAGACTCCTGGTTAAAGCACCGTGAATCTCAAAGGAACATAGATGCTTATCAGAATCATTTGGAGGGGCTTTTTTTTTTTAAGTGGTACACCACACCCTACAAGGTTCTCTTATACCTTCCTGAGGCATCATGTTCCCTTCTCCTGGAGAGAATCACATCTTCGTTGCACACCAGCATTACTGATGTGTGCTGATGTGTACTGATACTGTGTTCTGCCATTCATTTGTGTTGCAACAGGAAAAAAGTTTGAAAACTACTGTTTGGGTAGAAGAAAAACTTTAGGGAATGCAAAGCCTAGTGTGGCTAAGAGTTATAAAGGTTTTAGAGCCCTAGACAGAGCCTGGATGCATCAAGAAAGATTCTAAAATTAGGTGCCTTTTTTTAAAGAAGGGTCAAAATTCACTAGTGAGATGCAGAGTGCTGGCTCTTCTCCATTTGTGTACCAGCCCAGGCCCATATTCTGTGCTTCTCTCACCACCTGTGTCTCCAGGGGACTAATGCTTACAGATAGTATTATCTAGGTTCATTGGGGCCTGGCGCAGCCAGTGGAAGATAACAGCAGGAAATTAGAGGTGGAAAAAGAGTTGAGGGTATTTCTTCCCTGCTTGCTCTTGCTCAGCCCCATGGTTCTGGCAGTGGCTCAGTCATCTCTGACTACAGCTCCTGTCAGGCAGCTCCTCTTCCATAGCCTGAGCTCTCCATGGACCCCAGAAATACCATTCCTTCTCTCTTCCCTTTAGTCCCAAGAAACAGCTTCTCATTGTTTCTGGTCCCTGGGTACTTCAACATTCTTTCTTGATCCCCTTAACCCTGTCCGCAGCTATATGAATTGTCCTTTTACTAAACTCTCTTCACAATTTCAACTGAGTATGCCCAGGAATTAATAGGTAGGGATTGATATAAAAATTCATGGTTATGCCTAGTTATGCATATTTTTTTCATTCCTGTTCAAAACTATGTTTAAATGTTATGTTACAGTGATTTGTTGACATTAATACATTTATAGTTTAATAAAGAACATGTTTATATCTTGTAATATGTAATTAACCTAAATAATCACTGTGGCCCTATGTGGCTCTGTCTCAACTGGGAGATACATTCAAGGGAAACACAAATCTGACTTCACAAACTTTGGATAACATTATAGATATTTGCTGTATATAGAGATAATCTCTAACCTTTGGACAATATTGTAGATATATGCTGCAGATTTTTTTAAAATAGGTCATCCAGAGGTCTTATACAGGATACCAGTAAGAAAGTTTTCCAGAAATTATTTAGACCATAGTCTTTCTCCCCCAAATTCCATGCCCAATATAGCTGCTAAACTTTTACCTGTTCTCTCTCATTTTTGAGGTTATCTCCCCACAATTCTACTCTCTGTTCAGTTCCTCTACTTGCTTGTGATGCCTTTTCCTAGCTTCCTAGCCAGATGTGACCATCAAAACTGATTCACTCCATGGCCACCTGGATGGAGAACTCACCGTGTAAACCCATGTCACCAGATTCTCCCTGAATCCTCTGAGAAGGAAGCATGCAGCCTTCTGGGATTTCTTCTGATTTTGTTTTTCATTAGCAATTTCATGGATAATTTCTGATAAATAAAATTCTTCCTTTTGTTTTGGTAAGAAACATGTTATATGCTCAGTTACTCTCACTTAAGGGAGAAAATCTTACCCTTTGGACCTTCAATCCATAGCCTAAACAACATGGAGCCACCTGAATGCAAACATACTATACCCAGGAGTGAATGAACTATATTCCTTAAGGCGAGGACCCCAAAACCGAAGACCACAAAAATATCACCAATGGAAAAAACACATTGATGAATAACTTCAGACTCAATATTTACATTTTAAAGAATAGTTTTTCCACTAAGAAAGAAAAAATAATTAAGGTTTTTTTCCTTTCTAGAAAGAAGCAGATGTAAACATTTTTTGAAGGGACAGAAAGCATCTCACTAAATAAAGAAAATATGGTAAGTCTGTGGCCAAATCTATGATAAAGAGCCAAAAAGAATATTAAAATTATACAGGACTCTTTCTATAAGAAATCCAAACTGCAAGTTCATTAAGTCCTATACATTTATCTTAAAACTTCAGTTCTCTTGCACAGAATCTGGAATAATTATACAAATTATAGGATAGACTCTAGCTAAGAATAATCCCATCAATTTTCAGTGTCATTGACACCACACAAAGCAAAAGAAAAAAAAAAACTAAAGTAAAACTCATGAATTGCACATACTTTTTCTTAAGCTTTAAGTCCCCCTTTGAACTTGTACCAGATGGCCTAGTAGTGCTTGCCAAGGGCAAGCCCAACAACCAAAAGAGTAGAGGTGTGGATGAGAACGCCAGGCCACAGGTGCCAAGCCAGCTTGCCCAGGAATCAGTCACATTGGACCAACTGATAAGAAAAATTGCTCTTTTTTTATTCTGAGTCAACATAAAATTCTGGCACATCTTCCCTTGTCTACTCAATGACAGGTAGAGAACGTGTCTAAGAAAAAATGGACCATCAAGTTAGAGAGCTCTACTACTGTCCTAGCCTATTCAGGCAGCTATAACAAAATACCACAGACTTCAAAGCTTATGAACAGCAGAAATTAATTGCTCACAGATCTGGAGGCTGGAAGTCTGAGATCAGAGTGCCAGCATGGTCTGGTGATGATCCCCTTCCTGGTCTCAGACTTCTCACCATATCCTCACACAGTGAAAATAGTGAGGGATCCCTAGTCTTTGTGGGATCTCTTTTATAAGGTCACTCATCCCATTCATGAGGGCTTCACTCTCATGGCCTAATCACCTCACAAAGGCCCCTCTTTTTTATTCCATTACATTGGGCGTCAGGATTCCAACATGTATGTTTGGGGGATAGAGGACCATAAACATCAGACCACAGCAACTACTGTAATCCTGAATAAGTCACAGAGAATTCACCTTATGCAAACAGCTGTACCAAGAGGTTACGTCTCAGTGACTCATTGTGCTAAGAATCTGCAGCAAATAACACAGAAGAGGCCACCCATGGCTCACATCTTCAACGTCTATAATACTTCTCATGTAGGAGAATCCTATAAATAGGAACACCTTGCCCTTTTCAATTCCCCAGGGCTTTGAGGGAGGAATACAGAGAAAGGATAATATTAAAAGTGATGGGGTTGGGGTTGCCAATAATGAACAACCCCAAACGATTGACAATAAGGTCTCTTATCAGACTAAGGGAGAGGTCTCCATCACAGGTGACACTCACCTTCTCATTGGGAAATCCAGGAAAGCATGGAAGTGGGATGAGTGCTTAGGAGCCTGGTCTCTGGCCTCAGAATATCTCAGGCTTGAATCCCAGCTCCCTCCTTATACTACATCCTTCCCTCCCTAGCTTCAATTGTCTCATCAGCAAAAAGAGGTCGTTGTGAGGATTAAACGAAATAACTCATATAAAGTTGTTAGCACAGTGCTAGGCACAGTGCTAATAAGTACTCAGTAGATTGGTGACTCTGGCATCGTGACCCACATGTTCACTTACACTTTTCTCTCTCCCTTTTTATATTTGAAGGTTGCTCTCCAGAAACTTTCTTAGGCTCTGAAAGAGCTGCACTGAGAGAATCCTATCCTTTCTTCTCCGGAGCTAGTTTACTATTGATGTTGGCAACAAAAGCAATGATTGGACACCCTCCCCCCACTTTCTCCTCCAAACCACCTCCCCTTATGCCTCACATGACTAACCAAAGTCAGACCCAGCTGGAAAACTAGGTAAAATGTAAAAATCCATGAAGTCAGCTGTTTTCAATTACAAACATAATACAATAATCATATCCACAAACTCCTTTGTAGGGAGCAATGAACTGAAGGATAAAATTGCATGTAAAAATATTACAGCATGCAACAATTAGAATAAACTGTTATGCTCCACTTTTACGAAAAGAA